>NC_052471.1:28272133-28347531 GCF_009730915.1 Dioscorea cayenensis subsp. rotundata | reverse complement strand
TAATTTTTATATCTCAATTGAGTTTTATTTCGCTTTTAAATTCTTATATTTTTATTTAATTAAAATACTTTTATTTTATATTTTATAATAAATTACACTCATTTATTGTTTTATTTTTTAATAAATTTAAATTTTAGAAAGTATACATATATTAATAGATTTTATTTTAAAATGTTAATTTTTGTTGGTATGTTTATGATATATATATATATTGTAATTCTATTTATTGATTATAAATTATAAATTAATATTGATAAATATACACGCTTTGTGGTTTTTAATGAGATAATAATGATAAATTATTAAATATTGTAAAAAATTAAATATCAGGATTCGATTGACCCCGACTCGTCACCGGCTCTTACTTTAGTTGAACCGCCTGGTCACCAGTTAACACTCGATTTTTTCATACCCGGCTCATCGGTATACCGCCATATGGCTGTCTCCTGCTTTCTTGTTGAACCACGGGCCATTGGGTCCTCGATAACCTTGCTTAACATAACACCCTAAAGTCAAGGAAGCGGAGAGATTGGGCAACCCTCAAAAAGAACAAAACGTGGCAGGGTTTATTTGTACTTTAGAAGGCAGGGGCTTGATTTTTGGGAGTGTGTCGCATGTGTCTGAAACTCATGGAATTATGGTCAAGAAAAAAAAAAGCTTCTACAGGCATGCTTTTATTAGCATCCATTTCCAGTTTTGTATTCCATTCAAAACTAAAAACTTAAGAAAACAAATCTTGGGACACGACATCCTTTTCCCGCAATTTTAGAAGTTGACCAAACGGGGATCCGAAGAAAATAGAGCTCAAGTTTTCTAAGTTCAGTTGTTACAAGCCACTTTACACATTTTCTCCCTAATTTAAAATATGTTCATATATATATTAGTAAACCTTATCCTGCCACTTATAAAAAAAAAAAAATTGCCTTGCATTCGTTAATTGGATTTTAAAAAAGTTTAGTTTCTCCATCTATAAACTTAAGATTTGAGTTGAATCAACCACCAAGTAATAAATTTTTGGTTTGCACCTACATGGTAACTAACAGAAAGATTAGGTCATTTGCAAGTGCAGCTAAGAAATCGGTACAAAATTAACTAATAGTCATATATTGGTTAATTTAATAAATTAGGCTTTATATACATAATTTTGGGGCCTATCAGCTTAAAATTTTAGGTTGATCACTGCTAGGCAATATAAGTTTGTTATGCATCTAACATTAATAAAAGCTACATATTTAAATTATATGCTTATGAAGGCTGAAGTTCAACACTATAATTAACACTCTTTTGGATCTAATAATGGTTTTCTTTATTTCAAATAAACTTTTTCTTATTTAACTGTAAAAATTGAGGAGAAATTTTGTGTTATATATGGTGATCTTCCTCCCCTTTCCTTATTTGACCTTTGTGTTGGCCATGCATTTTATTCATTTGTGAACTGGTACCTTAAAATAATATATATATAATATAATACATAAAGAACCAGACAAAACCTACAAAATGAGTAATTGTGGATATGGCAATATAAAAATCATATTTACAAACCATTGTTAATCGAGTATATAAGCAAATATCTAAAATTAAATGTTTCATGGATATTTCATTTAAATATTGATCATAAGGGTATACAAACAAAAATGTATCCGCTATGTGTACATAATCAAATATGGCTAATAGATATAAACAAATTTAATATGACAACTATTATCGTGAATAACATATTATATCAATAATCTTACACCAACTGGTTGTTTTTAATGATAATAATATTAAAACTATATGTGGTTTAAGTATTTTGTAGAAATGCATCTTCTTGTTTTCATCTTAAAACTTATTCTCTAACATATAATCTAATCAAGAATGCTTTAAAAATCAAAAAATAAAAGCATTTTAAGAATGAGATATTGGAAACTCATTTCAAAACAATCAGAGCCTAAGTATTGAAAGCACTAGTTACCTGTCATATGAATCATTAGTGCCTGTTGTCTCAATCAGTGCATAAATTTATCCAATGAGGATGGCAGGATTGCGAACCCTCAAGTTTATACAAAACTTGATTCGGCCAAGCAAAACACAGATTAGAAATAAAAACCAAAATCTAGAAAAATACTCATGATCCAGCGGGCAGTGTCTCGGCCCGCAGAGGAAAAGCCCGCGAGAAGATGATCATAAGCTGCCATGCATGAAACAAGACCACGCAGAGGAGCATTCGAGGAGTGGATGGAGGCATCAATGGAGGATTTCCGCCAGGTGACGAAGACGGCAGATGTAGATATCATGATCAACAACACGCCAACCGCGGCAGGATTCCTCGCCATAGCGACTAATGAGCTCGAGAGAAAGCGGGGATGCAACAATGTAAGATCGCGCTTGATGTCAGGTACTTGCCGGTCAAGAGAAGATCCGATAGCGGCAAGTTGGAGAGCTTTGATAAGTTTGCTTCAAAGGCCGGATTCAGCGCAGCGACAGTGCAACAACCTGCACACATGGAATAAGTATGGTTGGCAGCGAAGGCCCAACCTCACCTGTTTTGGAGTTGGCTGCGCAACCGCAGCAAAGAAAGAGAATAAGTCCATCGATGTGAGAGAAGTTATTTAGGGAGGAGCTTCCGGCCACCGGGAGAAGTTAATTCTCCACGAGGAAAACTCTTGAACATGGGCAGCGGCTAGAAGCAATAAGATTAAAGCTTTGGAGTCATTGCATAAAAATAGCATCACAGCGAACTTTCCAAATAAGCCAAATACGAGCCGCAATGGCGATGTACTTAGTATAGATAGAATACTTGAGGCTCCATAAAGCCAACGGCCATGCTGAGTAAATAGGATCAGGAATGATATACGAGTACAATGGTGTTGATTAAGCATATTCCGCTGTCACCGGTCCCAGCACGACAATCAAGGAAAATAAGGATCAATATATTCATGCACTCGATTTTGCAAAACACACCATGCGTAGTTCTAGGGCGTCTATTGATGCTGTTTCGAGGAAATCAAGAGTGGGAGAGTTTTACCATGCAACATGAGCGTAAATAAAATGTTTCACGAGGCAACACTTAGCTTCCAAGAAGTTTTAAGTCGACCATACCACCTCGGAGGGATTTTCGGCGAGACGAAGGTTCAAGTGACGATAGATAGTAGAAGTTGCAGGATTCACATTAGACGCGAGGAAACCGCACTCCAAAATTATCCACTAGAATAATTAGTACAAAAGTTGGGATCAAAAAGGACCGAGCGATCACCAAAAGATTAAAAGCAAGAAGACTTTCTGATCTCAATGGTCATCAACAATAAGCTCGAGTAAACCCAACATCGACTGACCCTGATGTCGTATTCAAGAAAGAAAGGTTTTGGCAGCTAGTAGAACATCAAACGTCCACGGATCAAAGCATAAATGAAGTTTGGATTGGATTAAAATTCTTAATCCAAAGGAAGTTAAGTGTTTCGAGAATCATGGCCGTCACGACGAGATGCCACGAAGATCCGCGCAGGAGTGCGTTAGCATAGAGCATCGATCCGGAGATTCAAGCTGCGCCACTACTTATAGCGGACACGTTAACCCAAAAATGTTATCCGAATTAAGATACTTGAAAACATTTTTCGCCATAAGAGAAGTCTTAGTACGAACGTAGGCGCTTGAAGCCTAAGCTCGATCGATTATCGATGATACCCACTCGATTCTTTGCATGGATGCCCTTTCCATTCGCACTCGAACCATCCACGACAAGCTTGAGTGATTTCGTGAAGGATCGAATCGAGAGCAGGGATAGGCAGTAGAAGAATATAGTTTGGGATTGAAAGAATAGTGGAATTAATAAAGAATGGATTTAGCGCAGTAGGATAATTTATAAGTTTTTCCAACGAGACATGTAGTCTTGATTTTTATCAGTCAATGGTTTTCGTAAGAAAAGGGACACTAATCTTCTTAGGGAGAAACGAGAAAAGCAAATAAGAGAAGGGAAAGTGGGCTCGAGCAGGCCAGTAATGGAACAAATAACGGACGCTGACCCTTTTCATTAAACCAAGAAGAAGGAAGATAGATATGAGTTTTGGAATTGTTGGGGCGTTGGCCGCTTAATCTGGGCTGTAAATAGAAAGGCAAAAGATTGATATTGCGCCAGCCACGCACCTGGTAGACTCGGGTAATAACTGATGATATCATCCGCGAACATCAAATGGTTGAAATTGGAATTACGAAGATTCTGGTCAGAAAACCGGGGATCAAGTTGATAGAAAAGTGGCACGATTCAAAATAGCGGAGAGAAAATTTTGGGCAACTAGAGGCAGATAAGAAAGATGGGGATCTCGTGGACGAATTCCCCTGTACAGGGAAAACCAAGGAGAGGAGTTCCATTCACATGTAAGAATAGTAGAAAGAAGTAAGAAGTAAAAGTAGCTCGAATCCAAGAAATCCAACGATCGTGAAATTCATTTTAGTGAGGTAGCGAATTGCACTCCGCTAATAGTATCATAGGCTCCGATATCAAGTTTAACTTCATCATCCTAGGGGGACTAGAAAAGGTCAGGTCTCGAGAGAATGAACCACGCTCTGGACAGCTATAGCATTATCAAAAGGCACCTCGTCGAGATAAACCCGACTTGCTCTCTACTTATAAGCATAGGGAGAGCGGGCTCGAGTCTATTCAGGAGGACCTTTGAAATGCATTTTTATAACAAACATATGCAAAGCGAGATGGAGACGATAATCGAAACCGACCTAGGATTGGAAAGCTGTTTGGGGACAAAGATAATATAGGTTCTACAAGAGGGAGGGAGACTGAAGTATGGAAAAAGTGTTTGATAGCATCAGCGATGCTAATCATCCACATCATCCCAAAAACGAAAAATTCAGAGTATTGAAACCACTTTCGGGACCGACTTACGAGGGGATCGAGAAGAGCAAGAAAGATTTCTTCTTAGATACTTCCGAATAAAGGTGAATACGTCTCGATAGAAACGAGGAGATCATCAGGCAAAGCATGGATGATATTATAGTAAGTGTCATTGGTGCGAAAATCGTTGCCGGGTCAAGGTTAGAATAAAAAGTCACAAAGGGCCTCGCTCAATACCGAATGGCTCTAGAATAAGCGTTACCCGAGAAGGTCCATAATCCCCGAGAGATATAGTGTCATGGTGAGAGTGAATCGGGCGCGCTATGGAAAAAGTCGTTTTTATCACCACCGCTAACCCAGAGCACGGCAAACCGCTGGGCCCACTTAATAGACATTTGGCGCCGAATCATGCCAAGTCTAGCATCTTGGCTTGACAAATGAGATTGGGAAACAAGATTGTCATCCAAGCTTTCTAAAATGGAAATATTAGTCTCGATCGATGGAATCCCTGCTCGAGAATATACTTGATGTCTTCCAAATATTAAGTTTAATCGTGCTGGGATAAAAGATGATGCCGAGACACATGGAGGGTTACCATGAGAAGGAGATAGAGGGCACATAGCCACTGATGGCGATCAAACAAAATCCAACCAATAGTTTTCAAATGCGAATAAATAAGCGTTTTAGAAAAGTCATGAGAAGAAATAGATAAGAAGCAAGAGAATGATCCGAAAAAGCTGCGAAAGATGGCGAAGAGAGAGTAGTTTTTAAAATAGGAAATCAATCGAGGTTAACAATGCAGACGATCAAGTCGTGCCCCACCGGCTCACGAGACTCACGATTGTTACACAAGTAAAAGGGATCCCGAGCTATTGAGATCGAATAAATGTGTTATTGATAAAACCCACGAGAAGCTTTTACGAGAATAATAATGGAAGCTTGACCTTTATGCTCATCCACGGGAGCAAAATAGTGTTGAAAATCTCAATAATAAGCCAAGGGAGGCGAAGAAGAGATTTTAGAAAGCTTCGTACCAAAGCGAACCTTTGGGGAAAGGCGCCTGCTAAATTATAAACAAGCGAGATAATAACATTGAGATAAAAGAGTTGGAGGATATCACCGGATGAAGGACTCGGCGAGAATAGGCGATAGGAGGTAGCACTCCCAAAACCTTTCCATGAACAACTATACCACCGGAGAACCCTTCGAGAGGATGGCAGGCCCACTCCAGTTTGAGTCTAGAGCAAAACTTACCAACGAGCGAGTTTGCTCACGGTTTCCACAAGACAAAGGATAGCTGAGGTCGTTTTCGACGAAGAAATCTAGAGTCGCCGGTGAGGGTTTCAGGGAAGAGACCGCAATTCCAGCAAAGTATAGTACTCATCAAAAACTAGGAAATAGAAGACAACTTCCTGAAGGAAAGGATAAGAGGAAATCAATGTATACTGGAACCACCCAGTTCCAAACGCCTTTCTTTGGGATTCTAGATCGAGGAGAGGTCTCTTTGCGAACAAGAGTAACAACGTCGGGGCTTCTTCCCGATGCTGGTCCAAGGTCATGTGGTCGTGCGCTCATCTTCTTCCGACATCCGTCATCGAAGCATCAGAAGACACGAGCATCCGCTCGAGTCTTCATCCATAGAACCATCATCAAGAGCAGCGAAACTAGGAAACAAGTTTCGAGTCGCCCGGATTGGGACTAGGAGGGTTGATGGAGGGTTTGGCGAGAGGAAGAGGTCAAAAGAACAGGGGAGGGAGAGGGATGCCGAGCGAGTCAGACATCTCTTTAGCGATGTGAGTGGAGTTCTGGGTAGAGTGTCAGCTGGGTTCTCCAGGGGAAATGTGAGATGGCCGGAGAGGTACGTACAGCTGGAAGTAGAAGGGGTCCCGGGGAGCCTCGGGATGGAGGCGTGTTAGGGTCCCAAGGCGAATTGATAAAGCAACGGAGGGATCAACGATGTCGAGGGGTGTAAGGGTCGTGGCAGAGAGCGAGTGTTCGCAGACTTGTGAGTCGTGCAACGTGGGGCGGGGAGGGACGCCGCCCACCGAACCGCCTCCAAAGCCGCCACGCGTAACACGAAAGCAGGGAACTCCGGGGACGAGCGGTCATCGTTACTCGGAGCGGCTGCTCGTTCCAACGTTCGCGTGTAGAGTGCGAGCACCACCGCCACGGAACGGGGTTTGACTCTCACGGCGAGAAACGAGAAGCCAAGGACCGAAGTCAGAATCACTCACAGAATTATCAGGAACAAACAAAGCACCGTCACTGCTAACCGAAGAAGGGGGGACAAGATCTCGGACGGAAGTGCCAGCATCCATGGGAAGGAGATCAAGACTAACCTCCTTCTCTCGAAGATTTCGAGAGGGCTTTGAGAGACTTTGGCCTTCCCGATACTGGATTCCCGACTGCAGGGAGCTAGAGCCAGTGGCCAATCACTCCACGTGAGTAGCAAAAGGTTGGAAGACGCTCATATCGAACCACAACAAAGACACGATGGATATCATCTCCAAGCCAAAAACCCTAGCCGAGTGGATTGAAAGATCCAGCTCAAGGCAAATTCTAGCGATTTGGTCTCGGGTAAGAGAGAGTGAGTTCATCGATTTTTCGTAAGCCTTCCAAGATGACCGGAAACGGTTTCAAGGGTATCACCACTCCGTAATTCAATTGAAGATTATGAAGTTGGATCCGTATTGCGCGCAGAGTCGACTTGCTGAAAGAAGGTTCGAGTAAGGCGCCAAGGAGATAGTCGTAAGATAATACCATTGATGGTCCAGTGGACCTTCGAGAGATAAGGCGTGAAGACATTATCATTAGCACAACGAATAAGGATGAAGCCACTGGGTAAATCCGAGATCGAACTTCCCCAATGTTCTCCCATTTCTTCAAGAGAAAGGTTTTCACTTGTTCAAACAGAGAGGTTTACCAAAAAAACTTGCCAAAGAGCGAGTGTTGGAAACGGAGCGAGCTCGATCTCAAGGTATCATTGTCGGGTTTAATGAAATCTGAAGTAGATTCTTTGAGTTTGTCGAGAATCGCAGGATTGTGCGAGGAGAGGTTTCTTGGGTGGAGGTAACCTTGGAGGCACTTTGAGCCCAAGATGGAGGGAGGGATGGGATGGAGGAGGTCGGGATTATGGTCCCCGCTGCCATGGCAAGAGGGAAACAAAAGAACCGGGAGAAACTTCAGAAGCTTTCGAGAAGCTTAGAGATTTGTTGGAAGAGGAATGGAATGACTCCCGAGCATCTCCCTATATCATTAATCTTTAGCTCTATAGAAGGATTTTCATGCAAGAGCTGCTAAAAATTGGGTTGAAAAAGTGAAAATATCACTTCTCTTTTTGATTGTTAGTTTTGACATTTGTTCTACATCGAGATACTTTGTCAAGTTACAAATTTTATTCCTCAAAATCCTACTCACAAGTTTTCCAAAAATTAAAGTTTCTATCTTTAACATCCATCCCATGCCACAGCAGCTCCTTAACAGGTCCAATCAGTCCATCTCATGCAAACTCTTTAAGAGTGCAAAGTTGGAACCAGTTGGACCGAGCCATTTTATGAATTATGTAACTTGAGATGTGTTGCATGGTTGAACAAGTTATGGAGCTGTTGCGCTCAATTTCAGAAAAAGAATCTTTTAGCGTAAGTTTCGTGAATCAATCTATCCATCCGCAGATTTATTCTGATGTTCTGGTCGTATAGTATACATGTTTACTCCGCTACTAATTGTTGCAAGCCACTTGATCTTCACACTTTTTATACAATTTAAACCAGGATGTGCAAAAATCATAGATTAAGGAAAAATGAAAATATTTTTTTGAAATTTGAAACCAAATGCGGTAGGAGACCAAGTTAGAAATTTTCACAATATGCTGTACTTTGTAAGCAAAATTCAATCAAAGGGAACGGAAATATTGAGAACAATGCCAATAACCTACACCACACTATATACATACATATTGAACAAGATAATTTGAAACAAAGGCACCCCTTCCTAATCCTTCTTAATACCATGGTAGATTGGAATTATAAATAATAGAAAGGAGAATGTGGGACAGGAAGAGAAAAGTTATCTTACGAAATGACTCTTGAATCAAGATTTCCATATTTCCCTTGGAAATAACGCGTCTGAAATCGTGTGAAGGCCACTCCAACCTTTAAATCAATCTCCTGTCGTGCATCTACAGCTAGAGCTTCATCTTTGTTTGGTTTAACAGGATTGCTCAAGGCATTTAAAATATCCTTTTCAGTCACAGATGAAAATCGAGCACGAAAAATCCTCACTCCACACTCGGTTTCAGGTATTCCAGTGCATTCAATAACTGTATTTATCATGAAAAGCATTCATATTAAACAATTATGTTCAGTCAGAAATTCAGTCTTAAACCACATCAAGAGAACAAAATAAGCATCCTTTAGTCCTAAATGACACTAGGAATAAATCAAGGAGACTACCTACTGTTAATCAAAGTATTTCAATCCAACCACACACGTCTGGCATTGTTGAATAAGATCTTTTCTTGATTGTCTCAACTGTCCCTCTTTTGGCATGGACATTTTTGCCTTACGAAAATTTCTTTTGACCACAACTATGAAATCGACTCAAAACAACCAAAATGTAATACATATTTATTTACATAAATTACCCTTTATAAATCAGAAATTCTGATACAAAACTAAGAAATTCCACTTAGGTTCAAAATTTTGATGATTCTGGGAAAAAGATATGCAACTTTTTGCAGGCACATTTTACACTTCAAGTTGTTTGCAATCACTGCCCCATCACACGTATGGTCAACAAACATTAAAAAAAACCCATTGACTATTACTAGGTTGTTTTTTGTTACAAACAAAAAAGCCATATATTATACCTTCAAAGCAGATATTTTCACCTTCACGATCACAATCCAACCATAGTACCAAATAGCCACAACCTCTAGCCTCTTGAGACAAATGCCGATGTATATGTGCCTTCAAATGATTTTACAAGAATGGATTAAGTAGAAGTATCAAAGAAAAAATTCTGAAACAGCATAAACAATTTCAAGTAAAAAAATCATACAAAAAAAAAGGAATTCTTTTCTAAAAGACATACAACACCCATCAAGGAACTAGGACGAATATGAAACTTCAATGTTCATAGCAGGTTACAAACAAAATATAGGCATAACAAGTTTCTGAAGTACATAAGGTTATCAAATAGCCCAAAAAAAAATGTATTTTGAAAATTTCTTAACGATTAACCAAAATGTCAAAAAAGTGGATGAGAAATAAAAAAATAAACCTAGAATATAATCCCTTATTAAAATAAAAAATTTGAGATATCTGATATGAGCCTTTTTACAACTATAAAAATTAAAGCATGTATATGTAATCAAGGCCTTATTGAAAGAGAAAATGCATGTTTGAGCTCCCCTCATTTATAATTGATCAAGCTTGAGCTAACCAAAGCTTGAGCTAAACACAAACAGCTTGGCTCATTTGACAGCCCTTAATCTCAGTGCTTCCATTGCAACAGCTCAATCAAATAACAGATATAATAATTGACAGCAGAAATATTTTCCATTATGGTCAAAATTGTCGTAAATATATAGGGTACAGTTTCTAATTGGAGTAACAAATACAGATGGCTCATATGTTGTTCTCATTAGAAATTAGAAGTCCTGAAGTGACAAGGACAGAAGAATACCTTCGGGTTTGATTCAGACTTTAACACTGGCGCCTGGAAAAGATCCATAGGATCAGTTACTTCCCAATTTTGATATGATGGTGGAAAATCCAAACTGTCAACATTTCATAAGAAACAACTTTAAGAAATGCATTGTCTAATCCACTAAATATTATGCAACAAGTTCCTTGTATGTGGATTAGGCAATCAACAGAATATCTAAAAAATAAACACTGAATCAACCAGAATATGCCGTAGTGACATTTAAAAAGTCTAGCGAGAATAATTATTTAGGGTCGATATTTGCTGATGGGTAAAGTTCCTAAAATTAAGGTTTAAATTATATTTGTGCCAAGCTCAGGCTAAAATAGAATACAAGGTAATAGCTACAAACTACAACAGAAGTTTTTGGGAAGAATAAAAAAAAGTAAACACTCACTTTTGTTACATTATATGCTCCAATATAAGTAATTCAAGCAAAAATTCAGTTTGCTAACCTAGTTAGAGACATGGAGGTAGTGCATAAGAAAAAGTAATCTTGTGGAATACCTACCTTTTCAATTTGGATAACTATACAAACGTTAAGGTGCATAAACAACAATAATCAGTTCACTTGAAAAAGAAAAACAAAAATCAAGCAACCTGAAAACATGTCCAATCACAGATGTCACTTTGTAATGTACATCAAATCCCATAAATGTCCCATCAAACTCATGAACATCGGTACTGCTTTTGTGTGTAGACATCTAGATGAAAATCAAGTAGAAAAGTGATGAGCATTAAAATCCAAGAAAGATATATGTATATATAGATAGATACAGACACACATGCATATACATGCACACTATCAAGAATCACCCATTTGCCGATGGCATTAAGATGAGGCTCAAAATTGTGATTGTTCATGGAATTAGAACTATAGAAGTACAAAGGAAAACATTAAAAAAATAAATAATAGTGAGATTTATCTGTATTTTACAAATAATGCTAAATGTCATAAATTCCTCTAAAATTTTCACCAATAAATGCTGGAATGAGCTTAAATACTTACTAAAAAGAAATGTGGAATTCTAAATGCAACATAATCACAAATTTTCACAATCATCAATTACACAGAGGTGAAAATCTTGACTAATGAAATTGGAGGTGAAAAATAAGAAAACACAAAAAGAGTTAGAAAGGAGAGTTTGATTGTTCCTTAGATTTTAGCAAACCCGTTATTCCTAAAATAAATTCTTATTCCTAACTCTATACATGATGTACATAGCATGTATTGATTTGTACCAATCTGCAATGAATGATGCCCGAATATAGAATCTCAATGCAGTGGTAGAAAATGCTGAATACGCAGAACATTTCAGTTGCAACTGTTGTATCAAAAGAGAAATATATGCTGCTTAATCAAGCAAACCACAAGTAATTAACAGTTATTCTCACTCATTGTGTACAAATAAACCATTGAGAAATGCACTTTATGTAGTTAACCACTCGCTTTTCACTTCTTAAATTATTCAAAAAGCAAAATGTGAGCAAAATCTCCACAGCACAGTCATTATTAAGAGGGATAAGAAGAGTGAAATTATTTTTTTATCTATCCAATCTTCATTATCAACACTAATATATTTTCACCCTAATTCGAGTTAGAAGATTTGTCATTTTACACCGTCTTACAAAACTGAACACGTTTGTACTTTATCAGCCAGCAAAACCACATGCAGGTCTTTCTGGATCCAGGAATAGAAAATAAGCAAAAAAGTAAGTTTCCTAGACTTTCTAAACTATATCATTTCCTCCATTAAAAAAAAAAAAAAAATCTATGTCCAGATCTCTCTCCTTCATTTGATCCTTTCCTCTATTTTCCCTCGACCTTTGCATACGCAATTAATGCACCTCCAAACAGTAAAATGTCAGAAATCTCCAAAACACACAGTTAGTAGTTACCAAGTGCATTAAGAACAAAATCTCATTTTTAGGCAAAGCAACGTACCCTAAAGAACATATCATGCCTTGATCATCGTTCTTCAAATCCAATAACCATACAAGAATCCCAAAAATCCTACCGAAAAAAAGGGTATTCTTCTAGCGCATTCAAACAATGAAACCCATAACAAAGATAACCAAGAATCCAACACAAAGGGATATTGATAAAGATGAATTCCACTTCCAGGACACTCACCCGCCCGCCTGCCAGTGCCGACGCAATAGAGAGCGCGATACTGGGCTTCTCCGCCACCTACCAAAGAGAGATTCACATGAGAACAAGAGTGAGATAGAGGGAGAGAAGTGAGGGATGGAAAAAGGCAGTGATGATACTCACCATCAAGACCTTGGGCGCCATTGAAGCGCAGCACCGAGCCGTTGGAAGTTGAGAATGGAGAGCAAGGGCGAAGAAGAAGCGCTATAAGCGGATCCTCCCTGTTATCGGATCCAAACCCGACCCGATAATTAACGGGTTCGGATCTCAATTCTCAAATCATTGAACCATTTCCATGTTAATTACAATTTACATTGTATTTAATTCAATTTTCTTGCTTTATTTTTTTATTGAGAAAAAGTTTAAAATGAGTTTTTTTTTTTATTGAAACTATATATTATGAATATCACTACAATTAATGTACCACGGTATATTTTTTTATCATTTTGTAAGAAAAAAATCAGTTTAAAAATAAAATAATTCTTTTATTTTTGCCGACAACTTTATATATTTTTCTAATTTATTTGATTAAGAAAAAAAATATTCCTTTTCGATTGAATGCCTCAAAGCAATCCCACCAACTCTTTTAAATAAAATTTAATTATTCTTATAAATGTTATTACAGATATTAAGAAATATCTTTTTTTTTTTTTACTAGAAAAGTGAGTTTTAAATTTTACAATATTTAATCATTACTATATTATTAGTGTTAATTAATTTAATTACAATTTGGCTTAATATTTTTTTTTTAATCTCAAACACGAGTTTAAATTTCCTACTAAAAGCTTACATGAACTCAATTTCAAAATTAAACATCTAAGAGTTATCCACTATCATTTTTCACAAAAATTAATTATTTAAAAAATATTGTTTAATTTTTTTTCTATATTTAATAATATAAAATTTATTATTACTTTGTTAGAAATTTTGGTTACTTAAACGGATGATTTTTGAAATCAAATTCTTATATTCTATCGTTGAAAAAACACAAAATAGGAGGAATATACCTCTTTAAAAGAATTTCAAATTTTGATCTCTCATAGTTCATAGTTCTAAGAAACTCGGAAAAGTTTGAGTCATTTAGGAGATTGATTTTGAATTTATATATATATAATATTCTTTGGACAAATAGAGATCTAATTTTTCATAAAGTTCTTGGTGTTTTGTTCCAACTAATGCAAATAATTTTAAATATATATATATATATATATATATATATATATATATATATATATATATATATATATATATATATATATATATATATATATATATATATATATATTTTAAGAAGGTAGGTAGAATGGTCCAAAAATTAAATTTGATTTAAGAACTAATAATTGATGGAAGGAGAACAAAACAAAGGATGATTACATATGATTGGTTCATGTCTGGCATGCGCCGCCGTTCTTTTTATTTAGAGTAATGCTATATTGAACGAACAAACTACACGAACCGACCACACATGAGCCCGATGTGGTGACGGTGGCGTTTTGTTTATTAATTAAACTAAAAAGCTAAGAGTTTTTAATTAAACCAGCCACGTGAGGCTCTCTCTTCTAAGAGACACCTCGGGGTCCTCTCCCGGAATTAGGGCAACGTTGAAGCCGCTTCCCTTCCACTCTCTCGGCGCTCTCGGCCGATGTTCAAGCCGCCGCCTCCTCCCCTGCTCGTGATCAGTTCACTCCACCGCTCTCGGCCGATGTTCAAGCCGCCGCCTCCTCCCCTGCTCGTGATCAGTTCACTCCACCGCTCTCGGCTGATGTTCAAGCCGCCGCCTCCTCCCCGCTCGTGATCAGTTAACTTCCCTCCCCCGTTCCCGGTACCCGTTCCGGTCGCCGCTTTCCTCCCCCGCTCATGGCCGTCGCCCCTCTCTCGTTTGCCTTTGAAGAGAAACTAGGGTTTGTGTCTCGTGTGGCTTTGAAAAGGAACTCGGGTTTGTGTCTCTCTCGTGTTCTCTTGTGCCGGACTATCTCGGGATCTCTCTCTCTCTCTCTCTCTCTCTCTCTCGTGTGGCTCTATGCTCCCGGCCGCCGCTTCCCTCCCCTGCTCCCGACCGCCGCCCCTCTTTCGTTTGGCTGGTTCTCTGAATTTCTTGGCACAAAAGCCCAGCTGGCCTTGAAATCAGGTACAGAGGCAATGATGCCCTAAAAAACTCTATCCTTCCTTCTCCTCTCTACAACGATGGCATAGTGGCTTGGATGGCCTAGTAGGCAACCGCCACTATTATTGTTGTAGAGGGAGGGGAAAGGATGGGAGAACATCACTGCTTGAATCTTAGCCTCTGTTTTAATTCGATTGGTTGATATCTATATTCAGCATGAATCATTTTGGTTGCATCATGTATTTCGTTCTTTCGAAGTGGCTGGTTCGTGTGGTTTGTTCGTTCAATATAGCATTACTCTACTCTTTAGTAATGATGGTCTTGGCCGTGATGATTTGCCCTGTAAAAGATTATAGAAATTGGGTGGCGTGGCAACTTTAGTTGCAGCCCTTGATTCGTGTTTATCCATGCAATAGAACATAGGGGCAAGATCTGAGCCTTTTTCTTCTTAAACTGTTTGTTATTGTTATTATTAGTGTTCCAAGAGTTCCAATGTGCAGGTTGTTGTTGTTGTTATTGTTTTTAATGTAAGGGCTAGTTCATAATGTGAATTGAAGGTAATGATACAAGTGCATCCCGTGAAGAAAAGAAGGTAATGATTCAAATTTTAGTCTTAGGTATACGCTAATTTTATTATTTTGAATGCAAGGTAATCGTTCCCAGGTTGAAAATGAGAACTCATATATGCCATGCTTTTATATACTGTAATACATTAGTCGTGTTCTGATATTAAGTGCTTATTTTTCTTGTTTCTATAAATGAAATTTTTGTAAGCTGTCTGCATGGAATATAAGATTCAATTTATTAGGCATGTATTGATTGTTCCCTGTAAAGCATAATCCCTCATTGTTATTCTATTCTTATGTTATTCTATTCTTTATAAACTATTTGACAGGTTGGTGTATAATATGGTTTCTGTGTTATAATATGGTTTCTCATTAAGTATTGATTGTTCCCTGTGTATAATATGGTTTCTTTATAAACTCATTGTTATTCTATTCTTATGTATTGATTGTTCCCTGTAAAGCATAATCCCTCATTGTTATTCTATTCTTATGTTATTCTATTCTTTATAAACTATTTGACAGGTTGGTGTATAATATGGTTTCTGTGTTATAATATGGTTTCTCATTAAGTATTGATTGTTCCCTGTGTATAATATGGTTTCTTTATAAACTCATTGTTATTCTATTCTTATGTATTGATTGTTCCCTGTAAAGCATAATCCCTCATTGTTATTCTATTCTTATGTTATTCTATTCTTTATAAACTATTTGACGAGTTGGTGTATAATATGGTTTCTTTGTTATAATATGGTTTCTCATTAAGTATTGATTGTTCCCTGTGTATAATATGGTTTCTTTATAAACTCATTGTTATTCTATTCTTATGTATTGATTGTTCCTCGTAAAAGCATAATCCCTCATTGTTATTCTATTCTTATGTTATTCTATTCTTTATAAACTATTTGACAGGTTGGTGTATAATATGGTTTCTGTGTTATAATATGGTTTCTCATTAAGTATTGATTGTTCCCTGTGTTATAACTCAACTTCACAGGTGTCTTTATAAACTATTTTACATGTCCCTTTGTTTATTTTCTTCTGTGAATTTGTTTTTCTAGGTTGGAAATAATCGACAAGTGCTTTTTGTAAGAGAACGAGTTGAAGAGATAATACAAGCTCTTGTAAGTTAATGCTATTAAAAAAAGGTCGCACTTCAGTCCTATGAGTCTTAAAAATATCTCTTAGATCGGTATGGATTTTGTTTGTGTTTCGAATTTTGCTAAATGCAGGTTAGAAAGAGTTTAAAAGATAATTTTCACCTTTCACTCACATTCAAGCACTTCTCATTGTGCAAATGCAGATCAGAGAATTGAGACTGAGAAGGGAGACTGCAAAGAGTTGGGACGTGCCATTACAGGGACCTTTTTCAGTGGATTGAGCTTGAACCAATGCACTACTTGCATTCATTTATGGCATGCTTTTGTATAATGGAATTCATTAGTCGTGTGCTGATATTAAGTGCTTATTTTTTCTTGTTTCTCCTTTGTCCATTATTATCTCATGTGTAATATTACTCATTTGAGCAGAATGTTGGTACCAAACTTGACATGGATGGCTGCAGATATATTTTCGTATTCACAAAATTTCGTATTCCAGCCCTAAATCCAAAACACAAAGATATTATGTTTACCTACAAACCATCTCTTCATCAAACATAAGTAATAAACACAAATCTTATAACATGAGCACAAATTCTGCTAACACAAACCATCTCTTCCTCAAATATAAGCAAACACAAAAATTCTTATAACATGATTCCCTGACCCTGAACATGAACTTACAACACAATCAAACATAAACAATAAACACAAAAGTCTTATAACAAATATGAGCACCGTACACAAACAAATGAACCATCTCTTCTTACAAAGATGAACACCGTACACAAACAAATGAACCATCTCTTCTTCAACAAGAGCATGAACATGAATACTTACACACAAATTAATCAATAATGCACTCTATAAGTAACTTGCACCACAGTACGATTCCCTGAAAAAATAAAATGTAAACATCACAACACACCTCAATCACTACGTACTAAATGAAAAAATAAGTATGTACATCTTGCAACTCACCTTAATCATTGCACTGGCTTGAAAAACCTAAAGAACTGTGATGCATGTCCAGGTTGATCGATATAGAATTTGAGTTAACCTAATAAAAGAGATTATAATCAAGCAATTCATTGTTTCAAATTAAATGACACAAAATTCGTAATTTGGACATTAAAGATAATTACAAGAGAATTACCACACTCTCTTGTGTGCAATGATCATCTTGTATAATTTTCTGAGCTAATGCATCTCCTTTTTTTGTTTGTAGGGCTTACGCCTAATAATAACATTAATACTTATACAATCAAAAAAACCCATCGGGAAAAACTAAAGAAGTAATGAACATGATACTACATAAAAATACCTTTTTCTTGTTTCTGATTATAATTTCTTCAACTTTTGACTTCTTCCTTTTTGATGGTGGACGACCCTTACTCCGCACCTTCAAAGGAGTGAGAAATTTTTGGTGTGGCACATTAGTCGCCTCCGACAACATAGGTGTAAATTTTTCTTTGCAAGTTGTGCCGTCCATCAAATTCTCAATTGCCTCATCCACATATTTCATCAAGAACATGTATTTGTCATTTGACTCGCTCCAAGTTCTGCGGCTTTTAGTAAAAATAAGAACACAATTTATTGTACCGCGATTTCTCCTCACTGGTTTGTGGGTCATCATAATGATTCGTACATATGTATGCATGCGTTTGATGTCCTTCCTCCATCGTGGTAAAATATACCTAGAAGGTATGTCTTTCACATTCTTCTCAATAAGCACCTTGCAAATGTGCCTACAAATAATCCCCTTGAACTCAAACAAGCCCGACATGAGCATTTAATGTCAAATTCTTCCTCGTTATTATAAACATTGTATACCACTTGCTTTCTAAATACACCTTCTTTCCCCTTGACAATGTCGGACACACGAAATGAAACAGAGCGCCCCCATGTGAACCCGATGAAGAGTAAGATTGCAATATATCATGCCTCGCAACTCATCTTGAAACAATTTAAAAAAATTTCATTTTGTGTATGCTTCTTGTAGTTGCTTCTCAAATAAGCAATCGGTGATTAATGGAAAAACAAGAGTTAAATGAAGCAAAAATCGACTTTGTTCTCCTTCTCAATCTTGCTTTTCAAGGCATTATCATATTGTTCAACAAAAGCGCTCGAGTGAAGTCGTCGGACCAACATAACCATCAAAAAAATGCATTTACGCTTTCACTTCTTTGAGTGGTAGACATTCCACTCAAAAATATGCCTTTAACATATCTGAGGAGCCCAACGATCACGGATTTTTGAATAGAGAATTCAGCCATTCATTTTTCTCAAGGTTATAGTCCGCCATCATCTTCAAGTATGTGTCTTCGAACTCTTGAGAATCCACTGCTTCATATGTGATGTGTTTCAAAATTTTCTTGATTGCTTTGTATTCATTTAAACCTCCAAGCTTCTCAGGAACCTTCTTCATGATATGCCAAAGGCAAAGGCGGTGATGTGAATTTGGGAAAACCAATCTAATTGCACCCTGAATAGCCATACACTGATCTGTAATAATTGCTTTAGGGGCCTTGCCTGACATACACTCCAGCCAAGTTTTGAAAAGCCAAACATACGTTTCTGTATCCTCTCTGGACAGTAACCCACACCCAAACAATACAGTCTGGCCATGATGATTTACACCGACAAACGGAGCAAATGGCATATCATACTTATTCGTCAAGTATGTCGTATCAAAGGAAATGACATCACCAAAAGCTTCATAAGCCGCTATAGACCTCGCATCCGCCCAGAAGACATTTCTTAAACGACCTTCTTCATCCATGTCAATCAAATGGAAAAATTTTGTGTTTCTTTGTTGCATGCGAGAAAAATATTTCCCAAGTGCCACGGCATCTCCAACGCCAAGTCTAAATTGCCTTGCTTTCGCAATATAATTTCTACAATCTTTTTCAGTGTATGTTAAATTTTCATAACCCCCACTTTCAACTGCTAGGGAATGAAAATTTTTTTGCTTAGAGCTTATCCCTCGCTAGTCGTTTAATTCGAGCCTTCTTTTTGACATATGCATCAATTTTTTTATTGCACTTTTTGGAAAGCGAGCTTTTTGTGGGCTAAGTGCATGATTGTGCTCCAAATGAACACTAGAAAGGGTAAATCGCCCATCATTTCCAACAATGACATTAATCTTTCTTTCGGACAATTTACTTTTGGCGGATAATCTTGGGTTGAATGAGTTTTTTTGAAGTAGATATTCTTTTGCCACCTCTTGCACATGCTAATGTGTAATATTTCAATTTTCCATCATCATTTAATCTTGTGCTTTTTTTGTTGATGCCAAACCCTTCACGTCGCGCATATTGGACATATAACTTATAAACTTCTTCTTAGAATCAAGAATCATACCGCCCCCGAGCACAATATTTTTCAACTAAATCCGAATCTACCGGGTTTTTCATTGGCATGCATTTCATAACTTGAACATCCAACTTCTACCTTATCTTTTTTTCTTGCTCATTACACCCAAAGTACGACTTCTTCCATGTTCTTGCTTTGAGGTATATGTCTAAAAACAAATTAGACAAATATTTAAAAAACATGAAGCAAAGTAATGGTTTATAATCCTAAATAACTCCAAAAAATCATAAAAAAAATATCCAAATGATGCCTAAATAACTACAAAAATAATTTAGATACATTGCCAACAAACTATTAAATCATTCATGTAGTATGTGTACAATGCTTTTAAACACAATCATTCTAACAAACTATCAAATCATTCATGTAGTATGTATACAATGCTTTTGAATCCAGCAAACAAATAATTGATTTTCCAAAATGTTTGTGCTTCCATAACAAGACCAAATAACTCAAACAAATCAAACAAATTATTACGATACATGAAATAAATCATACCTTTAATATAGTGGAGGCAAGAAGCAGGGAAGTAGAGACGGGCGCACGGGAGGGAAACGGCGGCCAATACAGGGCCGGGAGATGGGGAGGGAAATAGCAGCCGGGACGGGCGTCGGGATCACCGGAGGGAAACGGCGGCCAGGACGGGATTGGGAGATGGGGAGGGAAATGGTAGCCGGGACGTGCGCCGGGAGCTGGGGAGGGAGTGGTGGATGGAGGCGGCGACGAGAACGGGGAGGGAGCGGCGGAGGGAAGCAACGGCCGGGACCGAGCCGGGAGCTGGGGAGGGAAGCGCCGGCCGGGAGGGAAAGTGCGGCCAGGACGAGCGCCGGGAGCTGGAAAGGGAGCGGCGGAGGGAAGCACCGGATGGAGGCAGTGACCGGGTTCGTGGGGAGGGAGCGGCGGAGGGAAGCCGCGGTGGCCGGGACGTAGCCAGAAAAAGGGGAAGGAAACGCCGGCCGGGAGGGAGACGACCAAACGAGAGAGAGAGAGAGAGAGAGAGCCTCACGTGGGTTTGTTCGTTCAATATAGCATTAGCTTTTTAGTTTAATTAAAACAAAATACCGTCACCAGCCACATCAGTTGTGTGGCTGGTTCGTGTGGTTTGTTCGTTCAATATAGCATTACTCCTTCCCCAAACCCTCATCTTCAAGCCCTCATCATCGCCGACCTCTCGTTCTTTCTCTCTCTCATCAGCGAAATGAAACCTCTAAGAGGTGAGATCCTAGGTTTTTCGATGGCCGATAGTGTATTTTTTTGGTATTTGATTGATTTATATGATTTTGGATTGATTTGAGTGATGGGGCGTGGTGGTGGTGGTAGATTTATGGGGATGAGTGATGGAGGGGGTAGGGGAAGAAGGAGAGGAGGTGGTGGTGATGGGAGAGAAGGGCCGGAAGGTCATGGCAGCGGGAGAGGACGCGGACGCCGGACGCTGGGACGTGGCGGCGGTGGTAGAGGATGTGGGAGGGTCGTGGAGGATGTGGTGGAGGGATGAAGTGCAGGTGTCGGGTTGTCATTGAGCCGCATAGGCATGATGGAGTGTTCAATGTGAAGGGGAAGGAGGGCGCTCTTTTTGCACTAAGAATTTGATCTCTGGAGAGTCTATTTATGGTAAGAAGCGTGTTGTTGTGCAGGTGATGGCCTTTCAAAACACTAAAGTTGCAATCTTTGTAACTTTTCTCTATTTTTGCATGGTAGTGATTGGTTTCTTTGTGCTTGATGTGTTTTTGGTATTTCTTTTTCTCGAATGAAGATGGAACTAAGGTCGAGTATAGGGTGTGGAATCCATTTAGATCTAAGTTAGCGGTGGTATTCTTCACGGTGTTGGTAATATCTCGGATTGTATGTGCTAGTTCTTACTATATCTTGAATCTTGATTGTTTGTTTCTCTTTTTGACAGGTGATTTTTTTGAGTATTTGAAAGCCATCCAATGCGGATGTGATGATTTGTTGGCTCGAGATTGTTTTCTTAGCCTTTTTAATCAAAAATTAATGTGTGAATGCTCCTAATCGTCCTCATCTTTTTTTTTATAAGATAATGGGATGTTTTGTGCTCTCGAATGTCTTATAAGCCTTTTGATTAAAGTTTTGTGTCGGTGATTTAATCTTTATATTTTATGAAGTTTAGTTTCATTCTGAGATAGTGTTTATATTTTTTCTTATATATCTATATATATATATCTATATATATATATTGATTGGTTAATGTTTTTTACATAAAAATCTCATTGTGCAAAATCATACTTTCTTATGGGACTTTGTTGAATTTGTTAATGGGACAATTTATATCCTTTTTTTGTATGAAAATGTCTTTGCATACGGACTCTTTTCTTTGGCTTTTTGAACTTGCTCTAGTTTTTTTGGATGATGTTTTTATTCATAGATTTGGTCACTTAATTTTATAGATCGCATGCATTATCTGTCTCCTAAATTGCTCTCTATTTGGTTAGGGCTCCTCGGAACACGAGCACGAACTTGAATTTAGGATCTTTTGAATATCTCACACTAGCATCTTAGCGTAATTGGACAAATTATGTAAAGGCTTGACAATTTTTCAACACTTAAATTTTATTTTATTTTTTTATATTTTTAAATATTTTTTTAAAAATAATCTTTTTAATTGAAAAACTAGTCAATCGTTTTTTTATGTCCGATCTAGATCAATCCATGTCCAACCACACACCTAAATTCGGTCAATAATTTAAAATAGAGGTCTCAATAGAAAGAGTACCTCAATTCTTTTATTTTGTACAAAATTCTTTTATTCCAACTTGATTAAATATTATCTAACTATAATATTTCTTATACATTTATTGTTTTAAAAGAAGTAAGATGTATTAGAATATTTAATAGAGTATGATATATTTATAAATAATCTTTATCGTATAACATAGATAATATGCCAAAGCAAAAATACATAGCTCTAGCTAGTAAAAAGTTATATGCCTAATATCACTTTGGAAGATCACGATAGACTAATCTCAACACTTGAAGACTTGGGTGCTATTTCCATCGTCATTGGGTAATAGATTAGGACTATAGTGTTAGTTTGTATATAATTAGGACTATGATGTTAGTTTGTATATAATCTTTAAATCAAATATTAACTCCACTTTAAAATTTTAAGGTAGATCAATATCCAACACATTGTTAGGTTTGACGATGTGGACTGACATTATGTGACAAGCTAGGAGGTGACATGGCAAAGGAAGATGACGTGGCAAAAAGAGAAGTGACTAGCATGATGATGTGGATGAAGCTAGGTGTCATGACATGTGAATATACAAGGGCTAGAAGATAATGATAAAAATCATGTTTAGAAGAAATTCCTCTCAATAAAGTCATGTGATGATTAACTATTTTTGGAAAGTGCATCAAGTTAAATGGATCTTTTCAAGAAGGGTAAGTTTTATTTTAGGTATGACTATCGATCCTTGGTAAGATCCGGGATGATAAATCATATCCTTGGTAAAGTTCCTTTTTGGAAAGATCTACCTAAAAGAGAAAGAAGGATTTTCTATTATTGGCAAGAATTAAAGATCATGAAAATTGCATAGAGCTAAGTTTGGTGTGAAGTTATTTGAAGACACAAACTAAGGCAGGTAAGGACAAACTTAGTTTGGTGTGAAGCTATTTGAAGACACAAACTAAGTTAGGAAAGGACAAGCCAATGAGATTATCAAGACCATATTTAGCAGTACAATTTGAAGGAAGATCCAAGAGCTAATTATGGGCGGAGATATTCAAGGAGACTAATCATGTATGGAGATTGATTGAAGATTACATGAGATATGATTAGAGATTTGAAGATCCAAGCATGGATGATAGGAGATCAAGCTTGAAGATATTGGAGGCTAAACTTAGATGAGATGAGATCAAGCTTAGTAACAATATTTCCATGAGTCAAACAAAGATCATTTGGGAAGACCAAACTTGGACAAAGTTTGGAAAGAAGATCGGGAGATCTTCGGTGATCATCTTTGGTGAGATGGTTGCGTGTGTCTTGGTGGGCACGTTCCTTGGGATAGGAGACCTACTGAAGTGACTTGAGGAAGGGAGTAGCTGCAGGCAGGAGGAGCTCGGGTTGAGTCAACTGCTACGAGGCGGACTGAAGGAACCGGGAAGGTTGAAGGTCGCAGATTCAGGTGCAACTTGCTAGAACTCAGTCATGTTCAGTAAGGTGGGCAGTATTGCAACTGGGTGTTTTAACATCTAACTTTGGAAGGTGTCCAAGTTAGGAAGCCGTGGAGAATTCTAAAAGAGGAAGGTTTATTGGACGTTGGTGCATCTATATAAGATATCATGGTTGAAGATTTAGGATGAACCACCCAGTGAGAGACCCTTCTGTGAGGGTTGAGGAGAGTGGGCATCGGGCAATCTTAAGAGGGTATTCTTTGTCTTGAGAGAGTGAGAGAGTGTTGTACTCTTTATTTTTAAGCCTCTTTTAGTGGATTTTTTTTTCGGGATTGTCCCCCCAGATGTAGGCAAGGTTGTGTCTAACTGGGTTACCAACTTACGTGTCTCCTTTCTCTTGTTTGATTGTGTGTGATGTGGGTATTTATTTTTTTCTCCGTAATGAAGATGGAACTAAGATCGTGTATAGGGTGTGGAATCTGTTCGAGATCTAAGTTAGCGCAGCTATTCTTGGCGGTGTTGATAATATCTGGATTGTAAGTTAGCAACCTTTTTAAGTCGAAATTAATGTGTGAATGCTCCCCGATCGTCCCTCATCTTTTTTATAAAATACGGGATGTTTTGTGCTCTTGAATGTCTTATAAGATCTTTTTGTTATTTGTGTCACTGATTTAACCTTTATGTTATAGTGTATGAATTTTAGTTTTGTCCGGAGATGGTGTTTATTTTTTGTTATATATATTGATTAGCTGATTTTTGTTTACATAAAAATCTTATTGTGCAGAGTTATACTTTCTTATTGGACTTTGTTGAATTGGTTAATGGGTCAATTTATTTCATTTTTTTTGTATGAAAATGTGTTTTCATGCTGATTCTTTTCTGTATCTTTTGTTGAACTCGCTCTATTTTTTGGATGTTGTTTTGTTCATAGATTTAGTCACTTAATTTGATGTACTGCATGCATTTTCTATTGCTAAGTTGCTCTCTTTTTGGTTAGGCTCTCGGAACACGAGTACTCGTACCTTGAGCAAGCATCGGGGAACAACTCGTATCTCATGTCTCTAACATTGTTGGACCCGTAAGTTGGTTGTCTTTACATTCAATTAAATTTATTCTTCTGATATCATTTAATGTATTAGTGAAATGTGGTGTTTTTGCAGACCGGAATGGTCTATGCTGTTGAGTTTTCACATAGAAGCGGCAGGGATCTTGTTAACATGGCAAAGAAGCGGACAAATGTCATCCCCATCATCGAGGATGCCAGGCATCCGGCAAAGTACCGAATGCTGGTTGGAATGGTTGATGTCATTTTCTCAGATGTTGCCCAACCTGATCAGGTATGAGTGGCTTTATATTCTGCATAAGATGGGTGGGTTTTTGCTTAGGCGACCATATGCTCTGTTTTAAATGACTGGCATGTTGGTGTTCGTGGGGATATTTGATTTGCTTAGCGTACTGGTTTTCCCTTTTAGATTTTTGTTCTTTCTTTCGAACACAAATTATTATTTTTGATTTTGATATTTAAAAAAACACAAACAATGTGTGCCGTTGAACTTTTACCTGCTCAAGTTTTATTCAGATTTACTGACTTTTTGTTACTAGTGAATTGATGCTGTGATGTAGGCTGTTACTTTGGTTTGTATTCACATGGTTTTCCCTTTGATATCTAGCACATGATGAATTAACTCGGATTCCCCTTCAGGACATCATTGGATGATGCAAATTCGAGATTCTGATGCATACTGAATTTATCTTCTTCTTTTTTCCCTTTGAAACTTGTTTTCAATTTTATATCTTATTTAAAACATGCTGCTATGTTGGTGGTTTAATTTTTAAATCTTATTTAAAGAATATTGCCTCCATTATTCTAAACATCTCTAGATAATGCAAATTGAAGTTCTGTAGATGCGTTGTTTTGTTCCAAATCCATTCCGATCTTTTTTCTCTTTTTAACTGAACCCATCTTTTTTGAATTTTGTTATGAAATTTAATCTCTTTATAAACCTTAGTTGGTGTGTGGAGCTGATTGAATATATATAGCTTTTGCATGACATCATTGGACGTTCTGGATTTCTGAAGCATGCAGAAGCCAGTTCTTTTATGTTTAAATTCATTACAAAATTTATTTTCGATTTAAATTTTTTTTGTGGAACAAAGGTAAGGTGCTCATTGTTGATCAAGCAAAAAGAAATCGTTTTTAATCATATATGATTTCAATTATATATTTTATAATATTGATCAGCTAGGAAATTGAAGATAGATTGATGCATTCATTTATAATTTTTTGGCATGGAATTGTTGGTCCAGCATGGCTCAAGGTCTGGTTTATTGGAGGATGATGCCCTTGTTATTTAGTAGCCACAAAGTTGATGGATATCTAACTTCTGTAATCAATTCCACCCTTGCCATCCTGGTCTGAACCATATCCTCTTGCTAAACCAAAATTGTTCATAAGATTAGATGCGAGTGAGAGTGTTGCATGATATTATATGTGCTGTTGATAGTACCATTTCTCTTCAAATTCCACATTAACCTCGATCACCTGCCCTTAGAACTGACTCTGAGCTGTGTTTGGTTTCCTGATTCTTGTTCAAAAATTTTTTTTTTTGTCTCTTGATACGTGCAGGCTAGGATCTTATCCCTGAATGCCTCTTACTTTTTGAAGAATGGGGGTCATTTTGTGATCTTAATCAAGGTATTATTGTCATGCCTGTTTCAATTTTTTTCCATTCACTCTGAGATTCTCCTATATCAAAATTATCTTGTATTTTAGGTCATATAATATAATCAACTTCTGTGTAATCTTTCCTTTTTTCCATTACAATTGATCTGAATTATCTCTCTTCAGGCAAATTGTATCGACTCAACTGTCCCAGCGGAGGTCTGTCTTTTGCCCAAGAAGTTAAGAAACTTCAAGTCGATCAATTCAAACCTTCCGAAAGCGGGTAACCCTAGAGCCATTTGAAAGAGACCATGCCCGTGTTGTCGGTGGGTACCAGGGTCTGAAGAAGCTGAAAGCTACCTAAATCCATTTGTCTGATTGAATGTGGACTATTTTGCAACACAAGAAAATTATCCCTTGTTTTTGTTTATGTTTTCTTTACCAGTGATGAGGATGATATCCTGTTTTATTATTCTCTTGGTTTTGTAGGCAATGAATGACATGTTTTTATTATGGCAATATGCTTGCTTTTAGCCTCAGAAAATTGCCCTAATTAATGGCACTTGTCTTGAACTTTTCTTGTGCAAATTTGCGGAAGAATATGAGTTTTCACAACTTGCTTTATGTATGTGTGTTTTGAATTTAAATTTTGTCTATTTTGTTTTTTGGATGTGTTTTTGCGGCAAGCAAAAGCAGTTTTCTTGTATATTTTCTACAGTTAACAAAAAATAGTATTATTTATCATGGACCATTAGCCTTCTTAGAAATTGATAATCAGTTTTCTTTTACTTATTTGTCTCGTTTTGGTTGATTATTCTTTTGGTTTTTCTCAATTCAAGCTTTAGCAGTGTGATTTTGTCTCTTTAGGGTAATGCATATGTTAAGCTTTCACAGCTTAAGGAAAGGAATTGAGGGAAATTCTACAGGTTTGAGAGGGAAAGGGAAGACAAGGGAAAACAAGGAAAAGTTAGAGAGATTTTCTTACCAATTTTCTGAAAAACTGCGTCTTTACACCCACTCCTACCTATATATAGACCTTGTCACATGACTCCCAAACACTAAGCCAAAGGATTAGCAAAACAAACTGAATCAAGCTAAGCAAAACACATATTAGCACAAGAAGATCCAGAAAACCCTTCTGCTCGTGACAATACCCCTCCCTGGAAATGCTTCTTGTCCTCAAGAAGCACTACAACCTGTAGAGAGCACATCCAAGGAAATAGAGGGAAACAAGGCCTGAAGTGAATCAATGTCTTCCCATGTAGCATCTTTCTCAGGAAAGCCTACCCATTGCACCAGGGCTTGAACGCCAGCCACATTACCCTTTTTATAGATGTGGCGGTCTAATATCTTCATCAGTTCCCGCAACACTTGCCCATCAGGACTGACTGGTGGCAAGAATGGATTCAATACCTCGTGAGCTCCCAATTTTTGTTTGAGCAGAGAGAGATGAAAAGTAGGATGAATTGAGCTGCCTTCCGGAAGAGCAAGGGTATATGCCACCTTCCCAACGCGAGCCAACACTTGAAAAGGCCCAAAGAAGCGAGGAGCTAATTTTTGGTTGGGTCTTGTAGTTGTTGATGTTTGGCAATAAGGGTGGAGCTTAAGATAAACCCAATCACCGACTGTGAACTCTCTTTCGCTGCGGTGCTGATCTGCATACCATTTCATCCGTTCTTGAGCAAGCTGCAAATTGGTTTTGATGGCGACTAACATGGCAGCTCGATCAGAAACAAACTGCTGAGCCCCGGTGTGGCCAGGAATTGAGATTTGGTGGAAATTCACCTGTGGAGGAGGAAATCCATAGAGTGCCTCGAATGGGGGCATCTTTACAACAGTATGGAAGGATGTGTTGTACCACCACTCGGCCATAGGAAGCCATTTAACCCATTTTTTTGGCTTGTCAGCACAAAAAACATCTCAAGTAAGTCTCCAAGCATTGATTGACTCGTTCGGTTTGACCATCCGACCGTGGGTGGTAGGAAGCATCGTAATTTAGCTTAGTACCCAATTTGCTGAAAAGATGACGCCAGAATTGACTGAGAAAGAGGCTATCTCTGTCACTAACAATACTCCTCGGCATGACGTGAAGATGATGGATCTGATCCATGAAGAGAGTAACTAAGTCTTGTGCTTTTAAAATGGATGTTTCAAAAGCCAAAAAAATGTGCCATTTTGTTGAATCGATCAACAACTACCCGATTGTTGTTTTTGCCCTCGGAGGAAGGTAGGCCATCGATAAAAAATCCATAGAGATATCCACCCAAGGTTGCTCTGGAATATCCAATGGCTGTAACAATCCAGGATAAGGAACTCTTTCACTTTTGCAAGTCTGACACACTTGACATTCTGCAATCAAAAGTCTTAACATCTTGAATCATATTGGCCGAGAAAAAGTTTGTCGAATTTTCTTTAGAGTGGTGGTGACGCCTGAGTGACCTCCCCATGCACTACTATGAAATTTTTGAAATAATCTTAGGTCTTAACCCAAGAGGGACCAACATAGAATTTACCATGTATCCTTATCACTCCATTGGTAAAAAGAGATGTGACTATCCTCCTCAAGATTGAAGGGTAGCTCGGCTAGTAATTCTGCAGCTGTAGGATCTCCTTCATAACTGGCTCCAATTTCAAGCATCCACTTGGGTGTGACACAAGAGAGTGCACACACAGGTAATTCTTCTTGTTGGCGGGATAAAGCATCGGCCACAACATTGGAAGACCTTTCTTGTATTGAATTTCAAATTCAAAACCCATCAGTCTACTTAACCATTTTTGTTGTATGATGGTAGACAACCTTTGTTCTACAAAAAACTTTAAGCTCTGATGATCTGTCTTTACAATGAACTTGCGGCCCAACAAATAAGGCCTCCACTTGTTAACAGCTTGCACAATTGCCATAAGTTCTCTCTCATAGGTGGAGAGTCCCAAATGTCGGTTAGCTACTGATTGACTCATATAAGCCAATGGCCGGCCGTCTTGCATCAAAACTGCCCCCAAACCAGTCGTACTTGTGTCAGTCTCAATAACAAAAGGTTTAGTAAAATCTGGGAGGCCCAAAACAGGAGTTGAACTCATGGCCTGCTTCAGAAGTTCAAATGACTGGTGAGCACTATCATCCCATAAAAATTTGTCCTTTTTTAACAACTGATTCAAAGGTCTGCTAAGCTCCCCGTATCCTTTCACAAACTTTCTGTAATACCCTGTAAGGCCCAAGAACCCTCTCAACCCTTTAATGCCTTTGGGAGTTGGCCAATCTAACATGGCCTGAACTTTAGTTTTATCAGCTGAGACTCCATCTACAAATATGATATGCCCCAAATACTCAATATGGCTCTAACCAAAGCTGCACTTGGACTCCTTAGCAAAGAGTTGTTGATCCCTCAAGACTTGCAAAACCGTCTGCAAATGCATAAGATGATCCCTCCAACATCGACTATAAACCAAGATATCATCAAAGAAAACTAAAACAAATTTGCGCAGGAAAGGTTGAAATATTGAGTTCATAAGTGCTTGGAAGGTTGCTGGGGCGTTCATCAAGCCGAACGGCATCACCTTGAACTCATAGTGGCCCATATGAGTTCTAAAAGCAGTCTTAAATATGTGTTGTGGTTGAACCCGAATTTGATGGTACCCCGATCGGAGATCCAATTTAGAATAAAAAAGAGCTCCATGTAGCTCATCCAAGAGTTCATCAACTAAAGGTATAGGAAACTTGTCCTTTATAGTTAATCGTTTCAACTCTCTATAGTCAACACAGAAGCGCCATGATCCATCTTTCTTTTTTACTAATAGAACTGGAGAGGTAAAGGGACTATTGCTCTCCTGTGTCACCCCATTGCTTAAGAGCTCCTTAACTATCCGTTCAATCTCGTGCTTTTGAATGAATGGGTACCTGTAGGATCTGAACTTAAAGGGTTCCGCACCAACCTTTAGAGGAATTTGATGATCATAAGTCCGGGGAGGAGGTAAACCTTTGGGTTCTGTGAACACATCCGAAAACTGGCGTAGAAGAGAGATAAGCTCTTTATCTGTAGACAAGTCACCAGCACTATCAGTTTTCATTGTGGCAATGAAGCCCACCGCTGCAATCTGCTGATGGTCACACTGTTGCAAATGGATAGCCGATATCCCGCTAACTTTTGGAATAGAGCGTGTGTTGTCTCCTTGTATCTTAACAGCCTCACCCTTGTAATCGAAGAATAGTGTCTTGGACTTGAAGTTGCAGGTGACATCCATCTTCTCCAACCAATCCAAGCCTAGCAGCGCATCATAACCATCGACCGGAACCACTCTCAAGTTGGCAGTGAAATCATAACCCATGATGTTAAAGGGAAAATTCTTGCACATTTTGTCGACTGGCTCATAATCCCCTTTATAGGAAACTGCAAGTACCTTAGTTGTTTGGTCCAGTTTACATTGCAATTTGTGGGCTGTGTTTCGATTGATAAAAGATTCAGCTGCTCCACAATCAATTAAGAAACTCATTTCCGTACCCTTATGATTGCCTCTGAAACAAACAACATTCGATCACAACACAGCATTGATGGGAAGCATTAGTATCTCTGGGTCTTCCACCTGCACATCACATTGCTCATGCTCCAGATTGTCTGCTCCCTCTTCATTCTCATCAGTAGCTATACAGTACAGTTGCCTCTTATTACACTGGTGCCCTTTGAAGAACTTCTCCTCGCAAATAAAACACAAGTTTTGTTCTTTCCGCCATTGATACTCATTTGGGGTCAATTTCTTAGCAGTTGGTATGGTCTGAGATCGACTCGGGTTCATGTTGAGTAAACTAGTGGTCGCAGTAGGAAGCTTCTTCTCCAATGGCGGGGTAGGCAGCAAGGGAGGCAAGGGAAGGTTTGGTTTTGGACGAGGAGGAGAGCGCTATGCCCCAGCTCTGATCCTTTTATCAGTAGGATGAAACCCCGACTCTACCAATTTGGCCAGATTAAATACCTCACTAACGGTGTTTGGCTTAAACAACTTCACTATAACTTTGATCTCTTCCTTCAACCCAGACAAACAAGATTCTATCAAGTATTGCTCGGTGAATCCTTGTCCATTGGCCTCCTCTGCATAAGATAACAGCTCTTCATAACGATTCTGATAGTCCTCCACTGTAGTAGTGTGCCTGAGCTTAGAAAATTCGCCCACCAAGCTATCATTCTCCTCATCATGAAATCGATACAACAAATCAACAACAAATTGATCCCATGATACCCCCAGATGCTTCTTACGATATGAGTTATACCATGAGGTAGCTCGGCCAGAGAAATACATAGACGCAAAGGGTACCTTAGCATTTTCACTGACTGTGCAAAGCTCAAAAAATTGATTGCAAGTAGCTACCCATTCCTTAGCTTCATCACCATTGAACTTAGGAAATTCAAGTTGAGGAGCTCGCAGTTGGAACATACCATTCTCCAGAAGTTGTTTGGGTGTCGTAACAGCCGCAGGGTTGCTTGGTGAAGGTCCTCGGTTAAGCTTGGACACGGATCCTAAAAAAGTTGGAGAAGAATCGCCATCCATTTCCTCAGTGGCTCCCATCCCTTTTACCCCTTTAGTAGCTTCAGCTTTAGTTGTAAAGGAAGTCATCAGTTGGAACAAATCTTCTAATCGAGATTCCATTCGCTTCCGATCCTCTTGTTACTGTAGCTTTAGCTCTTCAATCGCCGTCTCCAAAGCTTGATAACGGGTCTCAGTCACCATCTTGGTCACAGGAAAGTCGTCTCTAATACCAATTGTTAAGCTTTCACAGCTTAAAGAAAGGAATTCAGGGAAATTCTACAGGTTTGAGAGGGAAGAGGAAGACAAGGGAAAACAAGGGAAAGTTAGAGAGATCTTCATACCAATTTTCTGAAAAACTGCGCCTTCACCCCCACTCCTACCTACATATAGACCTTGTCATGTGACTCCCAAACACTAAGCCAAAGGATTAGAAAAACAAACTGAATTAAGCTAAGCAAAACACATATTAGCACAAGAAGATCCAGAAGACCCTTCTGCTCATGACAACATACTAATTGTTTGATGGTGTAATATGAATTTGCATATGGAGAGTTATAATTTGTGAAAGTTAGAGAAAAAAGTGTCATCTTCATATGCAAACTCTTTGTGCAGAATCCTTTTGCTTCATGGGAAAATTTACTTCTTATTGTTGTACTATGACAGTGAAAAGATTAAAATAGAAGAGTGAATAGTTGGTAGTTGAGGAGAAGAATCAATTGATTCAGAATAACTCTCATGTAGTATAGCAATAGCAGGTATTAGTTAAGAAAATTATTCATATCCTTCCATTCTTCTTTAGCTGTGACTGTGAGAAGTCTTGAGAGTCATTCATCTGAGCATCAGTGGTTTGGAATTTGTAGATTTAGCCTATATCCCTGTTTTCCCCATCTTCTAGGCTCAGCCCAAAATAATCAGATATTAGATGATCTTATTTCTAGTCATCATCATTGATCAAAAGTGAAGAATGGACATAATTGATGGTGTTATTATGAGAGTCCCATTGCTATTATTCACCAACTAAATTGTGTGTTAGATGTGGGTAATAAATACCTAGCGAAATGTCAGCCTAGGTATGACTTATTAAGATAGTGGCTTTCTGATTTTTTTAGCAAAAAATCCATTTTTGAGCAATGCTATTTGTACAAGCTGGACTTCCCAACTGAGTAGTAAGTAGTAGTAACCACTACCTTTTTTTCTTGAGAATTGAGAAGCATGTCACTTGATCTCAAGGTTAACACATGGAATGGATGCCGACACAGTTAAGTTAGGAAGTCCATTTGGAAAAGCTAGTTTGTAGGCAATGAATGACAGGTTTTTATTATGGCAATGCCAGCTTTTAGCATCAGAGGAAATTGCCCTAATTACTGGCACTTGTGAATGAGTTTGCACAGCTTGCTATATATATATATATGTGTGTGTGTGTGTGTGTGTGTTTTGAATTTATTATTTTTTTTTCTTTATCTCTATCTTGTGTTTTGGATGTGTTTGTGGAAAAAGCAGATTTCTTGTATATTCACGTCTTTTTTAAAAAAATATTGCATATATTTTTTTAATTATTTAAATAAATAAAAATTTAAAAACAATTAGATAATCAGCAAAAACAAGAAAATGTTTACTGGTTTTTGCCTATTGATAGTAGAAAAGCGTTAATATGTTTATCGCTGGCATAAAAAGGGTAAACATGCTACTTTTTTTTAATAATAAATACATAAAGTTTGCATTGTCTTCTTCAACTAACCCACCATGCATTAGGGGTGGACATGGGCAGGGGATCTAGGCTGGGCTAAACTAAAAAATACAACACATATATTTGGATTGGACTGGGCTGGGTCTTGTTCGGGCCAAACTGTTTTAATCCATGACCCATTTAATTATCATTAGGCCCAATTCTAGCCCAACCCAACCTAACCCAAGAAATAATTGTTTGAATGTCAGCCCTCAAATAGGAAAACAAACACAAAATTAGTTGAAACACATGCACACATTCCTATACATTTTATATATTAAAAAAATCAAAATCAGATTCTTAAAAAGCTACCTAATTTTGATTCTTTTCAAACCTATTATATATATATATATTATAATAATTTATTCAGGCCGTGTCGAGTCGGGCTAAAATTCATCTAACCCAAACCCAGCCCAAAATTTAATTGGGCCAAAACATTGAGCCCAACCCAGTTCTTTGGGCCAACTTGCTAAACCCAGGCCCTGTATTTTTTGTGTTGGGCTTGGGCCAGCCCATGGGTCACTCGGCCTATGTCCACCCCTATCATGCATGCATGTTGGAGAATAATTTAAAGTTAGTTACTCAATATCTTAGGTTTTGTTGTAGTTGTTTGGATATTTTGTTCTTTAGTTATATATTATGAATTCCATGTATTGTCTTTTGGAAAAACATGTGGGAAAAAGCTAACAATAAATTTATTATTGAAATGCCTTATATTTTATTATTATTATTATTATTATTATTATTATTATTATTATTATTATTATTATTATTATTTTTTGTTATTCTTTCTTTTACTCAAAATACTAACATTTTTAATAATAAATTTATTGTTGGCTTTCCCCCTAAAAAGCATGTACAATACATCAAATATATAATATATAAACTATAGAATTGAAAATCCAAACAACTACAACAAAATCTAAGATATTGGCTAACAACTTTGAATTGTTCTCCAACACACTCCCTTAATTCAAAGTTGCAAAATTTCATACAAATTCAAACTTCAAAGCACTTCTCTCCATACTTCTAATATTCGTGAAACGCTTCTCTTCACTAGATGATGCACTTCTCACCAACCTGCAATTATTAGAGCATATATCTTAAGAAAAACTTCTTGGTGCATTTCTCACCAATTAATTCAAAAAATAGTTTCTGCTTCATCCACTTCTCCTGAATTTGCACATTCATATGAGCCAACAATATATTTATTATTAAAAAAACTTTATGTTTATTATTATTATTTTGTTCTTTTTTCTTTACTCAAAATTCCAACATGGTATCCGAGTTTTATAGATATTAGGGGACATGTGGATGATTAAGATGGTCAGTAGTAATACGACAACTTTGAACAGGGTGAAAAAAAGGATTATTGACAGAAGGAGAAACCTCAATTTTTAAATGCAAAAGATTCGGACATCTACAAAAAAAATTGAAAAATAATGTGCAAATTTAGCAGGAGTGGATGAACCTGAAACTATTTTTTGAATTAATTGGTAAGAAGTGCACTTAGGAGTTTTTTTAAGATATATGTTCTAATAATTGCAAGTTGGTGAGAAGTGCACCATCTAGTGAAGAGAAGTGTTTCACGGATATTAGAAGTATGAAGAGGCGTACTTTGTAATGTTTGAAGTTCGAAGTTCGAAGTTATATGAAATTTTGCAACTTTGAATTAAGGGATTGTGTTGGAGAATAATTCAAAGATGTTAGTCAATATCTTAGATTTTGTTGTAGTTATTTTGATTTTTTGTCCTCTAGTTTATATATTATGAATTCGATGTCTTGTCTATTTAAAGACATGCTTTTTAGGGGAAAAGCCAACAATAAATTTATTATTTAAAAACTTTATGTTTATTATTATTATTATTATTTTGTTATTCTTTCTTTACTCAAAATTCTAATAGCTTCCTCCAATGGATTCCTCTATGACCTCCATTGGCTTCTCCTCCGACCTGCCCACCACCTCATCTCTTTTGCCATCGACCTAACCATGCACTTGTCCAGGGAGGTCATTAACTTCGACAAAATGCAAGTCTACAAAGGCCTTAACATCCTCACTAACAAAGTTATCGACGAGGAACGCGCAACTGTTCCCCACCACCTCATCGGTGCCGTTGAACCAGACATTAACTTCACCACCATTGACTTCCATCACCGCTTTGGTCTCCGCTTTGATCTTTGACATCTTATGTGTGTCCATGCTCGACGTGCCCAAAGGTCTCAACTTGCCAGGTTATATCTATATTCCTTCAAATGCCACCTTTCTTGGCTTGATGCTTTACTTACCAACACTTATGTAAAGGTGTTATTTGAGATAGAGGATGGTTAAAGATGTGATTGAAATCCCAATTCTCCGTTCAGCACCATTGTAATATTCACCATTGTGTTGACTGAGTTGATTGAAGCTTTGGATACCCGACAAGCCCTCCCCCACATATTTGGCATTATTACCGAAAATTGTGGATTTTGTTAAGGCTTAATCTGGGATAAGTGAAGGTATGATTGAAGCTGGATTAATTGAAGGCCAACTTCCTCTTCAAAGCATTCTTCTCCTTCAAAGCAATCCAACCTTTCCCTTGGAGGTTTTGGTGACTGAAGAAGGCAGTATCTCGGTTCTTCTTTTTGGAAGTTTGGTGACTGAAGACACCTCCCAGCCAACAACTCACCGGCAAGCTTGGAGGTAGGCCTTGCTCTTGTAGAAAATTCTGGGTTCATGCCTAAGCTTGCAGCCATGGTTCTTGTTTGCTCCTCCATGTATTAGAGCTTGATTCTTGCTTTGTCAAACCTTTGTTTAATTTTTGCAATGGTGGCAGTGATGTTATGGTTGGTTTTTTTTAGCAACGTGAATTTTGTGTGTCTTGTTTTGCTTAATGGTGTTTGAATCATGATGGTATTTGTGTTTATTATCTTGGTTTATTATATTTTTGTATAAGCATGCATGTCCTGAAGAAGTTCATTACTGATAAAATCATTTTCACATGAGGATGTCAGTTTACAGCCAAGGTATAATTCATTTGTAATTATAAACACTTTTGTATTCATGATATTCTATAAACATGCATTTTAGTGATGTTCTGAAGCTTTGGTTGGCCTTGAAATCTTGAATTTTGATTATTATTTTGTAATTAGGAAGAATGGCTGACTGAATCCACTTTGTAAAGGCATATTTTTAACATGCTTGTTCTTTTTATTTTACATTATTTGGTGTTGTTAAATTAATGTTGTGGTTTTAAGTGAGTGGATGTCTAAAAAATTACCATATTTTTCTTATTCATCCTCTTGGGGTTTTAATTGGTTTGTTGTATTTATAAGTTCTAAAAAATATTCATCCTCTTCTGCTCATGGGTTTAATTGTAAGTTTAGGCCCGGCCCAGGGTTTGTAATCTAAGTATAGCTTTTTCTTGTTGGGTAGATCCTATAGAGAGCCTTAATTAGCGGCATTTGGTGAACCCAACTCCGTAGCCCAGAACCAGGTAAGCTCTCGTACTAGTATAGCTCTACATTCATGGTGTATAGTTAATTTTATAATGATTCATAAATTTATTTATTTATTTATTTATGGAATTATGGTATTATTTATGTTGATATTTCTATTATTATTCTATTATTTATTTATTTATTTATTTATTTAATCACTTTATTTTGCAAAGTGATTTATTTGGTAATTCTCTGTATGTACTCTACATTTCTGTGGTTTTTTTGTACATCTCCATTGTTGGCAAATTGCCCAGCTAGGAGGAGTAAATCTTATCCATGTACACATGTTTTTTATAGTAACACTACCGTACATGCATGTTCGTTCCGACTGCGGTCGAAGATCTAGCTTCGGCTGTTGATATTCTATTTATTCCAACTTCACAGTTGAAGATCCAACCTCGAGTTGTTGATTTTGTTTATTAGTTAAGGAAATATACACTTATAGTGTTTTACCGTATTTTCTATATTTTAATTAATTTCTATATTTCTGTCTGTTATTTTACATCTGCAGTTATTTTCTGACTTTTTTATCTATATATTTGTCACTTTCTGGTTATTTATATTTGTATTTTTGCGATCCCTACTGGGCCTTTTGTGGTTCATATACTCCGTGAATTTCATTTCTTTGGAAAAGATTAAGCTTTAGGATTGGGGGTTGTTATGAGGTCGTGTTCCCTCGTAGTTGTTGTATGTGCAAGAGTTTTGTATTCCATTTGTGTTCCTCGATTTACGTCGATTAAGTGTGACATCTGCATCTCTATAGGATCTGCTAAAGCCCGTATTTAAATTATCTCTGTGTATTATTAGTGGTTTATATTTTTTTGCATTTTTATTGCTTTCTTCTTATCTATTGCTGATATTTCTAACTAGATTTGAGATCTAAGGCCTTGCATCCAGTGGGGCCTAGCCCTGTTGGATGCGGCCGGTCTATTAGCGGGCCCAGCTTTGGGGTTAGGGCGTGACAACCATCGTTGTCAATGCCTGGGTTCATGATGGACAAGAAAGATGAGTGTTATACTATATTTTATAACTATGGATACAGACTAAGAGAAGCTAGAGATTTCTAATTATGAACACGTTCAAGAATTTGGAGATGAAGCCATTAAAGGCTTTGGAGACAGGACAATGCTTGCCGGACCAACCAACACCGGCTATTTTCACTGTAGGACAATTGCTTGCCTCCAAGAAAGAAGAGGAGGATGAGGACGAGGAGGAAGAAAGGAAGAAGCATGAGTGCACCAAATGGTTGGATGAACAGCCGGTGAAGTCGGTGGTGTTCTTGTGTTGTGGAAGCATGGGGTATTTTGATGAGAAGGCAGTGAAGAAGATAGCTTTGGGTTTGGAGAGGAGTTGGCAAAGGTTCTTGTGGGCGTTGAGAACATCATCAAGAGAGAATGCTTTGATTCCTAGTGATGCTGATCTTGGGCAGTGGCGGAACCAGGGGAAGCGGGGTATCGCCCCCTTGGCTTTTGGTAAGGCTACCCCTCACCTAAGTTTTCCCGGGAGAAGCTCAACAATGGAGGATCCAAAAGGAGACTAGCGTAGACTTCAACCCCCCTCTTTGTGTTGGCGATTTGGGAGGCTATCCTCACTGGAGTTTTCCCGAGATGAAGGCTAGAAGCTCAGCGAAGGAATGAGAAGGGAGGAGATAAGGCTTATGGATAGAGGAATGAACTAGACCATTGGATTTGGATGGAAATAAGATGGGAAAAAATAATGAACGGCAAAGATGGGACACATGTGGCAGTGCACTTTGATTATCAAATGTTTGGGTTTGAGTTTTTCAAAGCAATGGAGGGGTTCTTTGACTTATTCTCGATATGCTTTGAGAGTTTGATCTTTATACATATTTATTATCTTTGTTTATATATATATTTTTAAGTAATAATAATAATAATTAAAAATAAAAAAATAAGCATATAATAAAAAAATATAAGAAATAATAATATAAACCATTCATAGTTTCATAAGAAGATATTTAAAAAAAGATAAATGACTCTAGTTTTTTTATCTCATGAATAACAATTATTGATTTATCTTCCACCCATTATCCAAAAGTAAAATAAATTAATAAATATTTCTTATTAAAAAATAGGTACAAGTTTAAAAAAAATTATTTCAAAATAGTTATCATTTAAAAGTTGTAAAACAAGATTTTTTTTAAAAAATTTTATTTTTCTTCAATTTTTTTAAGGTATATAAAATAAGAGAGTCATATCCATATTTCTAAAAAAAAATTATTCCAAAAAAAAAATAGTCCATTTATTTGATCTATTTTATAAAATAAGAGAGCCATATTCATATTTCTTAAAAAAAAAAATTATTCCAAAAAAGATAGTCTAGTTATTTGATTTATTTTTATTCTAAATTTTACAAAACTTTGTTATTCTTAATTTAAAAAAAAAATATTATTCTTAAACGATTTATATTTTAAAATGGATGAAGTAAATATTTAAAATTATTAAAAAAAATTCAAATTTTTTATCACAAGAGGATAATTTTCTTTTACTGTACTATCAACTAATAGTATATTGTTCTTTTCAAAATCTTTACTAATTAATCTTGGTTCCACCACTGATGAGGGGTGATGCCGAAGGGAGTTTGTAGCATGCACGTATGCAGGACTACCAGGTAGTTATCAAAGATGGCAAGATAACCTGAAGAATTTCAGTAGTTGAGAGCATAAGAGGTTAAGGAAAAGAAGGAAGAAGAAGAAGAGAAAAAGAAAGAAGAGATGAGAGTGGATGGTAGAGAAGATAGAGGAAGACAACAGAGAGATTAAGGAAAACAGGATTCTCTACCTTCCTTTGTTCTTGCCATTCCTTCATATTGGTCTTTACAACAAATACTATAGAGGCATCATACTACAGAGGCATAATGACAAACACTAGATGTGCATTGCACCCTTCACCTCCTGAACATGCTACTCTATATATTCCCTACGCCTCTAATTAAATTATGATTCATAACCACAATCAATAACTTAAAAGATTACATAATTACCATGTGGTTTCAAGTTTTTGCAAATCAGGGCCTATGTGTTTTTTTTTATATTTAAGTACCATGTGTTTTTTTTGGTTTTGGCAAATCAAGGAAAAGCTGTCCACTCCGTCAATATTTGCTTACGTGGCAGGGCAAAACTGGTATTTCACATTAATTTTTTTTTTATATACTCCTTTGTCTCCAATGCTCCTCCAACTCCTTCACCATTCTCACCGGCTTCCTTCCCTTTCTTTCTCCCTCTCATGCTCTTTTCTACTCCAACTTCTCCTCTAACTCCTTCACCATTCTCACCGGGCTTCCTCTCCCTCGCTCTCTCTCACGCTGGGCTCTTCTCCTTTCCAAGCTCCACCGCCTTTTATAAATAATATATAATCCAACATCTCTTTGAACCATTTTGTAGAACTCCGAGGTAAACTCTTCCCATAAAAATTCCAAGATTCCAAACTATAAATGTCTATGCACTCGGACTAGAAGAAACCTCACAGTCCCAACAACTCCAAACTGAACTTTGAGAGATGGCAAGTAGCATAAAGTTCTTGCTGCCATTAATGTTGATGGTGATGGTGCTGGTGTTCATCAATGGTGGAATACTAGTGAAAGGCTATCCATCAGATGAGGATCTAGTAAAGAAGCCTCCTGGCCAGCCAAATGCTTCCTTCAAACAGTATTATGCTGGGTATATTGATGTGGATTTAGATGCAGGGAGAAGTCTCTTTTATTACTTTGTTGAAGCTCAGGGTGAATCTCAAGTCAAGCTAATTAAACTAACTTAATGAGAAGATTGAACTAATTTAATCGCTAACTTAGATAAAAAAATATTTTTTTATATAAAATGTCGGTTTTACCCTGCTACGTAAGCAGATATTGACGGAGTTAACGGTTTTTCCTTGATTTGCCAAAACCTAAAAAGCACATGATACTTAAATGTAAAAAAAAAAATCACACAGGTCGTGATTTACAAAGACTTGAAACCACATGGATTTTTTTTAACTTTCCCCTAATAACTAATTCATTATGAAGTCCTTACATTTGCTTGACCCCAACAGTCCTTTACTCCACACTGCTCCTGATCCATCATTGGCATATGCATCAGAGTTCCTCAGCTCAGCGTGCTGGCGCACCTGGCGGTGGCTGGATTTGTGGCGCACTGTGGATGGAACTTGGGTGAATGCAGTGATAGTGGTGAGAGAGATGGTGTTGACATCTCTCTCACCAACAAAGGGCCATGACATCCATTGGAAGAGGCATGCATGCATGGTGGTTAGGTTGGAGGAGAAGCCAATGCAAGTTTTATTTATTTAATTTTTTAGAAAACGGTAACTGCTATCTTTAGGCAAGACGGTAAGTATTTTACGGTTTTACCTATGTAATTTTTTTTAAAATTTACTTATTTAAGTAATTAAAAAAATATATATATAAGCAATATTTAAAAAACACCCCGCTACAATTAACAAAAAACAAGGCAATATTTATCATGGCCATTATTCTTAAAAATTCATAATCCGTTCTTTTTACTATTTTGCCATGTTTTGGACACGCATGAAAATCATTAGGATAAAAAAAACTAAACTTTATTGAGTTTAGCCCTTGGTAACAAATCAGAATGACCTTCCGGTCCTTCCCTCTTGTCAAAATATACAGTACAACAATTTGTTTACATGGCCTGCAAAAAATTTCATAGGTTTTAGTTTGCACCAAAGAAACACCAATGTTTCTCTTTACTTTTCAGTCTTTTCTGATGATGTTGCCTCAGCTATAGCCTCTGGAGCAGCAGCAGCAACTTCTGAAGTAGCAAGAGGTGCCGAAACATTTTCCAAAGTTGCCGGTGATGGGGCTATATGATATATAATCTTTCATTAAAACATAAAGCTAGAATTTCTAAAGGCATGAAACAATGGAAGAAATTGTCCAACCTTCCGACGATGCTTCAGGACTGGATGCTACCTCTTCAGATTGAGCTGCCATTGATGCGGCAAACTGCTCTGCTCTGACTTTCTTAAGGTACTCAACCGGGTCTTGGGTAGTTGCACCATCTGCTCATAATAAACAAGTGCATTATCAAATGATGAACATCGACAATTTTGTACTTAGTGATTCAAAAACACTCACTTGGGTCGACGGTAGGCAATTCAGTCTCGCTGCTGAGTGAGGATGTAGGTATGTTTCTGTTGTTTGCAGTTGATGCAACTTCATCGAGTCCTATCTCCCGTTCCAGCGTGTTCTTGAATTCCCTCGATACATCCTGCAGCATTAAAATCCTCTTGCATAACTTAGACTAGTGAATTAAAATAACAAATCATTGGAGATAAATTCAACATATGTGCAGATTTAAACCAACCTGAAGCTCTTTAATTGTTGGTTGGAAAGCACGTAAAGTGTTGCCTAAATTCCTGGCCACCTGCATTATGATATATGGAGTTCAATTAGAACATAGGGTTAAAATCACAAAACAGGAATCTAACTCTTCCACTTTGATTACATGTGCTTTTAGACAAAAAGAACAAAAAAGGAAGGGTTCAAAATAACAATCTTGTGGTATCAGGCCATGAATGAAAGGACTTTTACAGGGTGCAATCCATGGGGTAATTACAGTTTTGAATTGGATGTAGCAACAGGAATACCAAAATATATTTCAAAGATAAGAAGAATTAATGTGCAGAAATAATTAATGTATAAACATAAATAAAACAACTGACAAGCTCATGAGTAAGTGAAAGTTCTACTTTTTTCTTGTTCTATTCTCTTCTTAGATTGAGATTCTATATGTCAATTCCATAAAGCATTTTCCACTGCTTGTTAATATCTACTCTCCAAAACATCAAACAATTGCAACAAGCAAACAACATAGCAATAAAATCAAAACCTATTCTTCTTGTGTGGGTGTATAAATTCTATCCAAATTCTAATGAAGGATCAAGAAATTTCCCCGGGAGCATCAAACAAACATCAAAAGAATCAAAACTCAAACAATGAAAACATTCTTGCAGAAGTACATAACTAAACAGAAAACTGTAACAAACTCCAAACACTCAATCTGCAATCAATGGTTGAACACTCAATTGTTTCCTCATTTTGAATTAAACAAAGCAAAATTTCAATGGAAACTGAACAAATAGGAAGCAAAAATGACAACTTTAAAGTAACTTACTTCTGCCAAACCTTTTGGCCCAAAAACCAACAAAGCTACAACTCCAATAACCAAAGCTTCTGGAGCTCCAACTCCGAACAAAGATGCATACACACCTGAGCCTCTGCATTTCTCCTTCCTCCCTTTAATCAATGAATCAAGAAAACAACTAAATCAAAGACCTAAATTCATCATAATCCCACTTTAACACCAACAAAAATCCAAAAAAAATGAAATAAAGATGGAATTCCTGATCGCAACGATGAGCACTTGATTAGAAACTCTAGAGACTACTGAAAGGGAGCTAAAGCGTAAAGAAATCACCTTTATGGCGGAAATCACGCCGGAATGAGATCCTAAGGTGCTTCAGGCCATGCCAAGACGAGAAGGAGCTGAGACTCGTCTGGGTGAACGATCCAAAAGCATGAAACCTTGATGTATTCCCAGAGATCAGAACAATGGTGGGATTGGAGAAGAGAGGAGTTGGCCTTCTACTGGAGGCGGAGCACACCGTGGCGATCGCCGGAGCTGCCGAGCTGGCCATCGCCGGCGAATTTGGGGAAAAACTATGGCGAGGATTCGAAGTTTGAAGGATTAGGGCTTTGGGGTTACTCTGGTAATTTTGTCTTCTTCTTGTTGTCTTTCGTTATCGGGTCGGATTTTCTTTTTCCGGCGGATCCGTTGGGATCTCTGACCCGCTAACTGGTGATGCTTGGAAAAAAATCTCTATAATTTTATTGTATTTACTTATTTATTTTGGAAAATGCCTTATTTGTAATTTATTTTATTTATATTTTTTTAATAAATATAGGGAAAATGATTCATTCTTAATATTTAGGTTGGGTTTAAATTTTATTACCCAAATTCCAGAGATAAATGGTGGCTTTAATAATTGTTTTAACTAATTAAAATTAAATTTAAAAAGTTGTTTTGCTTATAGAGTGAAGAGTAATGGCTAATTTAATTTTTAAAATAAATATTTTATTTATTTTTTATTTATGTCACCATTTCATGCTTTCTCCATAAAATTTACTCATATTTGAATAATCAAATTTTAGTGATAAAAAGGAATAAAAGGATTGTTTGATAAACCCTGTTTATTTAAGTAGGGAAAAAATAATGAACAAATATGTAATAAAATTATTGACAAATTATAACTTTGTTATCAAATAAAAATATTAATCATTCATATTCAAGTGCATGAACCATTAATATATCAAAAAATGTTGGGCTTTAAATAGCCGAACTATCCACAAAATTTTCAACTAAAAATATAAAATTATGATTGCATTAGTATTATTCAAAATATGCAAAAAAATAATAATAATAATAATATTTAATCAATAAATAAATAAATTAATAAATAAAATAAAACTTTCACAACAACTAGATGCTCCAATACAAAGGAGATCAGAAACAAAAGTTATAACAATTATTATTACTTTATTGTTTTTTTTTTTTTTTAGTAGTAACTCATATTTTGAAAACATAGATAAACAATGTATTTTAGATGAAAAACAGAGATATAAAAGAAATCGGTTGGTATAATTAATGTTATTATATGTTAAAAGCAAACTTAAATTACTTTTGGTCATGAATAAAACAATATTTTGAAAATATAAAATTTCATATTATGTATGAAAATATTTATGCAAATATAAAAAATAAAATGCCACGTCAAGGACCACTAATGACCAAGCACACTATCCCAACATCCACATGCCATGTCACTTCAACTACCACATAAATAAAATTTGATAAATAAAAAACATATGAATAAAAAGATTCGTTTCATAATAAAAATAATTTTATACATGAAAAATGGAATGACACATCACACCTTGTAAAACCAATAATATCTTTAAATTATGCAAATTTTATATACAAATATAAAATTTCATATAATATGTGAGTACCACATATTTATACTACCACATAATAGAGTAGGGTTTTGTTTATTTATTTATTATTATTTTTTATTGATTCACATAGTGGAGTGAAATACTTGGAACCCCTTACCATACCTTGTTGACTAAAAGTCTAAAACAATATATATATATATAGGGGTTACATCTCATAGGGACGTGCCTAGAATCTATGGGGTTGTTTGGATTGGCTTTTAAAAAAAATGCTTTTTTTTAATTTTGTAGAAGCACTTTTAAAAAAAGTACTTTTAGAATAAGTTAAGTGCTTATGTATATTTTTTCGTTTGGATGTATTAGTTTCAGAAACACTTCTGTAGTTGTGAAAATGTTTGTATGTTTATTTTAAAAATTACTTTTTACAACAAAAAAATTACTAAAAATACCCTTTTCTCTGGATTGATCGAGGGCATTTCAAATGAAATGCACTTAACCAAAATAGCTTTATCAAAAAGCAAACTTTATTTCCATAAGCTAGTGTTTGGCAGACTTATAAAAATAAAGTTTGATTTGAGAACTTATTTCACGACTGAGACTTATTCGAAAAAGCCCATCCAAACACGATATAAAAACCTCATAAAGACTTAACTTATAAAATAAGTCTTTTGGGTCGACCTATAAAGTCGATCCAAACAACACCTATATCTAGGGATGTCCCTAGGAGCCGTTGAATCATTTGATCCAACGGCTCCTGTATTCTCCTAAAAAAACCATTACACAAAAATGAAAACGAGACTTAAATGAAAGTTTATCAACGTCTCCACCAGCGCCCACCCATCAACGCCACCATCGTCTCCACCACCGTCTCCGGTCGTCTCCACCAACGCCCTCCCATCAACGCCTCCCATCGTTTTCATCTGTGCCCACCCATCAACGCCTCCCATCGTCTCCACCAGCGTCCACCGATCAACGCCTCCCATCGTCTCCACCACAGTCTCCCGTCGTTTTCATTTTTGTGTAATGGTTTTTTTGGGAGAGTACAGGAGTCATTGGATCAAATGATCCAACGGCTCCTAGGGACATCCCCAGATATGGATTCTGGGGACGTTATTCATATTAGACATAATTTATTTTAAGATATTTGTAGAATAGATTTAGTCCAATGATATTATCGAATGACTAGTAAGTGATTTCGTAATTTATTAATTTTACCCGTTACTAAATTGGCAATGTAAATTTGTAAAGACATGTGGAATTTGGATTAATAAATTATGATGTATTTATTTATTTTATTATTTTAAATTCTAGGAAATAAAATAATAATAATAATAATAATAATAATAATAATAATAATAATAATAGGAATTGCTTAAAAGGTCCAAATAATTTTAGCATTGGGCCAAAAAGACCTTTGATTTTTTCAAATTTTTTGGAAGTCTCACTTTTTTCCCCAAAATTAGTGTTAAGTCCAATAGTTAGATAACATCGATTTTACTATTCTTGTATCACGTTCAAATTTTAGTTTAACTGTTTGGTTTTGGTACTTCAGATTTACCATTCTTAGTTATGACTATGAGTCCCTATCATGCACATTTGTCATGAACTCCATCAAATGTATGGGTTGAAGAGGAGCATCCATTTTGTACTGTTTCTCTTTACTTTTTTCAATGGCACTTGGAAGCCAATAACATCAATCTTTCTCATTGAGCAACAATTGGGGCCCTCCTTTTTCATATTAAATGGTAACCGAGGCACTTAGCTATTAATTTATGATATGTGACAACATGAATAATGCATGTATATTATATATAAATACAATTTACGTTTTTGGCGGGCATATTTAGTGTTTTAAAATCTACATATATTTAATGACAACAGATAGATGATTATATAGGATTGCTATTTGTGCAAGTGATGTACAAAGCTATTATTATTTACTGTACTTTGGTATTGTTAAGGGGTGTTAGGTATCGTTAAGTATTATTTTATGTATGTACAAATAAATAGTGGCTATTAGATGAATGGCCTCATATATATATATATATATATATACACAATCACACTGAGGGATAGGGTCCATAGGAATAGAGATGAATTAATGATATACTAAAATTGACTAAAAGTAATATAACTTATAATCATCTGCATGTAAAAACACAAATTGATTATACTTGAGAAATAAGTTAAAAATATATACAATTGTATGTATGAAAAACAACCAATCAATTTAGGCATAAACGTAACTCTGAGCAATAAATAGTATGTGTGTGTGGCTCTAAACAAAAAGACAAATTCATGATATATAAAGACTAATACATAAATCATGAAGATCTCACTATAATCCAAATCTTAAAGTGGAAATTAATATCCTGAACCCTAGCACATTAATATCGTTATATATATATATATATAGAGAGAGAGAGAGAGAGAGATGGATGACCTAATAATTTGCTAACAACTAATAAATGGTGTTGAGAAATAGAACAATAATTAAAGGGAAAAACCAAAAGCAATCGATTCTCAGGAGCAGAGCAACAATAATTTGCTAACAACTAATAGATGGTGTTGAGAAATTTAACGAGATTTGGCAAAGAATGCCTACGTCCTCAGGAACAGAGCAGCTATCGATTCTCTTATTAGAATAAAATTAGGGTTACATATTACATGAATACACACACATATATATATATATATAAATTCTATCTGGTATAATTTTATATATATATATATAAATTCTATCTGGTATAATTTATTAAAATTTGAGCCATATACAACACATGATTGAATAGCCCATGATCTTTGTAACTGGATCTTAAAAATACAACTCAAAAAGTATCATAGTTTAAATAAGTTTGTATTCTTGAATCTAGGTCTAAAGGTTGAGTTAGTAGCTACTAAGCTATATATTTAGTTATGACATAGTAAGATTATATATACAGGGAGATATAGATTGCTATCAAATATTATATTTAGTTGGGTAATGATGATGTGTTTGGAATGGTAGTTAGTTGGCAAATGATTTGATAATCCCTTGGTTAAGCAATGACAAGAGATAAGGTTAGGGTAGTTCCATAGCTTAGTGATGACATAAGATAAGGTTAGGGTGGTTCGATAGGCTAGTGATAACATGAGATAAAGTTAGGGTAGCTTGATGGCCTAGCAAGACAAAAGATATGGTTAGGATTGAGAAAGAAAATATGGTCTCATGGTAAGGCACTATGGTAGTCAATGAGCAAGCGCAAATTTGAAAACTCATGCCCACATATTCTATAGAATATTGTTCATTCACTATTTATTATGTGTTTAGTATTGTAGACAACTTTTTATTCACTATACATTAGTCTTAACGTGGGTCTCTTGTGAAAGGAGTCATACTCTCTACCCCTCTAAAGTTGCATGGTAGAAAGATTTACCATTGAAGGGTAATGGTTCTTGATAAATTATCTTGGGCACATGTGACATGTCTTTATTATCCCGCGTGTTAGCATACCCCACATAAAATATCTTTGGGAGATCATTAAACCATTATGATTAGTACACTCTCATACATACATGTTCTTTTGACGACACTTATTGCTTTTGTCAAATATATATATTTATAAAGGAAAGTGAAAAGGTTAATAATAGTAAATTGGAGAAAGTAAAAATAAAATTAAGAATAGTTATATGTCTTCACCATGTTTTACTTCAGAGCAAGTGAAAAGATTAAGAAAATGTTTTCTTTTTAACTATGGTTTAGTTGTAACTATAATTAAACTTTAAAACTCAGATATTCAACCAAATTTCTCTTACTATTTTAATGAATTAGCGGATTATATATATATATATATACATATATGTAGAAATTGTTGGGGAACTGGGGTCTCAAACATACAGTGGACAATTCCTAGTAGTCAACACTATTCACCCCTCGAGGATCAACGACAATCAAATTATTATAATTTGCATTCAAACACTAATGTACATTTTCAGAAAGAAGAATTCTTGTGGAAAAACTCTTTACAACAAAGAGAAATCACAAGAACCTAGAGTTTTCAACTTGTATGAGAAGTAGTTACAGTGTTTTCTTCTCCCTTAAGCTACAAACTAGCTTAATCTAGCAAATTGATGCATACAATCAACAAAATGTCTTCTTTGAGCAATGAAGAACACAAAACAAGAAGAAAATCAACTTGCTCTAGCCAACTCTCACCTTCTTGCAAGCTATAGCTTAGTTTTACAAGAATAAAGAAGAAGAGCACAAATGTACCTTCTCTTCTTCTTCTTCTTAGAGCTCTCAAGCTCAGATCCGAAGCTCTAATATATATGTCTCTAAGCCTTCCCCTCTGATGGATCTTGAAGATATAGCCCGCAACTTTTTTCTTCTTTTTTTTCTCTCTCAAAAACTCTCCCGAATGCACTGTAGATAGAAGAGAGAATGAAGAGTTAAGTAAGTCTTTTGTGATGCTACAACACCCTATGCGGGTCGTATGTCGTCCGCATGACTTTTCCCTAAACTTGAGGGTCTCTTACAGCCTGCTACAGTACACATCATGCGATTGCTCTCAGGAAATTCCATATGGGTATCATGCGTGCTGTATGCCGCCAGCATGATTTTTCTCGAAACTTGAGAATCTCTAGCATTTTGCTACAGTAACTGATACAATACCATTTCATGTAGCTGCTCTTAGGAAAGCTCATGTGGACTACATGCGGCCCACATGCCCTAGCATGATGCTACAGTATTACTGTACAACTCAATTTTGAGTTATACACAAGTTCTAGGGAGGTAAATTTTTTAAGTGATCATTGTGCTTTGGCTAATTATCACTTTGGTGACTATGTTTCCATTTGTATTTTTTTGGTCATCATATATTGATTTCTTTTCACCGAGAGGTCACTATTGGATTTGGGCCTAAATTTAGCTGATGTGGCAGGCGGAAATGCCACGTCGCATTATAATAAATAGTTTTTAACGCGCAGTTGGGTTGGACACATCAACCCTATAGCACGTCATGTTAAGTTTGCCTAGTTAGCTTCTTCTAGCCTTGGCCATTCGCCATGGAAGTGCAGTCTCGAATCCTTCCCCCTTAGCTTCATCTGCGATCCTCTCTCTCATAGTCCTAACAAAATCTACGTCCTTGATCTCCCTTCGCCCTCTCTTTTTACCGCCAACAACAACGTTAAGGCCGGAGTCGGCGACGGTTACACCACCCGGCAGGCTTAACGAAAGAGTCAACCCAGTCTCATCCACCTCATCTTTCTCCATCTTTCTCATTTTCTCGTTTTGATTTTTTTATTTTTTTTGAGTTTTTTTTTCTTTGGAGATGAGCCGGATCTCATTTTCTCAATTTTGATTTTGTTTTTTGTTTTTTTGGTTTTCTTTGGAGATGAATCGGATGATGAGCCATTGCCTGATATCCAAAAACTCTGAGTTACCGCGCTTCGAAAAAATGAAAAAACCTTTTAGTTTAGGTCTATAAACATACACAAAATCCTCTATCCGACCCATATATTTATAAATCAATCTTATCTCGGATTTCTCCCCAGCAAAAAACAAAATCCTAGATCAAATCCTCAAAAGAAAATAAAAAATCAAATGAATCCTTAGATCTGATCACCAAAATATCACCATATCCCAAAAATCTAATCCAAAAATTTCAAAGCATTATATCCAGAATAGAAGCCCTAGCCTACAGATCATCCAAACCAAACAATTCAATCAAAAAATTAGAGAAAACCTAAAACAAGAGCCACAATGTGGATTGATGATTCCCCAAACTTACTAACTTACTATTTAGGATTCATGGCAAGAGATCGATGGATCTAATCACCGAGAACAAGCTCTCCTACTCTTCGACGGATCCTTCACAGCCTCCACCAAGATTGAATCAAAGAGAAGAGAAAACTGGTCACGCAGAGAACGAAAGAGGGCAAAGGATTGATTGACGAGAAGGATTGACCAGAGAAAACTGGTCACAGCATCCTTGTTCAGCTGTGAAGCTGAACAAGGATGCTTCACAGCCTTCATAGTTATCAGAGCTCCGTCGGGAGGTCGAGTGATCGAACCTGTCGATAAGCTAAAATACCTAATTATCGGTCGAGGATGTATACGGGCTTCGTTGGGTGTCGTGGAGACTAAACGGCTGAGGCGAAAAGAAGTTGACAAGGATGCTAACTAGGCAAGCTTCACATGACATACTTTGGGAATGACATGTCCAATCCAGTTACGCGTTTAAAACTTTTTATTTTAATGAGATGTGGCATCTCCGACTGCCACGTCAGCTAAAATTGGCCAGAAATCCAAAGTGATCTCCCGGTGAAATAAAATCGATATATGATGACCATTTTGATACAAATTAAAATATAGTGATCAAAATGACAATCAACCAAAACACAGTGACCTCTTCAAAAATTTACCCGCTTCAAACAAGGGCTGGACACCTTATAATAATTTTGTATTTACACTACAGTGTTTATAAAAAATACAGGATAGCCACTTCACAAGAAGAATTAATGTTTTATTTTTCTATCAAGTCAAATATTGAGGGTTCAAACCCTTCTTAACTCAAAGATCGAACATTTCAGGTTTCTCCACTATATATATATATATATATACATGAGAGTAGATATTGAGACAGGTACAGAGAGATGCATATATGTGGTGAGAGATTTTTTAATATATGACATTGTTACTAAATAAATAACCAGATAGATAAATAAATAAATAAATAAGAGTTTGATAGAATGAAACATCAAAGCAAGATCAAGAAACAAAGCAACATTACTTTTTTTTATTCAATTCAAAGAAGAGAAAGAGAACACAAGCCACACAAGAACAAGTAATAAGAAGTAGAAGTTATACATACATTATAACCTTGATACTCACAAGCATAAACTTTGATGAAACAAAGTTAATCATAATAATAATAATAAAAATGCCAAATGATCCAAGTTGCCCTGCATCTTAAAACAAGCTCATTGATCTCTCTCAAATCATGTTATCACAAGCCACCACCACCAACACCTTCTTTCCACCTTTGATCATCACCACCACCACCACCACAACCTTCCATTATTCCAAAAAGGACTTTGTTGCCCCCTTTGGCTTTGCTTATGAGAAAGAGGAGAAGAAAAGAGCTTGTTCTTGATGTTTATATATAGATTAGTGATGGTGATGAAAAAGGAGGACAGTGTGAAGACTTATTAGGGTTGGTTGGAAAGTTATATGGGGAGAGTGATGATGGCATCTTCTTGGGATATGCTTTGGTTGCAACTCCATTTTCTTTCTGCTTTTTCTTTTGAACTACCCTGTTGCAACTATTACTTTTTGTTGGGTATCTTAGGGATATGCTCTACTGCTTCTGCTAACAAGAGCTGGTGTGTCCACCTAGTGCTTCTCCTTTTCTAATTGAAAATAAATTTTGATATGAAAAAAACATAAAAATTTTTGTGTATACCGGGTATAAATAGAATTTAGTTTTGTTACAATGACTGAGATAAATATTTGACTTTCACATCAAAAATCAAGGGTGGCTTTTTTAAATGTGTGATTGAGACGTGCTAATTTGTCCATATTATTAAAAAAAAATTCGTTATGTATTATGTTTGATGGTATACTTATATTTAGCACTTATATTTAGTGCAGAGGATTTGTTTGAAGTGATGTACTAATGATAGTAAACAATCAAGAATAATAAAATTATAAATAACTACATATGTATTTTTATGAAATTTAAGTATAATTATTAATATAATTTAGTAAAATATGAATAAGTATGAGTTTAAAAAGAAATAACTTGTATATTTAATAATTTGGTAAATGTAAATGGAAAATTTAGGGAGAAGGGCAACTAAATTATTGATTATTTAAAAAGTAAGTTTTGCTTAATGTTTTTTATAATTGTATTCCTAAAAATTTGAAAAAAAAAATTATTGTGTATATTAATTGGTTTGGTAAATATAAATAGAATTTCTCATATATATATATTTTTATTTTTGCTATGATATTTGGCTCAAGGATTGCTTTAAGGTGATTTACCAATGACAATGAAAAATAAAAAATAATAACTAACTATATATATGTGTAAATATAATAGCCATTACAATATAATAGGAATAAGCATATATGTGTGTGTGTGTGTGTGTGTGTGTGTGTGTGTGTGTGTTAATTTAATAAATATAAACGGAAAATGGATATGGAGAATCCCAAGAAAAAGTATTCATTATTTAAAAAAATAAGATTTTTGCTTAATATCTAGAACAGCAACCTTGACTCAGTATTTCCAAAAGTGCACACCACACACTAATAAAAAGTAAAAAAATTATAAAAAGAAGAAGATTTCAAATCACACATTGATTAGCTTAAAAAAAAATAAGTGGCATATGAGTTTTGTGCAACAATTTCAATCGAGTTCCAGCCTAGCAGCAAGATACTTAGGCTCAAACTCAAACTTAAATACTCCGCTTGAATTCAATCGAGTTTGAACTCGATAAAGACAATTAAACTTGATTTAACCATAGATGTTTTTATGTTTGAGCTCAAACTCGAACTTAATTCTATATAAAATAATTTTAAAATAAATTAATATATATACACACAAATATGGTTGTTTGATAAAGCTTATGAACACTCGAATCAAGTATTAAGATGCTTGAATTTGGTCACTCAACTACTCAAGCTCGAACTCGACTCAATCATGATCAGGTTGAGTTTAAGTTTTCCCTGAATTAAGCTCGAGCAGTTTGTGAGTAATCGGATATTATTAGCACCCCTATGCAACATACAACACTCTTGCTCTTTTAACTAAAGACCAGATATTATAATAATAATAATAATAATAATAATAATAATAATAATAATAATTGAACAATTAAATAAATATTTATATAAATACATAAAGATTATGTATAGTGACATTTTTGAATGATTAAATTGAATGTTAGGATTCAGGAAGAATGAAAACAAACAAAAGTAAGAGTAATAAAACATGAAATCTATGGAGTCAAATCAAAGCTTGAGTTCTTAGATTTTATGGTTTTCCACTTCCTTTCTCCCACTAACACTTTTGTCATTTTATTTTTATTTTTTTCTGTTTTCTTTTTTTAAATAGAGATGCTTATACTTTAAAAACTATTGATTAAAAATATCCCAAAAGGGGCCTTTTTCCACCACAAAAGGTTAAAAAAATAAAGACTTTTATCAAGGTTTATATATATATATATATATATATATATATATATATACACACCCTTACAAAGCCCTGAAATTAGGAAAAATTAAGATTCTTGCCCACTTGTCTCTTTTATAGTTAACTATGGGCTATTATTGTAAATCATTTACCTATCTAATAAAAAATAACTTTTTTAGTGGTGGAAAAATCTTTATTATAGAGATAAATATGACAATATTTTGATAAATTTGATGAGTTTATTTCATAAATGGTTATAACTTAAAATACGAGAACAAGGCATATTAAAACCTATATATATATATATATATATATAACCAATAACAAGTGAAATACATAGAAAGGAAAAAAGACATTTCATTTATTTTCCAACAATAATGTAAGTATATTGAATTAAATTTTAGATTGAGTATATATATATACAAAGAAAAAAAAATTTATAGCTTGTTTTTAGAAGGGTATAAATGCAAATAATTTTTTTTGTAAAGGTGAATTTTTCCCTGTATAAAACACTTATGAAAATTTGCAAGGGTGTATTTGCAAAAATGTCAAAAACAAAAACAAAAAGTTCTGATTCATCTTGCACTTGATGATGCAGTACAAGAGATTCCAAACAAGTGCAGTACAAAAGGTTTATTCTCATGATGCAACACTTCTTTTCTCCACTTTAATTTAAATAAATGAGAAAAAGAAAACAAGAACCCTAAAATTGGATGCTGGAAAACAAACAAAACCTCTCAGAAAAGGAAAGGCCAAGCAATAAAAGTAATGGAAAAAAGTAATCTAGATTCAAAGACATAATTGACACTAAAGTATCATTTGTTGAGCATGAGGACATCTTCAATTTGGACTTCACCAAAGAATTTAATTCAATAAAGTTGTTAATCCAGAGCATTACTGGCAAACAAATGCATTCTATTAATGATTCGAAAAAAAAATGTCATTGTTAATCAAACTCAAAGAACAAAGGATTAACTTTTAACACTTTTAACAAGCACAATTAAGGATGACATTATGATGCTTAACTAAAAAAATGTCGACTCTATGACAAACAATCAAAGGTAGCATCTATATATATATATATATATATATATCAGGAAGTTATTTGCACCTTGTCAAGGTGAACTCGCATGTGCGACGGAATAGGGAGAACCAGCAGGGGCCACAAGGCCGAGGTACCGCATTATCTTTATTCGTCGTATTCTTCTGACTGATTTCTCCGGAAAATTCAACTCCTGTAAGCAGAATAACATTATGTCAACTTTAAGAGAAATGTGGCGAGATAATAATATATTTTGAGTAAACATGCTAGATAATGAACTCACGTCGAAATGAACTTTAAGCTTTCTTTTTCTTTTTGCCTCTACCTTCATCAACACACTCATCCTTGGTTCTGCTTGAACTTGTAATATTGAACATATCTGGAGGAAAAAAAAAACCTACCGGTTGTAAATATATCAAGGATAATCAACAAGAGTTCTGAATCACAATTGAAATTATCCGTTGAATAAAATTGAATAACAATGAAGGTTACCATCTGACTGTTCTTGCTGAATAGAGTGCCCTCAGCTCATCAGGACTTCGCTGGATTTGGACATGGATTTATCAGCCATAAAACCCAATTGCCCAGAATTAGAACCTGTATTAACTCCATTTACATCTGGATGTCTATCTCTGCATTAATGCAAGTACCATGAATATCTCACACAACAGAAAAAGGGTCATACGGAAGCAATAGCACAGCATCAATGTCAACATCACTAGATATTCATCAAGAAAAATCATATTATTGCAGAAAATATATAACAAAAGCAGCAGGCTTTATATGCAAGGGTTGATGCATCAATGCAGAAGAGAATACAACTCTATCAAATTGATTCTAGATTATAGATGATATCCAGTTTACCCCAGGTGCACTCTTTCATATATCTAAGAGAATGGGGATTTATGCGACAAGACTCCCACTCATTCAGTTCTGAAAAACTTTTTTTGTATACCATCTACAATTCCTTAAAGAGCATGTAGAAAGTTTATAGAGAGGGTATACAAGAAGATTTGAGACAAGACTTTTATCACCCACTGACTTGAAACCAAACAATAAATTTTGCATTTACTATTCATGCAGAATGTATCATCAATAATGTATATTATAGAATATACTATAATGATTTACCATATGCTATATTTCTTTGAGCTATTGAGTGGGCTGGCCTCTGATCAAGCTCAACCTGATTACTTGAAATCTAGAGCCAAGCTCGAGTTGCTTACAAATGGCTTGGTCATTTGACAACCCTAATATTAGGATTGATGCTTAAGAGGTGCTTCTATAAATATAGAGTGAACAATATAACAACAGAGGAAAAGTAAACTGAAGATGCTTATCGGAAAGTAAAAACAGATTCACAGAATAAACGCTATGACTTTTGACACAATCAAAACAATTAGAAGGCAATAGTTTGGTTGCTTGTGTTGTTTTGGATCTAATGCTGCAAAAGGCCATGTACATGGAATAGTACATTAATAAAGAAATTCAGCAAAGCAGTCAAGGAAAATTGGAAAGAGCATCTCTCAATTCAAAATTTCAAAAACAAGATGACATGTACATACTATTAATAGGATATATGAATAACTACTATGGCCATCTTTCTCGAGAAAAGCTTCATAATGTTCATACCGGTTATCACAGGTATTGGTTAAAACATTTGGAATAACTGATTCAGTTTGAAAAGCTGATGTCAGTACAGGCTTCCATACAATTCCATTGTCTTTTCTGCTACCAGAAGTAGTGCTTTCTGAATGAGCAGAAACACACATTTCTCTTGAAAGTTCAGAAACTGAATTATCATTGCCTTGATTTATAACAGCAGTCCTTATGCTAGAAGAATCACATCTGCAATTTGAGAACTCGGCTAGAGAACCTGTACATCGATCAAACACAGGGTTAGAAACATTATCTGAATTTCCCACCAAAGATTGGAAAAAAGAAGGCCAATAAAGGATTGTATATATCATTAAAAGTAACAAATGAAGCAATAATATCATGAATAGGTAAAATTAAAGAAAAATGATTATCCGCAATCCTATTTTGTTGCATATTTTGTTGGTGGATGTTATGTAGTAACGAATAATATGATGACACGACTGAGATTGAGCAAAATCATAATTAATAAAGAAGAAACATTATTCAGGCAAACAAACAACACAGCTTTAGTCAACTATAAGTTAATCCTTTTGGCGTTGTACATTGGCAAATCAATTTCAAGTCAACCAAATGCTTGAAAGAATAACTATAAACTGTTATACATTGTGAAGGAACTAACACAAAAAGGCAAATGCCATTTTTGCAGAAATAATATCATCTAGAAACAAAATAGGACCTAGATCACAGTAAGACAAATTTAAAACTTCTGGATGTATCACCATCAAAGTTTTCAACAAGTGTGCCCTAGTACCAAGCAAGAGAACCAAAAGCCATAATTACATGATATTTCTTATATCATCATGCACTGAAGTTCAATTTCAATCAAATCAACAGAATCTCATAAACTTATAACCTAAACAATGCCATTTTTTTTTAATTAGGGATTCACATTGCATCAGCTTTTATTTAAATACAACATGTTCAGAAACCAGAAAATAATCACTTCATTGAAGTCTAAATCCTCTCACAGGAATCCAATCCAATGCCCATCTAAGAAACCAAACACTTCCCAAGAAGCCATTGTCAAAACCATGAATTCATCAAGGAACATAATAGAGACAATGCAATTTGTTTAATCTGGAATTTACATTGCAACCATTTCTCTCCCTATATGCACTTGCTTTCTTCAGTGAAAACATACTGTAAAGATCAATGAAAAACCATAAAAATCAAATCTTTGAAGTTTGAAATCCTCTCACAACAATTCAAATCCAAACACTTCAGAGGAAGTTATTTTCAAAACCATAAATTCATCAAAGAAAACAACAGCAACCATACCAAATTCCAAAATTTGAGCATAAACCAATAAAAAACCATCAAAATCGAAAAAATCCAAGAGGAAAAAAAAAAAAGAGACCTTTTTGTACGAGGGCGTCGGGGAGTAGAGCTCCGTGCCTGCCGGCAGGACCTCGAAATCGGGAGGAATTGCATCACGGTGGATCCCCAAGAGGGGATTGTGCTTATGGTTTGAAGGATTTAGAAGAACTAGGGTTTGAGAAGAAGACGAAAGAGAAAGGGTACATTTTATAGCTCTGAATCGTAAATTTTCCCGGAAAATTTTGAGAGTTTGTTTGAGTCTCGGAACTATTGTGCTTGCTTGCCTTTCATTGTGAAATTTCAAGTTTTATAGGGTGTGTTTTTGTAAATTTAGGTAAATTTTCATGTGTGACGTTCAAAAATAAATTATTATTACTGAGTATTGCGTCAAGGAATATATACAATAAATCAAATTATTTTTTTAAAAATATTTCAAATTTTTAATTCAAAAATAATATTTAAAAAAACAATGCAATGCCATTTTTGGAATGTTATTTTTTTCTTTTTTTAGATATCTCACCTTTACTAATTATATATATATTTATATATATATATATATATATATAAAGAGTAAAACACTCAGATAGTCATCCATCAATATGGGTGATACTGGTTTGGTCCAAGTTTTGAAATTTATTTTTTGTTAGAAATTAATACGGTATAAGACATCTAAGCATCTGAGCATAAAAAAATAAGAAAAACATTTGGTATATTAGGTAAGCCTAAATAATTAAATAATAACAAAAAGCATGATCACGCACTCCAACCATAGCAAATTAGGTATGACAAACGAAGGGACTAAGATCCGTGACTCGGAAGAAACCAAGAGCTCTTCCAATCTATCATATTCTCTCCGTAGATGGGGTCTGGGTATTCATGAGAACATTAGATCGAGGGACAGCTCTTGTTGGTTTATATTAATCCTTTTTTTCATTAAAAGACCAGGGGCTAACAACTCAAGCAATCGCCTTTCTATGTGTTGAAGAAACACGGGAAGCAGAGGACCAATGATGTTTCTTTTTCTTGTTTGAGAAAGGTTAGGAATCTAGAATATAGTTATCTTTACCTCCCCTTTGAATTTTAAAGTAGATTATTATCCAAAATAACTATTACGATTAATATAGAATTCAAATGATAATGTTGGGCCACTGCATTTATTTAAATTTGCTTAATTTTAAATTATCATAAACATGATTTAAATTTGAATTAATTCAAACAAACTTTTTTGTCATTCATGTTTATGGTGTTAACTGTGGGTTAACAACATGGCACGCCATACATTAACATTACTAACAAAAACTCCTCTTTTTCCTCCCTTCTTTGAGTTCCCTCCCTCTCTAAAAATTGTAATCCCTTTTTCTCTTCAAATCTTTTAGAATCGAAAACCCCTAATCTTTGGGCTCTCAACGTGGTTCCAAACTATGGTACCAAGCAAGAGAAAAAATAATGGCCACAGTGGTGGCCCCTTTTTTTCTCTTTGTTTTTTCTTTTAAAAGAAAAGAAAAATATAGTTTATCTCAGTATTATTTTTTTTTATTTTTTATTTTTTTGCTTGATAGAGAAGTTCTTTAATCCATGGAGAACCTCTTTGATGAATATGATTTTTGTTTTGCATGTTAAAATTGATCCAAAATAATCTAAACTTGAGGTTGATTTGAAGAGCTGTGAAGCAAATGTATTGTAGTTTATAATGTTTTTGTATGAACAATAAGAGGAAGAGAAGGTTGATAATGTTTTGTCTTGTTTAATTATCGTTTTTTTTACAATAGGTGACAAGCCCCCTACGTCTACTAAGTCCTCTCTACCATACAACCCTCGATGGAAGGGATATGACTCCTCCCACAGAGAACCCACATGGGATTCATTTTAACAGTACTTGGGTCTATAAACAATGGATAAACATTACTACTATAGTACATGGGTGCAGAATTTGACCCTGCGTCTACCCACCCATTGAATTGTCTTCAATTTTGATTCTTACTTTAATCATATTTTTGTCAGAGTCTAAATTCTTATTTTGGTTTGTTTTATTTTCTCATATTTATTGCTTTGTTCAACATGAAGAAAAAAAAAGAGGTATATAAAGGGCGCTGAGAAAAGTAACAAAAAGAAAGAACCAATAGATGAGGAAGAAGAAAAGGTTTCTTCATGTTTTTCTCATTTTCTAATAATAATGTGTTGATTGGTATTGGTTTTTAGAATATTTTCTCTGATATTAAACTTATGTTTAAAAGTTTGTTATGGAACGATAAGATGAAAAATAAAGAGAAACTAAAAAGCATACAAGACTTTATAAGACTTTATATGGTTTGATTGATGTATCCATAAGCACATAGAGAGATCTTTCGTGCTCTTTCAGAGAACTATTGGGAAAAAAGTTCATGAAATGCTAGAACCAAATACACAATATAATTTCCCAAAAAACTAGTTTGGGTTGACCCAAATAGTACATTAGAAAAAAAATTGGCTCGACCTGAGCCCTCCGCTTCCACCAAAGACCTCTAATTTCTTTCTTTTTTTTTCAGATTAAGCTCTCAAAATTTCTGGTCGTGTCAAAATTCTAAGCATGTCACCAAGGAATTCTAGATATCTCAACAAATTTGATATTATTTAAAGAAGGAAAAGATAAAGGGGAAAAAGGAAACACTAGAAGAAGACGAAGGAAACTAGTTTTGGGAAGGTGAGCAAGGTTAGGGCTATCCAAGGGAAGGAGAAGGTCTTTGATTTGCTAGAACATGAGTAGCCCAGGAAGCATCCTTTCCCTTGCCAAGAGCATAATTTGAATTAGGAAATTAATTAACAAATTTCCTCCCTTGTCGCTTCCACGGTTAGACCTGACCGTGGTTCGGGTCGAACCATAGAACCAAACCGGAACCGCCACTATTGGAACCGAACCAGAACCGTAAAAAAAGTTTCAGTTCCAAACCGGAACCTTGAACCGGAACTTTAAGGTTCCGGTTAAGGTTCTTATGAGTTGAAAACCGGAACAACCGGAACCGAACCGCCGGTTCCGGTTCTATTTTTATTTTTTTAAATAATATATATAATATAATATTTTATATATTTTAATTAATTGGAATTAAATTATTTAGAACAGAACCGGAACCGGAATCGTATTGGAACCGAACCGAGAACCGAAACCTTATGACTATGGTTCGGTTCCGGTTTTGAACTGAAACTGAACCGGAACCGACGGTTTTGAACCGAAACCGAACCGGAACCGAACCGTGGTCAGGTCTATCCACGAGTAATGTTGCTATGACAATTAACGTATAACATCACAAGCACGTTAATCTACCGTTATCACTATAAGCGTTAGTGACAAAAAATAAAATAAAATAAAATAATAATAATAATAATAATAATAATAATAATAATAATAATAAATAAATAAATAAAAACTTAAGTGACTCAATTACAATTTTTTATAGTTCGGTGGTCAAAATAGAAGCATTCACCTTGCCCATGAAAATGAATGCCTATATATATATATATATATTAATAATTATAATTTATATATATAAAGTAATATTTTTTATTTATTTATTTTAAAATTCTACCTATACTATTTAAGATAAATTAAATGAAAACAATAAAATCGATTAGTGATAATATCTAGCCAATCATGAATCTTTAAATATTTTTGCTTTTAAATTTTATATTTAAATATATTTTTATTGAATATGTTAATATAGAATTATCTATTTTTAGGATATTAATGTAAAAAAATTAATATAAATAAAAATAAAAAAAATAAAACCTTACAAAAATATAATTGCTCCATTAAAATCTCTTAAAAAAAATTATTATAGGTTGCGTTGATTAGTGAGTTTTCTCTCTTTGTGCAATATTTTCTGACTTTTATATTTTACTTTCCATTAAGATTTATCTTATTTGTTTTATATCTAACTTAATTTGTTTAATTTTTGTGTGATTATTTGTCAAATATTGTTTGATTATTTTTTTGAGAAAATCGTTTTGAAAAACTGTTAGATATTTATTATGATTAATTGTTATAAAATTTTTATTATTCATTAGATTATTTGTTGAACAATTATTGTATTTAATAATTGAATTATATTTTGAATTTGCGTTAAATTATTTTTTTAATTTTATTATTTGTTAATTTAGTGTTTTTAAGTTATTTGTTAATTATGTAAATGTGATAGGTTTTTACGTGTAAATAAAAAAATTTTGGATCATGTATATTTTATATTGTTGAAATATTGATTTCAAAATTAATAAAATTGTTTAATATTTATAAATTTTTAAAATTTAAATTTAGCACCCTCTTAATTTTTGTTCTAATTCCGCTACCGACTACTATTACATATAAACCTCCAAAATTATATATTATTATAGATGTCAAATGTTTAAATTTTAAAATGAATTTTGCTTGTATTTATTTTTTTAAATTTATTTTAAAATGAAATTATATTTTACATAATCCTAGGCGTATAATTATTATATTTTTAACGTTACGCAAGATGGGTGAAGAACAAATATACATAAATTTGAAATCAAGAGCTGAGTGCATGGAGTTTGTTTAATTCCTTGTTGGTTCATAAATGACAATGTATAGTGATGGTTCCAGTGGGAGTGTGATGTGCTAAGTTCACTCAAAAACTCACTCAAAAATCAAACACTCACACACAATCAAAGCAAGATAAAGGAGACAAGCAAATTGGTAACCCAGTTCGGCACAACTTTGCCTACATCTAAGGGGCAAAGCCCGGAGAAACAATCCACTAAAAGAGGTATAGGAACAAGGAGTACAACACTTACTCACTCTCTCAATACAAAGATTATCCTCTCAAGATTGCCCGACGGCCACACTCTCAACTCTCACCGAAGAGTCTCTCACTGTTTGGCTCATCCTAAATCTTCAAGCAGGATCTCTTATATAGACGCACCGACGTCCACAAAGTTACCTCTTTTAGAATTCTCCGCGGCTTCCTAACTTGGACACCTTCCAAAGTTACAAATTGCAACACCCAGTTACAATATGGCCCACCTTACTGAACATGACTGAGTTCTAGCCAGATGCACCCAAATCTGCGACCTTCAACCTCCCGATTCCTTCAGTCACCTCGTAGCAGTTGACTCGACCCGAGCTCCTCCTACCTGCAGCTGCTTCCTTCCTCACATCACTTCAGCAGGTCTCCCTCTCCCGAGGGACGCGCCCACCAAGGCACACGCGACCATCTCACCAAAGATAGCCACTGAAGATCTCTCGATCTTCTTTCCAAACTTGACCCAAGTTTGGTCTTCCCAAAAGGTCTTCGTTTGACTCATGGAAATATTGTTACTAAACTTGATCTCATCTTCATCCAAGTTTAGTCTTCAATATCTTCAAGCATGATCTTCAATCATCCATGCTTGGATCTCCAAATCTCTAATCATATCTTATGCAATCTTCAATCAATCTCCTCATATGACTAGTCTCCATGAATAGTTCCGCCCATAGATAGCTCTTTGATCTTCCTTGAAATTGAGTTGCTAAATATGGTCTTGATAATCTCCTTGGCATGTCTTTACCTTATTTAGTTTGTGCCTTCAAATAGCTTCACACCAAACTAAACCTTGTGTCTTCTAAAGCTTCATACCAAGTTTAACTTGTGTCTTCTAATATAATCTTCATGATCTTGAACTCTTGCAAATAATAGAATATTCCTCTCTCTTCAAATAGATCTTTCTAAAAAGGAGCTCTATCAAAGATATGAATAATCATCCCGGATCTTACTAAGAATAGATAATCATACCTAAAATAAAACTTACCTTTTTTGAAGAGATCCTATAGTTTTGATGCACTTACCAAAAATAGTTTATCATCACATGATTGTATTGAGAGGAATATCTACTAAATAAAGTCTTCAACTTTGATCTTCATAAAATCTCCACCTAGATCTTCATCACATGTCATGACCTCATCCTTTGTCACATCATCATCCTAGTCACCTCAGCTTTTCTTTTGATGAGTCATTTCTAGCCACATCATCATCCTCATGCCATGTCACCACTTGGCTTGTCATATAATGCCAATCTTTGTTTTCAGACTAAACATATAGCAAAATAATGAGAGTATATATATGTAATTTTATTATTTTACAAGGGTTATACATGTAAATACCTCATTTATTGTAATTAAACAGTTCTATTATTTTTCTCATATTAATTTAATAATAAGTATTATAATAAAGTAATATATTTAAAATAATAATTTTAAATGAAGTGTTCTAAAAAAAATGCGTATTTAAATTAAATAAATTTTCGTACAAACCTATCCATTACTTGCACATATTGGTTGAGTTCTGGTTGAGAAGTATGAGTATTTCATATAGATTAATTATAAACCAAACATATTGACTTATTGGGTTCCATACAACCCAATAAACTTAAATCGATAGAATAAGAAACACATATTTATATACTTAAATTTTTATATTTCAAATTAATAAATGTGAGACTATTAGATATTTTAGTACCCTCCTTTAAATATATGTGCTAATTTATTTTAACCAGCCGTATATCGCAAACAAATCAAACAAACTAATTAATAACACTAAGTTAGATAAGCATAATTAACAATTCTATCACACAAAATTTAATAACCTAAATTTTATTGTATTGAAACTAAAGAAATATATTTCTTAAAATATAAAATTGAGTACATTAAAATTCTTTTTATAAGGTGGACGAGTCACCACTGTTCATACACCCACTAAATAATCAACCATATTTTGAAAAATAGTTGAACTTTTAAACTTTTGTATAAACTCTAATATGAGAAATAAACTCACTACGATCTAGCTATTCCATACATGGTAGTACATTAAAACTCATAAAACTCAACCACAAAAATATATCAAATAAACCATAATTCATCTCTGTTTAATTACTTCTTCAAAACATTTATATCATGATATTATCTATAACATGTTAATATATATATTGAGAGAGTGATTAAAAATCATTAATATAAATCAAAGAGACATTAACGTTAGGTTAGTATCAGAATGCAATTCTTGGATGAGTGCTTCCTTATGACTTCCACCTCCCTTGCATGGATTAATCCAACCTTTGGTAATGGGTGGGAGAACCCAATCATTGGCATCAATGAAGGAGATATCCATGAATGGAGCTGCCTCACATTGATCAAACTCCTTTGAATATGCCACTCTCATTGTTGCATTAGCTCCTGGCCCTTCACAATCATACTGTCCAAACAACACTGTTCTGCATGCACAAACAAACAATTCACAATCAAATAATTAATAGGAAAAATTACATATCAAAATAATTTCAAATACCTTCGCTGGGTTTTTTTTTGCAGAAAACACTTTTTGAATTTTTAACAGTAACTAATAGTCGGTCGGTTAATTTAAAAAATATAATTTAAATATATAAGCTTGGGTCTATCAGTTTATGTTTTTAAGCTTTTTAATGAAGTTAGATCTAAGTAATATATTTGCTTTACACTTAACAGTAGAAAACTCTCTTCTAAGCTATTTGATTGACCTGGTTAAATTTGTTTTCCCAAATTATATAATCTTATGATTTATAAATTTAAGATTGTTGATAGAGGTACTAGAAACCCTTTCTCTTCTCCCTTTAATTCTTCTCATCACCTTTCTCTTTTGAGAGCAGTTTTAAAAGCTCTTCTCTTTGTTATTTGCTTCTTATATATGAAATTTTTTGCAATAACATAGAAGATATGTATGTGATAAAGAATTAATTGATGAGATTTTTCTGCAAAACTGAAAATTTTCAAAGAATGATTAAAAATAAAATTTGTTGAAATAAAATAAAAAAATAAAAATGAAGTAAAAAGGGATCAACCACAGACTGGTCTTTAGAAGGATCATTCCAATTGTTCCATCCTTGAGGATCAATAATGTCAGACATGAATGTTTTTGAGAAAACTACAGTTGCATAGTTTCCCCAAGCTCTGCCAAGCCAAACTCTCCCTGTTCCATTAATGGTGCAATTGACAAAGGAGAAGCCACTTTTCTCAGTTGGTGATCCTTTTCCATGAGCTGTTATTGATCCTGTGATTCCCCCTACTCCATTCCCCACTGGCTTTGCTATTGAATTTATATTGCAATCCTATTAAGATATAATAGAATATATTTAGCTTAGCATTTATATATATTTGGTGAGTTTATGTTTAATATATATTATTATTTAGGATGTTTTGTATATTAGGTAATATTATGTTTCAATAGTAAACAAATATATATATATATATATGATCAAAAGTTAAAGTTATTGTATAAGGCTAGGATCAATTGTTTACTATATATTAATTGTCCATGGACCATGATTATCTCTTTCTTTCTCTATATTTTATTTCTCAATATACTTTTAGAGTTAGAGAACATACTCTACTAATTACTACTTTAATTTAAGCAAGATAAAGGAGTCTGTTTGTTTTACCAATTATGCGTCCTTTTCGATTTATTTATTAATACAAATGCTGCATGTTGTTGTTTTTTTCTTTTCTTTTCTTTTCTTTTCTGATGAAAAAACAACCTGCTAATTTTTAGAAAATAAACATTTTTCATGGAAATGACACAGTGTGAGGCCAATGAAATTACATATGCATACCTCATAAAGAGATCTCCCATTGCCAAAGATGAAATCTATAGAACCTTGGATGAAACACTCTCTGAAGTAATGCCTCCCTTTCTCATCAAGCAGCGTATCTTGGGCACCATAAACTCCACAACCATAAAAAGCTGCTTGATCTCCGGCCACCCTTAGCGCCACTGCTTGTGCACCGACATCACCGGGAAAAGGCCGCGGCGCCATGTTCTGCTCTTAATCACACAATCACATCCATTTAGCTTTATACATTATATTTATATTTATATTTATATTAATATTAATTTATATTTATCTCTGAGGAAGGATGAGAGAAAGATTACATGGAAACTAATGTTGAAGGCATTGAAGTTGAAGGCAAAGATAGCAATGGTGTAACTATAAACAGTGCCTCCAGTGGAGTTGGCAGTGTCATTCCATGCAATGCTTGTGTTTAGGTATCCTTCTCCTTGTATTATTATGTTTGTCTTGTTTCCCGACACCACCACCTTTTCCCTATCATCCATATATATATATATATATATATATATATATATATAAGTAAGTAAAAACATTTATTAAAAAGAAAGAAAAAGAAAAAGGAAAGTATAAGAAGTTAAGAACCTGTAAACACCAGCATCAACAAGAATGAGAGTTCTGTTGGGGCTAAAGTCAGGAACAGCATCAACAGCTTTTTGAACACTAGTGAAGTTTGCACAACCCTTGAGATCAACAATGAAAACAAGTGTTTCACTATCAAAACCCAAACCCATTCTTCTTGACTTCCACTTTGCTTCATCACAATATTCTTTTCTCTTTCTCTTGTGATGATGATGGTGGTGGTGGTGGTGGTGATGATGATGGCCTCTTGAAACAATCATGAGTTCCCCATTAAAGAAACTCAAGAGATCATGATCAAAAGAGGAGAGGGAGTAGAGAATGGAGAAGAGTGCAATGAGAATGGATGAAAGCCAAATGAAAGACTTACAAAACTTCATTGGAACTATGGGAAGTAAGAGCAAAAAGTGAAGTTGGAGATTGTTATATATAGAGAGGATTTGAGTGAGTTTTAAGGAAGGTGTTGGCATGCATGATAATGTGACTTTATAGAGGTTTTAGTGGAGGTTGGGAGATGCATACGCTAAGTCATTGGGAAACAAAGAAATTGCTTGCCATGATGATGATGCACAAGACTTTGCATGTTTTTTCTTGTCATGTGGGACTGAAGCAAGTTGCTGTTTTTGTATTAATGTGTGCTACACACACACACACACACACACACACACACAAGAAATATGTACTATATTTTGTGCTTAAAAGAATAATGATGTTCATGTCTAAGGATGTAAAGGGGTTAATATTTTTATATGTTTTACTATGTACTTCCTTTTGAAGAAAAAAATAACTAATGATAATAAGATAAAATAAAATAAAACACAAATGAACTCTTGCCCCTTGGCAAGTCTCTTGTCTTGTGACAAGTCTTAATCTCCTCCCATTTTATCTCCGAGTAGGTCATGGGCTGTTAGTATACTAGTTTCTCCTAGTTTCTCTCTTGGTTTTCCTCGCTTTTGCTGAGTTTTGAAGTCAAGTTGCTGTCTCTTATACTATTTCTAGGGTTTCTTTGGTCATTTTAGGGTTTTATGGGCAGTTGTTACGGAAGGTAGAATTTTCTTTGTTGAATTTGGTGGATTTTCTTGTTGGTTTGTTCAATTGGGTCTGGATGTGGTGAAACTGTGAAAGAGTCTCTTCTGTGAGGTGGTGTATGCTCTTGTCTTTTGTATAGTCTCTATTGTATCTTCTTCCCTCTTTTGTCTTCCGACGAGTTGCAACCATTATGTTCTTTCTCTCTCTATGGACCCTAACCTCGCACTACACCATATGGGGCTTTCAGCGGCATTTTTATCAGCTTTTAGCGGCGTTTATAAACGCCGCTAATTTAATGGCCGGCGTTTATAATAAACGCCGCTCGTAGTGCCGCCGAAAACAATGTCGTTATTTTAGCGGCGTTTATTTAAATAAACGCCGTAATTTTAGCGGCGTTTTATTATAAAACGCCGGCAAATTTGTAAGGGACGTATACATATATGCGCATCAAACTAGTGGCGTTTACCAAAGAAAACGCCGCTAATATAGCGGCAATCATAAGTATGAACGCCGTGCAAAAGTGTGGTATGTAAATTTCAGAAAAGTAAATTAGCGGCGTTTAAGTAAATAAACGCCACTACTATACTGGCGTTTTAGCGGCGTTCATTTATATAAACGCCGCTATTTGGATCTGTTTATTTCAGAAATGGCACGAAATTACCGGCGTTTTAATGATAAACGCCAGTAATGTTTCCATCTTCTAAATGATGTTAAAAGCTACCGCGCTTATATATAAAACGCCACTATATACTGACGTTTTCTTGAATAAACGCCAGTAAAATGATGTGTTTCCCGGCGTTTATAGTATAAACGCCGCTAAAATTTTTTGAATACAGTTTCTTCATTTCTGCACTTTTATTTACGCGCATTTTTACAAAAACAATGGTACTATAAAGACCTGTAATCAGCATTCAAGATAAGAATAGTCACATTGTTATCTACACACCAAAACACAATAGTTGATATTTAAAAATTTCAAAACAATTAGAAGTTACAAAAGAGATCGATATTAATTAGTACATAATTTGGTTTGTGATTCTTGTCTTCCGGCCTCCAAATGATACAAAGGAAAACAAAGATAAATAAAAATCAATCAACACTTGATGAATGCCACTACTCATCTCCAGAAGGCTGGTTCTGCAATTAAAAAAATAATAATAATAAGAAAAGATTCCACGATGTTTTTAAAATTTTAACAAATAGCTACAAACATAGAAACATTGCCACTTTCGAAATACGTACTTGTGACTGAGAAGTTGAGCCAGCTGGGTCAACTCCAGGGATAGTAACTCCAGGAAATCGAGTTTGTAAAAACCCAAGAAGAGCATTATATCGAGCACATTCTTGTGCACGTTCTTCCTCACGTTGTGCCCTGCTCTTGCTCGCTCCTCTTTCAATTGTTGCATTTGTTGTTCCATTTGATTAAACCGCCTCAACAAACTCACTTGATTGGGCGCTGAGGTAGTAGAAGTTACGCTTAGTCGTACCCCCATAATAAGTTTTGAGTGTTGGACCCAATCCAAGCCCTCTTACTCGCCCACATCGTTCTTTTCCAATAACTTGTGTCAGAATTTCAGTTTCAACAATCTGCATATCCTCATCCACTGTTTCATATTCAGCTAACTTCTCATTTGCTTTAACCTGTATATATTGAAAAAATTTATTCTAAAAGTAGTCTTATATTGTGCACCAAATTACAAAATAAAGGAATACTTAAGACATAATTATTACCATAATTTGTCTGGGTCTCCACATTCATGTGAGAACCATCCTTTTTAGTGTGAGTTGCTTTAAAAAATTCGAGCCGTCCTACTTTTCTTCCATTGTGAACCTCCCTACAAGTGTTTAAACCAAAAATTGTTTGAATCACAAACATCAAAGAGATAAACTTGAAGAACATCATTAAAATACAAACGAAAGTAAAACAACAACATTTTTAATTCACACCTACAATTTAATTCTTAATATATATTTGCCTACCATTTCCTTTTCCTTTCTAGAAAAGCTCTTTGATCCAGAGGTATGAGTATATTTTTGTTGTTTTCTGCTAGCAACCCCAAGTCTTTCTGAATCCTACATAATGACATGTATAGTAACTTAGAAATAAAAAAGATATTACAATTTTAGTAAAATAAGTAAAATACATATTCATACCTCTCCTTTATTTGAATACCAATAATCGACTAATTGTTCCCACTGCCATCTAATGGTTGCATTTGGATGTTTATCTTTGTTCACTTGCATACCATCTTCTCGTTTGAAATGACGTTTTTTCAAATCATGCTTGTAATCTCTCCATTTCTTCCCCAGTGACTTGAGCACATACTCTTTTGAAATCTCAAGTGCAAATCGTAACTAGTTGAAGACATTATAAACAATTTTGTTTATCAATGTAACTTGATGTTTTTATATTTATAGAAATAACATTTGAACAATTCAATTATGTGGGTTTACCTCAATAAATTTGAACAATTCATCCTTCAATGTTTTTGGCACTTTATGCCAACTCTCATAATGGATGCCAATTTGTTGACCGGTTCGAGCAAGCATGCCGAGAAATCCAGCCAGTAGTTGCGCTTCCGGCCCAATTGGTTGTCCCAAATGATTTGCACTCACCACAATCCTCTCTTCTGGTGGTAATGACCACAAGTCTTTCAAAGTAGTTCGGCCTCTTTTCTTTTGTTGTCCATTTCTATCAACTACATATTAGTATAACATAAGAATATTAACACAAATATAATAAATTATGATTAAGTTTCAAGATATGAAACGAACCTGCATTTAAATTTTCTGCTTCACTAACTGCGGGCACGTTCTCTAATCTGGTACTATTATTTTGGTTTGGCACTTGTTCATTGTGATTTGAATCAGCTGAAGATGATGTGATCGAGCAATGAGGAGTAACATGAAGTGATGGAGCTGGATCTAGTAGAACCAATAGGGGTCGGCTGAATTGGAGTTGTTGGTGTTGCTCATTCTAGCACTCCACACCATCATCACACCCACTACCATTATTTGGAGCATTAGTTGGAGCAGAGTTCGACACGACCATTTTTCATTTTTGTTCAATTTTAATTTCGCATATTTTCTCTTATCCGCATCATATAAACAAAAACATGTTACAAAAATTCACAAGACCTACTTTCGTATTTGGAAGATTATACATGGAAGATTATACATAGTAAATTTGCATTGCATTCCACAAATCCAACTGCAAAATGGTTTACTTAGTACTACACATTATCCAATAGAAATTAACACAATGAATAATAATATTGCATATCAATTAGTAAAAAGCTATTTCAAAGAAAAAGGAAAGATTTGAAGTCTAAATAGTGATTTGACAATCCATTACCATTAGAAGAAAACTACTTCAATCCACATTCAAAATTTTATTGGATTTCATAAGAAGAAAGAAAAAAAAAAAATTTTATGATAATGCAAAACTATGTTTTGAATGGTCATTTCGCTGTGAAAAATTGTCGCTTCGACACATTTTCTCCATCTTCATGTGCAAGTATCTCGATTTTTGTGATGTTATGTATGTATATAACCACTTGGAACAATGTCGAGGTTAAAAATAAACAATAAAAAGAAATTACTCGTTGCTTTGCTCTGAATTTTTCCCGCTCCAAGAAGTTCGAATGATGAATTATTATCGAAACTCTATTTCCGCACTTCACAACTCTCACGTGAGCATGACAAAAGCTTTTAATGAAGTAGTAATAAGGTCTCCAAGTAAAGTTGCTCGCTTGACATATATATTACAACTTATAACTAAAATATTAGGAATAGCTTTTTGACTTGGAAAAGTTCTGAGTTTACCTGATCATGAACTCACAATTGTAAATTTGCAATCCGCTCAATTTCCGCCTCAAATACATTTTCTTTTTCTTTAAGCACCGAATTGCGACTAGATGAATGTAAAAAATAAATTGCAGAGAAATACATAAAACAAACCAAATCCTTACATTTTATTGATGTCTTCTTCATGTATATGCATTAAAACATAAGGTTCTGTTTGTACTGAGGAAAATCAAACATGATGGAAATTTGCTTATTCTGTTGTTTTGGTTGAATGAAGAGCAACAAAACCAAAAAGAAAGACTTGTCTTTGGATTGAAGAAAAACAAGAAGAGAAACAATGAATTTAATGACATAATTTTGCAACAATGGGCGAGAATCACATGAATAGAAAGAAGAGCATGGCATATCAACTACCTCAACGAAACAATCATGGAAGAAGAGCCCCGGGAGTCGCCGGAATGGTGATGAATGTCCGGCTTATCTTGTTTGTCACAACCTGTCGAACAATGGCTTCAACACTGGACACGTGAAGCTGTAGAAGTTCTCCACCCAGTTGCTCCTTCCTCCTGCTCCTACAGCCAAGAGCAAACGATCACCGTAAAAAGGTAGTTTTTCCATAACTCCATCTCCAATACAATCTCTACTGGGTCGTTAGTTTGTCTTATTAGATATAAAGGAGTAGCAGAGCATGCTCTCAACCTCAATTTGCACTTAATTTAAGCAATCTAAACTTGGTCTAGGGTAAGCCCTTGCAAGCAAAACCCTAATTAAAACAAATGCCCATGCTTAAGTCAAAATCAATGTTAAGTATACAATATTCCTCCTAATAAGAAAATGGCATGATCTCAATCTCTTGCTCAATCATAAGCCTCTAGGTTTGGTTACTTAACTGCAGCTACTTTCCCATGTTTTGTTATGGTCTTGATGGCATCCATATGAGAGGGATGTTGACATACCAACTAATACGTAGTGATTGAATTGTTTGTTTTGCGCTTCGGGGAACAAATAGACCATAAATTCAAAGTATGTTAGGGCTTGAAATGTTTAGATAGAAAAATTCAGAGAAAAGGTTAAATCATGTGCACTTGGTCAATAAGAAAGATTCATGCAAAGTTGGTAGATGAGAAAGATTCAATTATATGTACTAGGTCATTACCTATTAATCTGTGACAATAATCAACAGATAATGACACTAAGCAGAATCAATATCAAGTTGAATGGACATAATTTCGTAAAACATGATCCTTTGACCGTGTGAAGCATTTATCTTAGTTTGTCTATGTTAAAAATGATTAATGAGTTGATTCTTGGATCAAATTGAGCATATATTTAAAACACTAGATATAGTATCAAATTACCCGATGATCACATAGTTAGAGGGATCGAACTTTCAATCTGTACAAATTCCAAAAATTCCCACTTTAATGCTAGCTCTTACTCTGAACCGAGGTTTTGTCAATGAATGTTATTTAAATATTTATTCTGCAACATATAAATGGAAGGGCGGTGCTCCAATAGATTAAACAACCCAACATAGCAAAAATCAATTAAGAATAAATTAAAAGGTGTGCGAAAGAAAACTCAAATGGAAACATAACATCAATTTTGTAAACAAAGTGAAACAGGATATCAAGATATGCGACTCACCCGGTCTAGGATTGACATCTAATGAAATTACGATCTCGAGTTTCGTGCAAAACAAGATACTACATACTAATTACTGCCCAATCACTTGGTTGAACATGAATCGATTTAGTTATTACATAATCAACATCAAGAACAACTACAATTCATGGTAAATTTTTCAAAATGATAAAATTACTATGACGAATACGAACTATTAATTTTATGGCAACAATGATTCCGCTGAGATAATGAACAGAGAATGATTGTTGGTTATTACATAATCAACATCAAGAACAACTACAATTCATGGTGAATTTTTTTCAAAAATAATAAGATTACTGTGATGAATACGAACTATTAATTTTTATGGCAACAATGATTCTCACGAGATAATGAACAGAGAATGATTGTTGGTTATTACATAATCAACATCAAGAACAACTACAAGTCATGGTAAATTTTTCAAAATGATAAGAAATCACCGTGATGAATACTGAACTATGAATTTTTACGGCAACAAGGATTATTTCAAGGCACAACAATTGTTAGTTATTACATAACCATAGATCGAAAACAACTAAATGCAAGATAACATACAGCTCAAGCATTAAAGATTTACATGTTGATGATCTAGATTATATTTTTACAGGACATAAATTATAAATCATGATTAGTATTTTCATAAGAACAAGAAATAAAAAGAAATAAATATTAAGATAAAAAGAGTCATTGTGCCAAACCTCGAAGGTGTAGGATGAGCCTCACGCTCACTTGTGCTGCTGAACATTTGTCCCAAAGAATGAAAATTTCATCAAGAGAATTGCCTTCCATATTATACAAATTACAATTGAAAAAGTATATAATTGCATTAAAAAGAACAAGACTTAGAGAATGAAAAATTAAAACTTGGATCAAAGATGATGATCCTCAAGATTGCACAAACCCTAGCAAATGGGTGATAACTTATATATTTTTGTATCATTATAGCAGACAACTATCTTTTTCTTCATATATATATGTTCTATTTATCCTAAAGTCATAGATTGTGTATCATTATAGCATCAACTATCACAATAGAGGAATGATAACTTATATATTTTGTAGTTAAAAGATTGAAAGTTAAACGATTTCTAATAATAATGACGATAGGCGATTGATAACTCATCTATCTCTTAATTAAAAAAAATTGAGAATCAAAGATGTGATCTCAAGATGTC
>NC_052471.1:28214283-28271133 GCF_009730915.1 Dioscorea cayenensis subsp. rotundata | reverse complement strand
TATATATATATTTCAAGGAACCATCTTCAAGATAGCAAGAGTGCTACCCCCATTCCCCTCCTAAATAAATTTTACATTCTCTTATGACATACTTTTACAGGTAATAAGGGAGGAGTGCAAATAGAGTTGAACCGATGCGATTTATTATATTACTACTATCATCATGATCGGTTGAGATAAAAATGTTATATATGTCATTTTTTTACTGATTTTAACATTGTTCATCTCATTTTTCATTGTTTACATATCACTATTCACTAGAATTTATGGTTTGAAGTTATTAGATTCAAATCCAACCCTTGATAGATAAAGTATTCATAAATGATTAGTCCCTATGTATATAACCTTTTGGCTTTCGTATTGGGCTCATTAAGTAAGGGTGTTAATTTTGAGGAGAACCTGATATCAAACCCTAAAACACTTGCAAGTTGAGTACATAAGTGCTTATTAAACTTTCAGTTGCGTCTCATGTCTGTGCACGTCCCTGACACCCCTTAAATAGGAGACGTTTGTTGTCTATTTGTACCATAAAAAAAAGTTATGTGAACTTTTTGAAAGCACTTTTGGTAATTTTAAAAAAATGTAATTCTTTTTTGGATTTCTCAAAAAAAAAAAACTCCTCAAACAAACACATTTACAAAGAATAGTAGTAGTTTTCTAAAAATATATAAAATCTTATAGCTCTATGACCTAATCTACATCTATATTAAATATTATAAGTATAATACCCAAATTAGTCCTCTACTTTTCTCTTTCTTCCCTTTTGGCCACTCTATTCAAAAATGCGCCCCATTAATCCTTCTACTCTTGAAAATGACTCAATTTAATCCCATCTACCCTTAATCTTTTTCATCTAATCCCTCTACTCTCGAAAATACTGCCAAATAATTAGCCTATTTTATAATAGAAAGGACTAAATACAACCATTTTCAATAATAGAGGGACTACTTAGGAGCATATCTCAGTAGAAGGACCAGGAAAGAGAAAGAAAAGTAAAGAGACTAATTCGGGTATTATACCAATATTATATATATATATATATTTGTGTGCATTATAATTTCAAATTTGATAGGGTTATATTTGCAAAAACAAACTTCTTTAAAACCCAAGAATACTCCAAACTCCCCCTCGTATGTTTCTCTTCTCTCGATATATATATATATAGAGAGAGAGAGAGAGAGAGAGAGAGAGAGAGAGAGAGGGAGACGATCGCCATTGCTGGAGCTCGGAGCTTGCTACCATCGTTGACGATTGCGCTCGAGGTGGTAAACTCTATCCTTCAATCTTATTGCATACCAATCTGTTTGTATCTATTGTGATTTTTGCCCCTTTTTAGTACCGAATGTGGTGATTTATGCTTTCTGATTGTGAGATGAGATCCTGATCTGATCTGATCTTCTTGGTTTGTGCTATATATCTTGCTGCATCTTAAAAATCATAAATTGATGCGAATTGTTTTTTATTTTAATGGAGTAGGAAGCAATGTTTAGATGTTTGAGGGACAAGTTACTGGTCGATTTATTGGAAATTTTATTTTATTTTTTTAATCTGTTTCTCTTAGGTTTGAAATTTTGTGAAGATTTTTTTCGTTGATGTCATCAATCATTTGAGAACAAGTTATTGGTTAAGAATTTAACTTGTTTTTCATTTATCTGTTTCTTTTTTTGTTAAAATGTTGTGCCTTTGTGAGATTCTGCATGGGCCAATGATAAAAGTTCTGTATTTTATTGTTTTAGTGTTTTTTTTTCCCAGTTAGAGATGTGAATGAATGAAGATTTATGATTGGTGCCATTTTCTTTTACATAAGTGAACTGTTGAGGGATTTGGATTTACAAAGCCAGGAATGAATTTTTTTGGTTTCATCTGATTATTTTTCATATATGGTTTATCATTGGTGATGCAATAGATTCATGATTTAACCTAAAGATCAGTTTTTCTTTGCCTACATCACTTTTTATTTTTTATATGATTTTGATGTTTTGCTTTTTTTTTTTTTCCTTAAAAATGTTTCTAGTCTATTCTGTTATTCCACGGAAACTTTTGTTTCAATTTAACGCATTGCTTTGCAAGATATTTATATCTTACCTGAATAGAGACAGTATACTATTTGCTCAAAGATTTCAGTGTCTTCTCGATTTTTATTTTCAGCTAAAACATTGAGCTCTTTCCAAGGGCTTGATTTGAAGCTATCCAATCCATTGTGTATGTCAGCACATTTGGTTATTGATGATGCAAAACATGCCCCATCTTGCTCTGAAAGTTGTAGATTGCCAATTGCCAACAGCCGCACTTTTGATAAAGAATGTTTGGCCAATTCACCCAGTGAACAACCTGCTCATGTATCTAATGAGATTACCGTCTCCAGAGTTTGTGAGCTTGTACTTACAAATGGGGATTTTTATTCTGGAACACTACAAGAAAACATGCCAGAGGGATTAGGGAAGTACATCTGGCCGGATGGTTGTGCTTATGCTGGAGAGTGGCGAAGAGGGATGAGACATGGTAAGGGGAAGATGTTGTGGCCTTCCGGAGCTGTTTATGAGGGGGAGTTTTTCAGTGGATATATGCATGGTGCTGGAACATACATTGGTTCAGACGGCTCGAGTTACAGGGGACGTTGGAAGTTAAATTTTAAACATGGTTTGGGATATCAAACATTTCCTAATGGTGATACCTTTGAAGGTTCTTGGATTAATGGTAATATAGAAGGAGCTGGTAAATATGTTTGGGCCAATGGAAACATATTTATTGGCAGTATGAGAGGAGGGAAAATGTCAGGGAAAGGAACTCTGACTTGGAAAAATGGGGATACATTTGAAGGCAACTGGTCAGATGGCATGATGCACGGTTCTGGAGTGTATACCTGGAGTGATGGTGCATGCTTTGTTGGAACTTGGACCAGGGGTTTGAAGGATGGAAAAGGTGTATTTTATCCTAAAGGAATAAAGCTTCCAGCCACTCAGGAGGTTTATGTTAATGCTCTGAGAAAGCGAGGGCTGTTGTCTGATTTTAAAAGGTTGAGCTATGGTTCTCGCATTCTTCATTCTTCTTCTGTTGGCATGGAAAACACGAAGGTCAATGGGATTCGAAATGGAAGGTTGGTAAATTTGAAGCGATCTTACACCCAAAGTGCATCTCTGGAAAGACGCTGGAGTTTTGAGTTGGCTATTGAGAAGGTTATTGGACATGATACGACAATGGATATAAAAGAATCTTCTGCAAGAACTGATACAAGGATCAGTGGTGGAAATGTTCCAATCTTAGAGAGGGAGTACATTCAGGGCGTTCTTATTAGTGAAGTAGTAGTAGACAATGCATTTCCATCTTCATCCAAAAGAGACAAAAGACAGCAAAAGAAACTAGAAGACATCAAAAGGCCTGGAGAGACCATCATTAAGGGTCATAGAAGTTATGATCTAATGCTCAGCCTGCAGCAAGGAATCAGGTAACTCCCGACATCTTCCTTTTTCCTGTAAAGTGTAAACATGGTGATTTCTATGTTCTTCCCTCTTACTCATTGCATCATTTTTTTTACTGTTTGGCATCTTATATTATCTTGGGCATTCGCTGTCCAGCAATTAAATTTCTCTCACAGAGGAAGTTGGTATAATGGTAATATTATGGTAGGACAAATCATAAACAAGCAAGCCTTGTTAATTTCATTGGTTTCTTTGTCAGTAATACTTTTAAGTCAGGTAAAAGATACAATGATTCCCACAAAAAATGGTTTAATGACGTCTATGTGATGTTCTTAATATTACTCGAGTTTCTATCCCAGAGATTTTTGTTTTAATAATGAAACCAGATACCCCCTTAAAGAATATGATTCTATAGCAAATCTATGTTTCTTAGAAGATATAGAAAAACAGATGGGCGGAAGTCCTATAAAAGTTCTGGAATAACTTCTCCCTTACTTTTATATTTAAAATAATACAAGTAAACAGGATTCCATGACGGAAACCTTTTTCACATCTTTCTATAGTCAATAAAGTCCGTTATTAGATGTCCTTGAGTATTGAACTCCACATTCTTCTGTTAATCATTAGGTATACTGTCGGAAAAATTACACCTATACAAAGACGTGTAGTTCGCACATCAGATTTTGGTGTTCAAGCAAGCTTCTGGATGGATTTTCCAAAAGAAGGTTCCAAATTGACACCACCGCATCGCTCACAAGATTTCAAATGGAAAGACTATTGTCCAATGGTCTTCAGGTTTGAGCTAATTCTTGCCATATTTGAGTTTATATGAGAAAAATTGCCTTTACAGAAGTTGATCTGACCTTCTGTAAAGTTGTTCTTCCTTGGAGAAAATAGATAAAATTGTTCCGAGCTTCCTTTTCATATTATTTTCCTTCTTTCTTACAGCCACTACTTATAACTGATTCATTTTTTTTTAATAGGAATAACATTTATACCTCAACTTATTTCTGTTTTAAGCTACATTTGATCATAAGATTAAGTACAAGATAAGTTTTTTCCTTAAATTTGGTGCTTGTTATTGAGGGACTTAATTTAACCTTGCATGCCTTTGGTTGATTGCAGAAATTTGCGTGAGATGTTCAAAATTGATGCTGCAGATTACATGATGTCAATATGTGGAAATGATGCTCTTAGAGAGCTTTCTTCCCCTGGGAAGAGTGGTAGTGTCTTTTTCCTTTCTCAGGATGACCGTTTTATGATTAAAACCCTTTGGAAACATGAAGTGCAGGTACTTATCTTGAATTCCACTGTACTTCCTCTGCAGTGTTAGGATGATATGAATTTGTTTTCCTCTGACAATGACGAAGAAGCATCAATCTGCTCATTTTCCATGGATCTGTAATAATAGTTCCACTTGACATAAATTATATTATCTTTCTGCAATACTAACAAAATAAAGAGCGTATTTACTCAGTAAATGCCAAGAAAAATTCATCAAGGCATCAATCAGTTAATTTAGTGTTTTTCCAGTTATGACTACTTCAAGTTTAACAGTGTCTCAATAAACTCCTTTTCTAGTTTCTTGATCAATAATAGATTATTTTATGCACAAAACATTGATCCAAGTGAGCTTTGGCTGACGGGCATTAAAATTTTATATTGAAGAATCATCTGGTATATCAGCAAAATCTGTTTCGTGGATGTTATATTTCAATCTCACATAACAATAACCCTTCTAACCGTGCATATAAATGAATGTGTGTAGGTTCTATTAAAGATGCTTCCCGACTATCACCATCATGTTTGTACCTATGAAAATACACTCATTACTAAGTTTTTCGGTCTTCACAGGGTGCAACCCTCTAGTGGTCAGAAGGTAACAATTAATTTTCCTGATGATCTTTCTGTTATAAACTCTACTGATTTTACGCTCTATTTTTTTTTTTTTTTGTTGAAATAATGTATAGCATATTTACATATGCAATGGTGGGTTTCAGTTCTGAATGTTTGCGAGTTGCAGTTCAGGTTCATAGTAATGGGAAACATGTTTTGCACTGAACTGAGAATCCACAGATGGTTTGATCTGAAAGGATCTTCATTGGGTCGTTCTGCCGACAAAGTCAAAATTGATGAGAACACCATACTCAAGGATTTGGACCTGAACTACCGGTTTTACTTGGAACAGTCTTGGCGAGATGCCCTCCTTCAGTAAGAAAATACTTTATTGATTATTTTGATCTCAATGAGTTTGATTTTTCAAATAAATTTAGTACCAGCTAAGACAATGACGTAAGTTTTTAGGCATAATTCCTCCTGGCTATATATTTCAGTTGAAATTTTAGCAGTCATGCACTTCCTAGTAGATCTGTACTCTTAGGGAATCAAATTGCTGCATTTTCTATGTAGAAACTCTCTGCTCCAAATAAAGAATAGAAAAGGATATGATGATGATCTCCAAACAATTATATGTTGCCTGAATTATTTCATTTTATTTTTTCAATCGGATTCTTGCAAAATTTAGATTTATAACCATATTGAGGTTCCAAATTTTCTGTATCCACTATGCTCCAGGCAGATCGAGATAGACAGTAAGTTTTTGAGGAAGCAGCGTATAATGGATTACAGTCTCTTATTAGGTGTGCATTGCCGAGCACCGCAACATCTGCTGCCCTGTTCATCTCATAATAGAAGCACCATCAGAGACAGATTGGCTATAATTTATGAACAAGGTATGAAATTCTTCAAATATCATCTATCAATTAATACTGAAATACAAGCGAACTTTTTCAGGCAATAATGTTGGTCATTAGGTAGTACAACTCTTATTGCGATAATTTGACAACAGAAGATTATGATACTGAGGTTCACTTCAAGTTAATGATTTTTTCTAAATTTGCAGATGTCGAAGAGGACGAGCAATTCAAGTACCCACAAGGCCTTGTTCTTGTACCTTTAGGAAGAGATGAAAATAGTGTTGTTGTCGGTTCTCATATCAGAGGTAGTAGGTTACGGGCATCATCGGCCGCTGGTGATAAGGAAGTGGATCTCCTGCTCCCTGGTACAGCCAGGTGAGACCTTCTTTCTGTTTACCCAGTTATAACAGTATATAACTAACAAGAGTTTTACAAAAATATAATAACAATTAGGTTCAAATGCACCATTCATCCCTATATTTGACAGTAATGTTCATTATGATACTTGTGTTTATTGAAATACATGCTTTTTTTCATACACATAAGCGAAAAACTGTATATTTACAAGAAACATGCATTTTAATACGTATACCGACTCAGTAACATGGATGATAATGAATAATGTCATCTAAACATAGTGATGCACATTGAACATTTTGAAAATACAAAGATCATAATAAAGCATTATTGCCAAATTTAAACACAAATGGTGCATTTAAATCTAGCAATTACTGACTTTTTATAGGAGTATATAAGTAATTCTCTTTTTATATCCTTTTTTGGGTTGTGTATTTTTAGGTTGCAGATCCAAATGGGTGTGAACATGCCTGCAAGAGCAGAGCATATAAACGAAAATGAAAACGAGGGTCAAATGTTAAACTTTAATGAAGTTTATGATGTGGTTCTCTACCTTGGTATCATTGATATACTGCAGGACTACAACATGAACAAGAAAATAGAACATGCATTCAAGTCAATTCAGTTTGATTCATTTTCAATCTCAGCTGTGGATCCTGATTTTTACTCCACTCGTTTCCTCAAATTTATACAGTCTGTGTTCCCAGAGAACTCTTTTTGACAATGTTATATTAGAAATTGAATTATTAATTATGCATGTGGAATTAATCAAGTTTATATTTGTCCAAAATGGAAAAGAATACAGGCAGGGTTGTAAATTTATTACAGTAGTTATTTTCTTTCTATTGAGAAATTAATATGGATGAGACATGGAACCCAAAAGAGGTTTTATAATATATTAGATCAAAGACACTTGTATTACATTCATAAAGTAAATGGTGGGTTATCTACTTAGCACACAGCTCCAAGCAAACACCTCAAAATTAACTGATTAATTTTTTTTTTATATAAAATCTAATTATTTAAATAAATATACTAAATAAATAACATTTAAAAGATATTTATATTAAAACATAATTAAATTAAATTTTTATCAAATTCCATATAAAAAAATAGGCTGACCAAATACCTAACTTTAGCCAAACGCACTCTCCGTTGGAGGCCTTTTTAAAGAAGAATTACTAAACCAACTCTTTATTGAGAATATTTTTATAAGTCAAAATACCATTTCAATGAGGAAAGAAAGTTTTAATCCTAAAAGGTTCATGGCCAGCGATGGTGACTCTATTATGAAAGACGTTGGTATGGGATATTAAAAAAAGTTTGACTTCAAATTTCATTGGATGCAGTAGTTGTAATGAATCTCCAACTGCGAATGTGACCTCGCATGCTGAAAAGTTCAATTCCCGGTCTCGGTCTGTGGGCACCCCTTAACCACGCTTGTCTCATTTCGAGAAAAAAAAAAAGAAAAAAAAAATTCAGCAAAAAGTTAAAAACTTAAAAATTTAAAATCCTTTGATTGGTCCAGCAACCATCTAAGTAGGTCCAAGCCCCTCAAGAAAGGGAGAGAATTGAAGAAAGAAAGTTACATCCATCCCTTTTAATATTTTCCTCTTTCTTAATGAATAGGAGGTAGGTCGTCTTCCTATTTTGAAATGAAAATAAATTACAAACAATAGGGATTTCAAAAAATACCTATCTTCATGAAATAAAAATAAAAAAATGCAAAGAAAATATATTTTGAAAGTCCATCTTCTTTTGTGTAATAGAAAATTTTCAAAAAAAAAAACATCAATTTTGAAAAAATATATATCATTCTGTAATGAAAACAAAACCAAAGTAAAAAAGGCCTTCCTCAATAATACCCTAATAAATTTTTATGCAACTTCGGACTAATTACACGGGTGTAATAATTACATTGTGCATTACGAGATTTCATTATTACATAGTTCCCTCCAAATAAACCTTAAACTTCAATAATACCTTAACTACAATTTCACCCAAAAAATACAAAAAAACACTAAACAAATTTACAATATTATGTGTTCAAACTAGATTTTCCCCCAATAGACTAACAATCTCAAAAATAACCGTTTCAAGTTACACTAATGATCTATCTTTATTTTCTCATTATCAGATCTTAAGAAATATATTTGCTAATGTAATATATATATATATATATATATATATATATAATCAAAGTAGTTGTATAAACTGCTCCCAGTTTTGAAAATAAAAACTTTTTTTTTATATAAAGTTTATATTAAATGTGTATTATAAATACAAAAGATTAATGGAATTAATTTGATCAAGAGCATTAAATTAGTTTTGCTATTTAATAAGACTTTCTAATGAAAATAAATAACTAATCGAAAGTGGAAATCTTTCTTTAAACTAGACATGGCCATTTTGAACCGAAACCGTAGAACCGAACCGGAATCAAACCGTCAAAAACTGGAACCGGAACCAGAAAAACCGTAACCGTCCTAAAACTAGAACTAGAACCTTCATGTAAGGTTCGATATTGGTTTCAAAATTTAAAAACCGTGGAACCGGCGGTTTAACCGCCGGTTCAAACCGCCGTTCCACTTGAATCAAAAGATTTAAAATATCAAATTACTTAGTTACAAATACATATATATTATAAACCAATTGATTAAGTTTTTATTTTGTTGATTTGTTTTCTCTTTTGGCCGGCCCTCCCTTGAAGACGTGAAAACCCTAAATCCCTCTGATGAAATCCTAATCCTAGATCTCTATCAGAGGGCGGCGGGTCGAATCGATCTACAAATGTGGAAGCCCGACCTGATGGTGGAGAAGGTGGGGAGGAGCAAGCTCAAGCGGCAACGAGATGGCTAGGAGTCATCTTTGATGGATTATTGGAGATGGTTCTTTCGTAGCTCGATCTCGGATATCTTTGATGTGATAGAGAAGACGATCATGGTTGTTGCCTCCAATCATTCTGATTTCTAAGAAGTTCCTTCTGAGACGGGATGGAATCGCTGTGACTTTCGGATTGTGGAGGTGAACGACATAACCAAAAAAAAAAATAGCCCGAACCGTTTGAATCGTCAAACCGGAACCGTTGAACCGAATCGGCAGAACCGGAACCGAAACCGAACCGCCAAAAACCTTGCCTAGGCGGTTCGGTTCTGGTTCAAAGTTTTTTAGAACTAAAACCAGTGGTTCAGGAACCGTAACCGGCTGTTCCTGAACCGTGGCCATGTCTGCTTTAAACTTTGGAAATTGAAATCTTTCCAAATCTTTTTAAAATTATTGGCATTTATGTTTGATATTGGAAATTAAAAAAAATTAAAGAGATTCAAATTATGTGGAAGTTGTACATTACTTATTATTATTAACAAAATTTAATGACATTAATTTGGTTAAAAAGCATTAAATTGGTTTAACACTAAAAATTTAACAAAACCTTCTAATTAAAACTGATAATTTTTTAAAAGTAAAAATCATTAAGAATATATATATATATATATGAAAAAACAATAACATTTCACATTTACAGAAAAAGACAACTAATTATGTGGTATTGTAGTTATACATATGCAAAACTAAAACAAATAAAATTCAAATGTAAAATCTAAAAACAAACCCTATTTAATTATTAAATATGAATACTTTCTAAATATAAACTCACTTAATCCTACTCAAATTCAAACTAAATCCACATCATGATATATGACTAGTTATATAAAGAAAATGAAACTTTCTTTTGCTTTCCAAATTAAGTCTCCTCTCTTTCTGTTTTCTCTTATCCTGTGATTAAGAGAAAACAACTATGCCTTCTTCCATATTGTTTTCTTGCACTATTCGGCAAAGCCCTTTTCAGTGATGATCATAACTGGTTTTGCATAATCCATAATCCGTTAGGCAATTTGGATCTCCGCCACGTTGAAGCTAATAGCCGACCACCTCCTCTTTCACTTATAATTGTGATGCACACAGTGGAGGACCCACAACCCAAAAGGTCTGTCTGATAGGATGGGGTTGTCCCTCATATATATGCACATGGACTCCCTCTCAATTAGGCGATATGGGACTAAACGAAGCTTACAACATTGCTTCCCCAATCAAACCCGACATCCTTGTCGGGTCAGACACGCTTAACTCAGTGACACTTTACTTAGCAGCACTTAACTCAAGGTACTTTACTCAGGGTTTGTTCCCAAACCATAACCCTCCCTAGTCAGCCCCTCTACTGGTTAGAACCCTCCACTGGTCAACTCCTCACCTAGCCCCACACTACCCGCTCTCAATGAAAGCACCAATGATGCACACAAGGGGTGACCCATAACCCCAAAAGACTAACCTAATAAGGTAGGGTTGCCCCCCACATATATGCACATGGACTCCCTCTCAATTAGGTGATGTGAAACTAAACCAAACTTGCAACAAATTGACTTAAACTTTGCCACTCAGATGATCTCCAGTTTCATAAATTCTGACGAACATGATCTCACATTAACAATTGAAACAAAGAGATTCATGTTGGATATTCGGTAATTCAATTAGCGGTTCTCTGTAGAGCATGTCATCAACTCTATGTTCATGAGGACCTCAAGAGGAGCAACATTGTCAATTGAAAGACGTCTATGGATGGTCTTTGATATTGCTGATTTTATGATGTCCTTTGTCCGAGATGATATCTGTGTTGCGTATAATGAGATCTTTATCAACTTGGATGTGGTGGATCTTGTGCAAGATGAGGATTTGAATGGGATTCTCAAGGAATCATTTGAAGACTCTGACTTGAATATTGCTTGTCCGGCACCACGAATACTTTTGAAGAGTTTAGTGAATGAGATGTTCTGTGATGACGGAGAAAGTAATGAATTGCATGATATGTTTGGAAGAGCTTGTCACTGGTACTGAAGTCAAACATTTGCCGTGCTCTCATGTTTTTCACAGATACTGCATTGATGGTTGGTTTGCAAGGAAGAATTCTTACCTGCTTCATAGATTCACGTTGCATGCTTGAAGATGATGAGGAAGAGTTAGGGTGAATTCATAGTTTAAGTGCAGAGATATTTGAGAAAATGTATTGTTCTAGATAAATATGTGAAATTTATATATATGGTGGATAGATCTAGATATTATCTTTGTTTTTTGGATATTGAAAATTATACTATGTATGTTGGAGGCAGCTGAATATTAGCATTAAATCACTGTTAATTTCAATTATATTATATATGTTGGAGGCAGCTAAATATGAGCATTAAATCTCTGTTAATGTTGGTTTATGTGAATACTGTAGATTAACAAAACTCTTTTTTTTTCTTTTTTGGCTTTCAGGCAACATGAATATTATTATTATTTTTTACTCCATGTTTCTCACATGCTGAACTAACGACTCTAAAGTGGATGCTTGTTTTTGAGCTTATATGAACATATGGGTGAAGGCAAAAATTCTCTTAAACATTTAATTAAAATCTCATTAATTTATTAGATCCCTGACACAATTATTCTTTTAGGGGTTGTTTGGTTTGCTGTAAGTGAAATTACAATGTAAGTGAAAATCACATGTAGGTGCTATTTGGTGGGCAATAAGTAGGTGCAAGTAGATGTAATGTAAGTACTTTTACATGTAAAAGGGTGTTTGGTTTGATGTAAAAAAATTTTATGCAAAAAATTTCATAGCAAAGTACAACTTTTGCTGTATTTTCACTTACAACCAATTGGACTATAAGTGAAAATACAGTAAAGCAACATGTTAAAATCACCACTATTCCTCCTTTACTCTTGCAACATTATTCTCCTTCTCTTCCCTTTGATTTGCAGAAACTTTTAATACCACCTGCCGTTCTTGATTCGATGGCCGACTTTCCTCCATCGGCTTTCGGGTTTCATCCACCGTCCACCTCCTTATCTAAGTTCACACCATTCCAGGAAAACCTAGCAGTGCTCGCTTCAGTCTCTCCTCTACGATTTTTGAATTTCCATCTCGATCAAGCAGGGAACACCTTATGTTGTTTTTATAATTGGCATGTTGTGTTTCATGTGGTCCATCAAACACTAAATTAACTTGTGATCATAGATAAATTTGGTGTAAAGTTTGAACTTTTGGAGAAACTATTATCATGTAAAAATCTAAAGGAAAGAGAAATACTGGGGGATGGGGGGCCTTCAGTTCATGACTAAAGTGTTGTTTCTAGGATAGGTGCAATTCTGCTTGTAACTTTGAGGAATATATGACCTCACAGCTATTTGCTTTGTGTTGCCAATATGATTTGATGCCTTGATGGTTATGCATCCCATAAGGACTTAAATCATAAGGCATGGCAAAAGAGTAAGCTATTGAAAGAAGAGTTAGAAGGAGGAGATAATGAGCAGTCATGTTAATTAATTAAGCTTCTTTGTGTTACTCTCTCAAATGATATGTTGTTTGTTTATATATATAAGGCAATGCTTAAGAAGAGAATCAGTTAATTAACTTTATAGGACATTTGTCAATTATATTAATTGTTAATTTTCTTGATGGAGTACTCATAGTTTAATTTTAATCATCTCATCATATGAGAATGGATCAAGTCTTGAATATATATGATTTTTTTTCGTATTAACTTATAATAAACAAATACTTTAATGTGGTTGACTGATTATATGCATGATGTGTTGCTTTTAATATCAAGTTTTGCTTTTAATGAGAATGGATCAAATCTTGAATATAATCATAGATAACTGATTATATGCAAGATGTGTTGTTTTTAATATCAAAAGGTTTGCTATTTTTGGTGGTTCTCTCTACTCATCTTTTCTGTCTGAATGCATATATTCCCATTGCAATTAGCGTAAGCAGAACAATAGCATAACCTGTTGTTATTCTAGCTGTTGCACTTTTGCTTGATAAGCTTCCTCCAGATTGATTATTTGAAAAACATTTCTTCTGTATTTAATTTGCATTCTTTGATTGGTCAAGTGAAGTAAAATGGTTTGACTGATACCTTGGCAAGGATAAGGATTGACAGTGATTTATTGTTACTGTACTTTGTTCATAATCAAGCTTGAGGTTCTTTAATTCTTGGTTTTTTTATAAACGAATATATTGAATGGAGTGTTAATGATTAAGTTGGGATTAATGACTATTATATTGTGTACCATGTTAAATGGAGTGTGTAAATCTCTAATAGTTGTTGGATTTTTATAAACAAATATGTTGATTATTATTATTGTGCAAACTTTGGTAGTCTTATGAATGGTTTATTTTCAATTCTTTTTAATATAATTCTTATAGATTTACAAACATATACATATTTAATTCTTTTTTATTTAAGTAATGGTTTATTTTTATTTAATATATGCCTTATAAATGGATTCTTGTGAGAATGTGCATGCCCCAGTCACAATGGTCTTGTTTATCACCATTTTTGCTTCAATGTGGTACAAGCAAAGAAGAGGATTCCATTTATCATTGGAGCCTTATTATAATAGAGATAAGCAACACAAAAATTATATTACAAGAATAGTGCATGGATCGGACAAGATTAGTATATTGATATTGAGGATGAATAGGGCATTGTTTTTGGATTATGTGATACTTTGAAAGAAAAAGGACTACCATACAACACTTTACATGTAAGTGTTAAAGAACAAGTAGCTATGTTTCTTCATATTGTTGGGTATAATGTAAGGAATAGAGTTATTAGCCTTAATTTTTTACACTTTGGAGAAACTGTTAACCAACTTTTCAACCATGTTTTACATGCTATTGGAGAACTTTGAGGTGAACTAATTCAACAACTTAGCACAATGATAAGTGCTCGTGTATAAGTATTACGAAGTATACTTTTCTTACATTGAGCATCACTTTTATCAGATGCTATGGCTCATTCGTGTGTATTTGTGTTATTTTGTGTATTTAGGGTTGTGGAGAAAAGTTTGGAAGAAAGGAAGCAAAAATAGATCATGGACGCAATTGTTGAGGGAATTCTTTGACCGAACAAGGATAAAGGCATAAGTTGTGCTCATAGACATGTGGGTGTAAGCTAACCTTCAAAATGGTCTTGTGAATACACAAGGTGGAGGGGTACAAAGGCAGTCACACTCATATATTTCGACTTGTGCAACATTGTCAAGAGCTTCGTCAATGTGTTTGAAAGCAAGACGCGACATGATCTACTGCATGGTTGTGTGCCCAACTTGGTGGCCTCAATGAAGAAAATGAAGTCGGGAGCATTGTAGCTAAACCACTGTATCAGTTACTGTTCATAGCGTGTAGGAAAACAAAACCTGGAAATTCATACGGCCGTGTGGAAATTGCACACGCCCGTGTGAATGCCCAATTTTACCCTATAAATACCGCTTTGAGGGTTTTATTTGGGGATCTTCTCCCTATCATTTGACCTATCTTTTGGGGCGAGCGCGACTAGGGTTTGGAGAGCTTTTTGCTGGGATTTTGGAGCTATTCTAAGGTATTCGACATCGATTTCCTTTGGAGGAGAGCTATTGGGGGAGCTTTCGTTGGCAATGATTCGGCGAGGTGTGCCCTAAGCTTGATGAAGGAGTCTTTGGAGAAGATGAGTCGACTCCTCAAGACCATCGACATGGACAACAAGGGGGTAATCTCTATGGATTGCTTGCACTTACTTTTGACTTCATTGTTGATTTTGTATTGCTCCATGGAAAGCTAACCCCCTAGTGGGTGCTTGGACTTGTAAACCCTAGGATGATTTTGTTTCATTGACTCTTATTATGTTTCCTTTATTGATGTTTTAATTGAGTTTTAATCTTGTGTGCTTATTGCTTTAATTTTTCCTTAGAGTAACACTAGGGTTGAGAATCTATCTAGGCAATCCTTTGAAGTAGTGACAACTTCATTAGGGTTAGACTTAGCGAGATTGAAGAGGATTGAGAGGGTGAGTCGAGAGGTAGCGGAACGTTCCCTTTCTCTTCCGACGTGAATTATCCTACCTCCATATTCCAAAAGTTCTTTGCGGTTGCGATAGAGTGAAGTGCTAAGAGACAAACTCCACTGGGGCTTAGTTGCCAAAACAACAGAGTGAAGTGTTGAAGTAATCCTTAGTGCTGGAGCTTAATCGTGATTAGGGGTCTTTCACCTGGACCAAAGGGTTAGATCTATATTAGGGAATGGGATTTATCACTTGGAGTCCCTAGAGCCTCAAGTAGTCCCACACAGTGTGATGTGTTGAGAGTATCTCTTTCCGCCGGGGCATAGTGTAGAGGGCTAGTCACGGTTTACCTTGGGCTTGGGACAGTGTCTTTGGATTTCCATAACTTATTAAACTTCAATTAGGAGGCATAATATTATTCTTGCACTTAAAACAATAGTCCTAGGGTGAGCATTATCCTGGTATCCCTATTTTACTATTTATCACATCTCCTTTCTCCTCTTGCTTGTCCTCTTTTCTCTTTTACTTTTTTTTGCACTAATATTTTAAATATAATCACACTCTAACTAGATAGCAATACTTTGTGCTTCTAAACAAATATTCCCATATGGATTCGACTACCCAATCACCGGGGTGTTTTATTACTTCGACGAACCGTGTACTTGCGGTACACACAAGCAAAGGGCATGTCAAGTTTTTTTGGCGCCATTGACAGGGAATAGGCGTTTTAGAAGCATTTGCACTTTGCTATTTTAGCTATTCATCACTTGTTCTATTTCACACTTTCTTATTCTTCCATCATTCTGATTTGTTTTTCTTTCGTTGGTTGCAGCTCCAGGTTTATGACCCGAGACAACCCTTTGACATTGGTTGAAGATGATCTGGGAATTGGAAAAAGAACTCATAGACGGGGAAAGGAACCTGTACAAGAATAGATAAATCAAGCTGAGATAAAAGTTGAAGGGTTTGATAATATGGTTGAACAATATGAGCAACAGAGGACACTCTCAGACTATGCAAGATCCACGGTTCTTGGCACGCAGTCTAGTATTATGCGGCCACCGATTACGGCTCAGAACTTTGAGCTCAAGCCAGGCTTCATCCAGATGTTACAGCAGTCTGCACAGTTAATAGTTTGCCCGATGAGGATTTGAACAACCACATTGAGAATTTCTTGGAAGTGTGCGGCATGCTTAAAGATTAACGGAGTCACAAATGATGCCATCAAATTGAGGGCCTTCCTATTTTCCTTGAAGGGGATAGTGAAGTAATGGTTGCACTCATTGCCTACAGAATCGATCACTACTTGGGAGGAGATGGTGGAAGCTTTCCTAGCTCGATACTTCCCTCCTGGAAAATCTGTGAAGCTTAGGAATGAAATATCCTCTTTTGTGCAAGCGGAATTGGAGTCGCTTTTTGAGACATGGGATAGGTTCAAGGATCTCCTGCGGAAATGCCCTCAGCATGGGTTCCCCGAGTGGATGATTATCCACACTTTCTACAATGTTTTGAACCCAAGTGCGAAGCAATTACTTGATGCTGCAACAGGAGGCACTTTAGTTAGTAAAACCTCCGAAGAAGCCCGACAACTCATTAAAGAAATGGCTATGAACAGTTATTAGTGGAATACACGAGACAAGAAGAAGGTAGCCCGACTTCATGAGATCGATGCAGTGACATCATTGGCAGTCCAGGTTAAGTCCTTGGGCAAGAAGTTAGGTACCCTAACTTCTCCTAGATTGGTAGCAGTAATGAGTTGCACTGGGTGTGGGGGAGGACATGCTTCATCTGAAGGTATTATATCATCCTATAAAATGTTAAAATATTTAATTTAGTGCAATTATGTAAGCTAGACCTTGTAACCATTTTCATATAGGGAAATATTATCTCATACACGATGGGTACTCTACAAGGCCGGGGTTTATTTCACCATTTCATGGCATTCAATACCATCTTAAAGAATTTAGTGCACATACACCATCAAACATGAAATAATTATTCAATTATAGACATTCTTCATTATGCACTTTGGTGGAACGAGCTTTTGGAGCTTTGGAAAAATCATTTCAAAATTTTAAGATTAAAACCATTTTCCCCTTTTAACACCCAAGTGGATATCGTCATTGCTTTTTGTATTATACATAATTATATTTTACGAAGAGGTCAAGACATATATATACCAAACCTTGAAGAATGGGAACCAAATGTGTGTGAGGTGAGAACACAATCTCAAGTTCGAGAAGAAGCTAGAGAATAGCTAGCAGTTCGAGAAAGCAATCATGAATGATATGTGCAGTAACATGTAAAAAAGCTTTCTATGTTTTATATGTTTTTTAATTATATTTTTGTGTGCCTTTTGAAAAGGTTATGAAACATATCTTCAAATTTTGTTATTTCTTATAGAAAACAAATCATGTAATGAAACTTATTCTTATAGCATAATTTTTTTTTACCTTGCTTTCAATAATGGGGATATTGTGTATTTTACAATTTATTGAATACCCATACGTGTGAAATAATTACTATAATGTTAATTATGCTACTTAGCAGATGGATTTTGAAGATATGACACCAGAGAATCATGATTTTGTTGGAAGAAAGACATCAACTAATTTCCAATGGACACCCATGATGACCTCGTTTATGTTGACATCTCTAGTTAAGGAAGGAAACCTTGGGCTTAAATCTGATAAAGGATTTAAGAGTGTTGCTATCAATGCCGTTGCTAGGGCTGTTGGTGCAAGATTCAACTTGGTGGTAAGTGACACACATGCCAACAATCGTTTGCGGCATGTGAGGAAAATATGGTTAATAATAAAGAAGTTCAAAGGTTTAAGTGGTGTGTCATGGAATGATGCGGGGAAAAAAAATAATTATGGGGGAGGAAGAATAACGAACATACATACAAGTAAGTAGCATGTTGAATTTTATGAGTAATATATGGGTTTATGTAATATTTGTGCGTTGACCAAAATCACAAAATGCTTATTTTATGTTTGTAGGCACATCTTGGGAAAGAGATTTATATTAACAAACCAATCAAAGACTATGAAGAGATGCCAATTATATGTGGAAATGATCATGCAACCGGATACTTTTGCAAGAACAGGTTCTCAAAGCTCTAGAAGTTTACGTGCGCGTATGGAACAACCACCACCAACACCAATAATTGATCTTGACAACCAAACCCAAGGGTTTAATGATTTTGATGAGGTTGCACAATGTCAATCTTCTATTAACGACCCACTGACAAGTTCTACCTCCAAGGCTAAGGAAGGTAAAAAAAGTGAGCAAAACGTGCTAAGGAGAGATGCTAAGTTGAGTTGGGTAGGATTGCAAATGCACTAGAGGCGGATAAGAGTAAATTTATTAGCAAAGACTTGTTTGATAAAATCATGACTTTGAGTGATCATTATACTGAACATGATCTTGGACGATCATATGACTATTTGCTTCAAAAATCTCCCTTTAGCAAATGGGTTCATAAACAAAGCACATTCCTTTCGGTGCATTTTGGATGGATGATTTTCTTGATCAAGCAAGGGGTGATCGTCGAGCTTGAGTTGTTATAACAAATTTGGGTGCTAACTAAAATGTTATTTTGTCTTGTCATATTTAGTATAATGTTGTGACATGAATAATGTGGTATTTTTTTTTCATGTTTGGACAATTGTGATGTTGTATTTTTCTTATTTGGACAAGTGTATGTTTGGACAATGTGATGTTTAGACAAGTGTGATTTTGTATTTTAATTTGATGTTTGGACAAGTGTATTGTACTTGGACAATGTGATGTTTGCACAAATGTGATTTTGTATTTTAATTTGATGTTTGGACAAGTATCATGTTATTTTTATTTTTATTTTTTGGTTGGAAAGTGTCATGTTGAACCATGAATGTTAAATTTTATATTTTGGATGGTATTAGATGATTATTAATCATGAATGTTGAATATTTTTTTAATGAATGTGGTAACAAGATTAATAGTGAATGTTAAATATTTTATTTGAATAAATGAAGTAACAAGATCAATAGTGAATGTTGAATGCTTTATTTGAATAAATGTTAATGTTATTTAATTATTTTTAATTTAAGAATGTCGTATAAAATATATTATTTATTATTTAAATTAAACAAATATTTTAATCATTAATAAAAATAATTAATATTTTTATTTTGAATAAATATCTTATTAAATTAATTAATTAGTTTAAATTAATTTTAATAAATAGTATTAGATAAATAAGAATAATAATAGATAATGGGAGTAATCTCATCAACCCACTTACATGGTGACTATACTCTTTCACTTCACATCAAACTAAACAAACAAAAGTATTTATGGGGCATTTAGATCACGGATTGAGGGCTTGAGAATAGGAATCTTATTCCTAAGCCCTTGTTTGGTAACCAGGAAAGACATGGGTTACCTCCATGCATCGGGAAAAAGATTGTTCGTTGGAAAGGCATTCTATTCCACCCAAAAATGGGAGGAGAAGTATTCCTGAGCCCATAAAATTAGTATTATACCCCTAGTATATAAAGCATTTCTTTAATTATTAAATAATTTAATTAATAATATAATTATATATTTACATATTTAACTTGAAATTAATGTAAATAATTAAGTACAATAATTAAAATTAATACAAATAATTGAAATGAAATATTAAATTTGAATATTTATTAATAATTTAAATAATAAAATCACATATCTACATATTTAACTTTAAGTATTAAATATTTCAATTAAATTATTAAGATTAGTTATATAATTATAATATATTGAAATATGTATTTATATTATAAGTAATTAATTATAAATAATGTTAAATATTTATCACTAAACATAATCCATTATCTTTATATACTATCATATCATTTACCTATAAGGGTATTGATGTAATTTTACTACATCTTATTCTTTTATTTTTCTATTCTCCACGCTTGTTCCCTCAAACCAAACACATTATTCTCATTCCCCTTATTTCAATTCCTATTTCTCTTCTTTTTCTCAATCCTCTTATTCCTATTCCTATTATGCAATTCAAACGGCCCTGACAACATTTCTAATTACAGCAAACTAAACAACAGTTATATAAGTTAAAATACAATATTTTTCACTTACACTGTAACTGAACTTACATGTAATTTAAATTACAGACAACTAAACAGTCTTGTAAATGAAAATATTGCATTTCAAATTGCATTATTATTGTTCGGTTTGTTGTAATTACAAATGTTGTATTTACTATTTCATTGTTTGGTTTGATATAGTTTGAAGGGTATAATAACCATACAAATGGAATGGTAAGATTACCCTCATTATTAATTATTAACATAAGTAATTTAATATTATTTATAAAATCATTTAATTAAGTAATATCCTTTAATTTTATGATTAAAAATAATTAATTTAATTATTTAACTTTCACTGACTACCATTAGTGCCAGCACTAATGTAAGAGAACTAATTAATTAATTTAACGGGTATTCATTCAATTTTAAAAATACATAATATTTTAATCTTTTAATTTTAATTTTATGTCTTAAAAAAATAAATATAATTAATTAATTTAACATTCATGATCTACCTTACGGTCAACACTAATGTAAAATAATAATTAACTAATTAAATTAAATTAAATGATTAGTAATTAATTAATATAACTGTCATTTATTAAATTTTAAAAATATGTACTATTTTAAATATTTTAATTTTATATCTGAAAAAATAATTAATTGATTTAACTCTACTATTAACACTAATGTAAGAAAATTAATTAATTAATGATAATTTATTAAATTTTAAATTTTATGGCTAAAATTATTTTCATAATTAAATATTAAATAAAAATTGTTATTTTTTTAAGATAAAGTATTAAATTAAAAAATAAATAACTATAAGTTTAATAATGTTGTCAATTAATTACCATATAAGTTTTTCTTTGCTTTTGATGCATAATATGGAGAATTAAAAAGGTAATTTTAACCCAAACGTTTTACCGTATTTCAACTTACACCAAACTTTACTATAAATTGAATTACAGCAAAAGTATACAAAACTCTAAAAATTTTAACTGTAAAACACATTTTACAATAAATCAAACAATATTTTACTTGTAAAACTAGTTATATTAAAACTACTTACAAGTGACCAAACAGCCTCTTAATCTCCTTGCCAAAGGATACCACAAGAGAAAAATACTGCTATGTACAAATAGCAGCCACCAAGAAACAAAAAAGGATTAGTTATGGACTAAATAAATAGCTCACCTGAAAACCAGCTGAATCACAATTTGCACAGGTTGGTCATTCAAATGAGTGGCAGTTTTGAGATCTACCATCCAATGGGAAGAACGCTCTACCCGTCAATTAGATCCAATCAAATAAACATTGAACATTGTAGTTCAAATAAGGTCAAGACCATCATACTCAGTATTTCTGGACCAACATGATCATATTCCAGTCGGAAAAGGGAAAAAAAGAAAAAAGAAAAACAACAAATCACCAGCGGTGACAACAACAGTCATAGAGGTTTATACACATCAATGCTTAGATACCTAGCTAATCCAACATCAGGATCCTTTGATGTAAGCCTTCTAGTTTTATCTTCAAAAGCGGTGAATTGTTACCCCTTAACTTACCTTGAGCACATATGCAATCCAATTTTGAAGCTTCCTGCAAGGATTAGAGTAGAAAAGAGAAAAAGGTAGAGTCCACCCCGAAGAACCATTCTTGTGAATCCATCATGCATCATCATGGCTGGTTCTAAGCTTGCTGATTTTCCAAGTGTGTTGTATGAGAAAAGGAACCCAATGGCTCTGCCCTTCTGCAAGTAGCATTGATTTGCAGTGCTTGTCACTGTGAAACTGCTGATGTGGATCATACCAGCAGTGAAATTGGAGCTGGCTGCGAGGGCTGTGGAGTTCTGGTCTATTGATTTGATTGCACCATATGGGTGCTCAGCAGCAAGAGCCGGGGGAGAAGGTATGAAGTTCAACATGTTAGCAAGCCGCTCTGTGAAGGTCTTATCCAATTGATCATTCTTTTGAACATCTGTACCAGAGAATTATTTTTTAAAAAAAAAATTGAGGTCTACATACTCTGCTCTAAAAGAGTATTTCATGAATTTTGAGTAACATGACCATAAGCAAAAACATTGAAAACCCCAAAATCAAGGTCAGAATAAAATAACGAAGAAAAAGCCACAAGATGACAATATGACAAGTTAACTAGAGTTAATAATGCAGCTCATGTGAACAGAAGAGTCTATTATTGATTTGCAGCAGATTTTAGTAACACATGGAAATAACCTGAAACACACAGAACAAAAATAGATACCTTTCTTGACAGTAAGATCATCCTTTTTACCATTTGCCATGTCATTAGGAGCAGACAGCATAGTTGAGGAAGAGGCAACAATCCCAGCATCTGTATAAGAAGACTTCTGAGCTGCATTTTGAGTTGGAATTATAGTGCCATCAAACTGCATACCAGTAATCAAGTGAGTAAAAATTGCACATATATGGACTCGTGGTAGTTTGAAAAATTAATTAGAAGGATGCTGGATGCCAGAGTTTATTAGGAGCTTACCTCATCAGAGAAATCCGAAATTTCAAAATTTGAAAAATCTTCAAGCTCAAACTCTCCAACAGGACCCAAAGAAGCAAAATCTAAGTAGTTGTCAGTAGCATCAAAGTAATTTACCATTTCATCTGCCTTGTCAAACTTGAATACATCAGTGATGGATGGGCCTGAGTCATACTTCGGCACAAAAGAATCTTGAGCAAATGGAATATCTTCCAGTGCATCATTGCTGACCAAATTGCTCTCAGAGAATTGTGCATCAGACTGCTTGCTAAAAGAAGAATTTATGTTGCTAGGCTGTGGAGATACATCATTCTCCAGTGGAGGCATCTGGGATGGTTCTGGAATGTCACTTGTCTCACTTAGCATATCAAAGAACTCATCCACATCAATTTCTGGCAGATCACCACATCCATTCATGTTAATGAGAAAGTCTTCATCACATGTCTCCAGGACATAATCAGCTAAGCTGTCATTTTTAGGCTGGTCCTGGTCCTCATTCTCCATAAAATCATTCAGCTCCACATAACCATCATTCTCCGGTAGAAGAATACATGATTGGTCTAGAATCAAATGGTGACCCTCAACACCAGCGGTTAGAGTTGGATCATCCTCTGCTACAGCTGCAATTGGACATCCATCAACACCCCCCATATAAAACTGATCTCCAACTATATTTTCTCGCAACGAAGTGGATATCTCAAGATGACTCCCATTGACTTGTTCCTCATGGTGTTCTACAAGCAAATGATGCATGTTCTCAGGTGGGAAGCTCACTTCTGGGTCCTGGAGTAAATGTTGAAATGCACAAGTATAAAACTTGTTCTAGAAATAAAATTCACACAACAATTATACATATTAAGCATTTACATCATTTAAACCAGTGACATCTCACATGTTAAAAGCTATTACAAGCCAAAAGGCGATTCCCTTATAAGAAATGTAAATCCAAAAGAGAGGAAAACTAAAATGGATAAAAACTCTCTCACTTTGTAACATAAAAAATATGCAAAGAAGGCCAAAGGAGCATGTAAAGAGAGCCAAGGAAATATTTATCAAAGACAAAAAGAGTGAATTATGTCTTTACATCATTAAAAAGCAAAATTATCACAACCATCATCTAACTACCAAATACTAGGATTAGAATTTCTCAACACGGCATCTATCCTGTTCTTATTCTAGTAGAAACCAACTATTTTTTTTTAAATCAAATATCACCAGACAAACAATAGAATTAAAGCAGGGATCAAAACAAAAGACTTAAAACCTAAAAACAAACAATGACTACAAAGACTAAGCAAGATGAATCAATAACAAATCAAGATCAAAACCTTGACAATGTCATCCATCTGGATTCCAACGTCAACCAGTCCACCAGCATCCCCATCAAGAGGCTTGATCTCCATGTCATCATCCTCCTCCCACTCCTCCTCAATCAAGGGAGCCCCATACTGCGCTCCGTTCATCGGGCCATTACCGCTCTTCTGGAATATCCTGCACACAACATACCCATCCTTCCCCCCAAAACCCCAACCTCAATACCTTCAAAATCAAATCAACAACCATAAAACACAAACCCTAACTCAAATCCTACAAAAACACCAACCTGAGAAACACCAGAATCCCTAAGACCCTCATCAACCAGGCGATATTCGTGCATGACCCAGTGAGTACGCTGCCCGCGCGGTGCACGGCCGGTGTGGTAGACAAGCGTCTTCTTCATCCCAACAGTGCGAGAGCCATGCAACACCGGCCGATCCTTCCCCGTGGTCTTCCAGTAGCCACCGCCGGTGGCCCGGTTGGTCCGGGACCGATTCGAGTACTTTCGATCCAGAGAGCTGAAGAAATACCATTCCAAGTCCCGGCTCTGGATGCGGGACATGGCAGGGAGGTCCCATGGCTCGTGCTTGTAGAGATCGATCTCGGAGATGGCGTCAACGGCGATTCTCCGCCCTAAGACCTTGCGCTTGAGGTAATAGCCGACGAGCTCCTCATCCGTGGGATGGAAGCGAAATCCAGGGAGAAAGCCGTGATGAAGGAGGGGTAACGTTGGCGTTGGAGTTCATCGAGGAGTTCATCGGAGGTCGGAGTAATCGCTGCCGCTGCCGCCGCCGCCGTCGCTGGTTGCTTCGATCGAAGAAGAAGAGAACCGAGAATGAGAGATTGGGAATAGACTTGGAGAACAAGAAAGGGAGCGGAAAGGAGGTTTAAATAGCGAGGTTGTTTTTCATTTGACCCCCTAAAAAAGTTAGAAATATCTAGTGATTTCTTTTTAGACCCCTCCCACTCCTTCAAATTTATTTCTGACATGATGATCACAAAAATTGTCCATATATATGCTCCTAAAACTTTGTAATGATTATTAAATTAACATTATATATATAATTAAAAAAATAAACTTTGGGATATCACTAAAAATATTTAAATCTTAAAAATTCTCAATATCGATAATGTCTATATGTTTGTATATAATATCATTAAAATATTTAAGTTAGTTTTATTAATAATTTTTTTTTATAAATTGGTGCTATTCACCATATATGAATTTTGGCTATTGATTTAATTTTTTTTTTTAAATTAACACTAAATTTAAGAGATCCAATGTCAAAATAGATGAATAAATTATTAGGCATCTGAATAAAAATTAACATTGATAATTTAAAATTTAAAATTTAAAATTTAAAATTAAATTTTATTTTATTATTATAAAGTAAAAAGTGTATAAAGCATATATGGGTATATATGCGGTATATATATATATATAGTGTGTAGGTTAAAAATAACCCAAGGGAGCATATATTGTATTTATTATGTGTGTGTGTGTGTGTGTGTGTGTGTGTGTGTGTGTGTGAGAGAGAGAGAGAGAGAGAGAGAGAGAGAGAGATTTTCATTGCCTAATTTAAGTTTTCATCAATTTGAGTTAATGCATCTATTTTTAAAGTGTCACAAGATTTTTATAATAAAAAAATTATACATTCATGGCAGAGAAAGTTGCCACTTGTTTATTTCGCAATACAAGTCATTTCCAAAATCTCTTCTCAAATATATGATCCAAAATTAATGTTATTTAATTACATAATTTTAAATTGCTTCAAATTATATGTATTATAATTTTTAAAATATTATATAAATTTTAAGTTTCTCATTTATTATTATTATTTTTTTTTGACAAATGTGATAATTGATGTACCATTAGGCACGCTGATAAGGACTAATATCATCTATAAAACGTAAGTGCACGTGACAATCAAATAATATAGTGTGCTTAAAAACAATATTATCGATCCCACAAGGAAACTAGAAAATACTAGTACTAATTTTAAAAATGACAATTAACCTAATCAAAGAAGTGGATTTATAAATTCCATATAAAAACTAAGAATTAGAAATATAAATAGAAAATAAAGCAAAACAAGCATGAAAGAAGAGTGTCTGGGAATAGATTTTCTCTAGAGTTTTTGTGAAGTCCTAAACAAGGTTGCACAAAATCCACAAAATCTTGCAATCTAGTTAAACTGAGAGAATCTTTAATTTATATTGTCCCCTTTTTTCCTCAAAGTGAACAATAACTAATAACATACAATGCTGATACAAACTACCCTACAACGTGCATTACGCTCAATGGATTATATCTAGAGAAAACAAGGATTCAATTAATAGTCAGTATCTCTCTCGAGGCTAGTGACCCTAATTCCATACAAAGCTAACATAGAATCTCTTCCTAATGCTTGCTCTCTACTATTGCAATGCACTTGGAATCCTATGTCAACTTACTCGGAAGGATCATCGGGGAAGAAATCTTAACCCCAAAGTATCCTATTTCTACGCAGATTCATGATCCCCTTCAACTGTTGTATGTCTATACTAGATGGATCTTTCTATTCGTCACACAAGTACATCAATTATGAATTCTTAGCTTTTGCTACAACACAATTTAAGACAATTGAAACACAAAATTGAATGCAACATCAATAGATTACAATAAATCAATCAATATAAAAGCTCCAAAGTTTACAACTAATGTCAATAAAAATATAAACTCTAGGTTCCATCCATGCCCAAACATCAACAAGGTAGTTCTCCATTAGAGGAAAACACTCGTACAATCCAATCAATGGGAGGGAAATAAATGAAAACATTGAAAACTCCCATTTTCTCTCTTTGTCGCCTTGGGACACCAATGAAATTCCCACCTATCTTCAACAAACACCGACAAGAATGCTCCTCGATAGCTCCAATGGTGCCCTAGATGGTGGATAAGGCTCTTCTCCTTGCTAGATTATTGAAGGAACCCTAGAGAGTCTCTCTTCCTTTCTTCCCTTTCTTGCCCTGCAAAAGATCCTCCCAAAAGCCTTAGTAAAATCTTTTATACCTAACCCCTTATGATATGAACCCCTCCCCCCAAACCAAAATTCATGAAGAAGCTAGTAACAGAATTGCCCCGGATGGTTTGCTAATGCTAGCTTGGAAAGGTACCTCAACCTATTGCTTATATCAAACAAGAACCTCGGTATGTAAAGAAGCCACGAACAGTCGTGGAAGGTTGTTCAATAAGTCAATGGTTGAGTACCATGGAAACATCGATAAGCTTGAATAGTTTTTAAAGAACCAAAAGAGAATTCAAAAAAAATCTCACATTTTCTGGTAAATAAAAAACAAACAAATTTATGTTACCATATTTAGCCATGTCTATTTCAGGATCAGTTATAGAAAATTTTTCAAGCTCCCATAGCCCCTCTTTATTTTGGGAATTCATAACAAATCCCTTCCGTTTTCTTAAATTATTTTCCAGTACTCAAGCACATTGACTGTGTTGAAAAAGACCATAATGGACCCTTTGCTTCATGACTCATCTAACACCTATGGAAAAGATGGTAATGCCCTTTCCTATGTGTGGCATTTGGAACCGACACGTCAACGATTGCAATCCCGAGTAGGAGCTTTAAAAAATGACTTCGACACCCTATATTGGGACGCTTCGTCTCTTTTTCTTCTTGCTAAAAGATAGTGGACGACATTTTCTATATCCTTTCTTGGAATTGGCTTGTGTCCATTGACTCTAAGGCTGTTGGATCTGCCGGTTGGTCGAAACCCTCTTATTGTTCAGTGTTGCTTCGCCGATCCTCGAGGGCAACACACCATTTGGACCTTAAGCAACAAAATCGTTAGCCTTAAGGTGCATAGGTGCCGAGGATGATTGTAGAGCGGAATAAGGTTTTTTATTGGCTAGTTTTATTTACCTTTTTATGCATGTGTGCATTTTTATTATTTTTTTCTACTTTTTCTTGGAGGGTTCTGTGTATTTTGTATTTTTTGGGTTGCTTCATTAGGTCATATACTATGAGAACCAGGTGCTCTAGACAACATTTATGCTTGTTTTTGGTGGTTACTTATTATATTATTAAGAATGGATTTATTGACCCAAATTTGTTTGCATGTAAAATACCCATTTTCTATTTAGCATATGGTCCCATATATTGCAGCTTGTTTCCATTTCAAAAAGACTGCAAAGAAGGTTTAAAGGGATTGATAAATAAGATGAAGAATATGTACACAAAGGTGTGAGATAAGAAGAAGAAGTGATCCTCATTAGAATAAACTAGCCCATATAAATACAAGAATGATGTATACAAGAGTATGTATACTCAAGAATACATATATATAAATACAATGTATATATACAAGTATATTATCACTCTAACACACCCTCTCAAACTCACAGTGGGTCATAAATTGAGAGTTTGTCAACTAAAAATTGAAAACGAGAAACAGTATGTGCCTTAATGAAAAAATCAGCAAGCTGTTGGGTAGAGGCAACATAAGGAAGAAGAATACTACCAGCAAGATAATGATGACAAACAAATTGAAGAGCAACCTTAAGATGCTTCGTGCATTCATGGAATACATGATTGTCAGCGATTTTGATGGCACTCTGGTTATCACAGTAGATAGGAGTAGGGTAGAGATAGAGACACCAAAGTCCATCAAAATCTGACACAACCAAAAAACTTCTTTAGCAGTGGAGGACATAGCACCATACTCAGCCTCATATGTGGAAAGAGTAATAGTAGATTGTTTCTTGCTTTTCTAAGAGATAAGGGAGTCTCTAAGAAAAATGTAGAAACCAGTAGTAGATCGCTGATTAGAAGCATCACAATAGGGCATAACTTAAGAAGATGTGGCAGAGAAAAGAAGAGATCGAGATATAGTATCATGAAGGCAATGAAGAACTCGTACGAGGGCAGCATAATAAGTAGAGCAAAGAGCACTCACAAACTGACTAAGAACATGAACAACATACACAATATTAGGCCTAGTGATGGTCAAATAGATGAGAGCACCAACGAGTGCACGATAGCGAGTAGGATCAGGCAAATGCTCACCATCCGAAGAGGAGAGCCGATGATGCAACTCAATAGGAGTGGAGGCAGTACGGAGATCAGAGATATCAGCTTGTTAAAAAATATCGAAGATGTACTTCTGTTGAGACACCAAGTAACCTCGACGAGAATAAGCAACTTCAAGACCCAGAAAGTAACGAAGAGGTCCAAGATCTTTCATCTAAAACTCTGTGTGTAGCCACTGTTTCAGAGAAAGAATAGTATCAACATCATCACCAGTAATAACCATATTTTCAACATAAAGAAGAAGAATAGTGAGGCCTCGAGAAATCTGCCAAGTGAAGAGAGCATAATCATGGGAGCTCTCGGTGAAACTAAGAGCAATAACCACACTACAAAAATGCACAAACCAGACTTGAGGAGCCTATTTGAGTCCATAAATAGCTTAGCAAAGATGACAGACATACTGAGAAAGATGAGAGAAACTAAGAGGAGAAGTCATATAAACATCCTCAGAAAAATCCCCATGTAAGAAGGCATTGGTCACATCTAACTAATGAAGTGGCCAGTGGCGAGCAGCCGCAATAGTGAAAAGAAAACGAGCAGAAGTAAACTTGACCACAGGAGCAAATGCCTCCTCATAATCAATGCTATACTCCTAAGTAAAACCACAAGCAACAAGACATGCCTTGTGGCACTCAATACTACCATCGGCTTGGATCTTGACTCGATAAACCCACCGACAGCTGATAGGAGTAACACCAGATAAAAGCGGAACAAGATCTCATGTATGCATGCATTGAAAAGGATCGAGTTTCTATATCATAGCTTGTTGCCACTGAGGATGTTTCACATCCTCACGATAAGACTACGGCTCGGAATGAGAGTGAATAGTAGCAAGGAAGGCCTGGAAATCAGGAGAATAGATAGAGAAGAGATAAAGTACGTACCAAGCAGGAAGATGGCGAAGGCAGTTTGGGCAACGATGAGAGACAATAGGAGCATCTTCAGGAGAGGATGTGTCGATGAAAAAAGGAGGCAAATCACCAGATCTATCAATGCACTCAGATGAAGTGGGATGGAAGAACGGAGGAAGTATCTATGGAGACTTCAGGAGAAGGCACAAAATTGGTAGTGATGGGGGAACTCGGAATAACTATGGAGCGGATAGAAGAGGATGCACTAGCAAAAGACTGAAGAAAAGAAAGACTTGGGAATGATGAAGAAAAAAAGTAAGGCGTATGTTCAAGAAAAGTGACATGACAGGAAATACAAAGATGGTGAGAACGAGGATTATAGCAGTGATAACCCTTGTGCTCAGAGCTATAGCCGAGAAAAATGCACATGACAGAATGGGGAGAAAGTTTGTTTCGCTCGACGGTTGGCAGAAGAACGAAACAGGTGTATCCAAAAGTGCGAAGATGACCATAAGAAGGGAGAAAGTGAGTAAAGATACTCGTAAGATATGATTCCAGAAAGAATGGAGATAGGAGTGTGATTGATAAGATAGACGGAGGTAAGAATAACCTCAACCCAAAATGATAGAGAGACAGAAGAGGTAAAAAGAAGTGCATGCGCATTATCGAGAATGTGAGATGCTTGCGCTCAACAACATCATTCTGAGTAGGTGTATAAGGACAAGATTACTGAGGAATAGTACCGTGGGTGGAGAGTAAGGTTCAAAAGGATGTAGAGAGATACTCACATCCCTCATTAGAGTGAAAGATCTTAATGCATTTACCAAACTGAGTATATACCATTTGGGCAAATTGAGAGTAAATGGCAAAAACCTCAAATCGAGAACGCATTAAATAAAGCCAAATATAGCGCAAGAAATCATCAATAAAGGATATGTAGTAGAAGAAACCACAAAGAGATGAGAGGGGAGTAGGACCCCAAACATCAGAGTGAACAAGATCAAAAGTAGATTCTAAAAAGATTCTCGTGAAGAAAAAGGAAGAGTAGTGGGTTTTGTAAGTTTACATCCTATACATGGATGGGAGGAAAGAGAAGAAACAGAACCAAGACTTCCTGAACTTGTTAAGAGTTTCAGGTGAGAACTAGATAAATGACCGATGTGACTATGCCAATGATCAAAAGAACACACAGAAGCGGCAATATCAGAAGATGGACGAGTAGGAAGATGAAGATGGTCTAAGTGATAGAGTCCACCAACTCTACAACCGATCCCAATCCTTTGGTCCTGTAAGATGATCCTGCTCAGAACAATTAGAATAAAAAAAGGTAATTGTGAGACCATGATCAGTGAGCTGGCTAATAGAAAGAAGGTTTTAGAGGTAAGCTAGCGACATGATGGACGTCAGGAATGTCAAATGAAAGTGGACTGAAGGCTGTCATGTTGTTTGATAAGATGAAGCTCCCATCAGTAGTGCAAACACTAAAAAAATGGGAGGCATAGAAATAGAGACTATACTAGAGATATCTGCAGTCATATGATGAGTGGCACCAGAATCTAAAATCCAGGAGGATGAAGACATACCAGAGGTAACATACATAGCAGAGGAAACGCTGAAGGGCAAAGAGTTGCATAGCATGAATCTGTTAAGTACACTGAGCAACCTGAGAGAGAAGATCAATAGAGGAAGCTAAAGCTGAAACAGAGGGAACATACGGGGAAGGAGGTAGGAGATTGAGGTGGAGGGTGAGACTGTGGTGACTACTGCTATCAGTGCTGAAGCTTAAGACACTAACTCTTTAGATGCCCAGGATGCTTTGTAGTAATAACAGATGACAGAAGATCTAGAAGAGGATGAGGAAGTAGAAGTTAGTTTCATAGAAGGGTTGGAGGATGCCCGAGAGGAGCATGGAGTGGTTAAAGCTAGAACTATGTATGTAAAGATGAGTTGTGGAGGATAGTGCGCGAAGACTGGTCTTCTTAGTAATAACACTATGAATGACATCATCGAAGGAATGAAGAGGATCCCTATTGAGCAGTTGGTTGTGAACAGCCTCAAAATCAAGACGATGGTGCATAAGGAATTCGAAAGTGCACTATGTTTGGTGAGACTGAGTATGAGTTTTATAACATTTGCATGTCAATCTGGAGCCATAGGGACCGTAGGTCACTAACATACTCCTTGACGAAACGCTCACGTTGTTGGACATGAGTAATGTCCTGCAAAATGGCAAACTGACGAGTAGAAGCTAGAATACTTAAACATATGACACAAGTGGGCCCACATTGCATAAGCAGTAGTAAAATGCCTAGTTTCCATGCGAACATCAATTTCACAGGATTGACAAATAAGTGTCATGGCACGGCGATCAGCAAGTGTCCATGATGCTTCGGGCTCGGAAAGATGAGAAGAAGTACCATCGACATGCCCAAGCAGCTCCACACCAAGTAAAATAATACTAACGGTAGTGAACCATTCTTTGTAATTGGAGCCCTTTAGTTTGACATCCATTGAGGTCAGAAAGTGTGGAGAATAGGAAGATGTTGCCATTATTTTTTTAATATATATATATATATATTTAAATCTCAATCACTGTGATAATTCACTATGATGAATAGGAATTCAGTTCTAGGGAATTGAATTGCACGGGATCTAATTGTGAGAAACAGATAGGAAGAAGATGCCAATTTTCAGGATTTGGGATGCTGAAAAAGGCGTACAATTTTTTTTAATATGGATTGTTAAGAGAATAAACTAGAGATCCGGGTGTGGGAAACGGATGGGAAGAAACGACCAAAGCTCAGGATCTTAAATACTGAAAAGGAGGGCCTTAAAATGCATGTCAATCTTGTCTTGGTCAGGCAATCAAAGTGCGTGAGCACTGTCGGAATGTGGACTTCCTGCGTGACGAGACAGAAAAGGTTGTATGAGCGGAGATTGTCACCGACACGAAAAACTCCTCTACGTGATCATTAGCTACTGTGGCTGAAGAATCTTCATATGAGAATTGGGTACCAAGGACGACTGTGAACGTGCAAGCTCATAGGAGTGCTTGCAAGGCTCGGCGAAGGGCTTACAGGGATCACCTGAGGACTTGCAAAGCGTATTAGTGCAGTGACACTATGGATTTACAAAGAACATCAGTGCAAAGCTCGGCTAAGGGCTTGCAAAGCTCTATGAAGGCATTCAGAGCTCGCCGAAGAGCTTACGAGAAATGGCAGAGGATAAGGAGGAGCTTCAACACTGGAAAGCTCACAGCAGCAACGCCGACGCCGACTGAGAGGAAGGTACCGAAGAAGAACAACATGCTAAGGAGAACACCAAGCAAGACTAGAAAAGCAAACTCTTGCAACCTGCAAAAGAAGTGAACAAAGCAACCAGTGTTAATCAGCACCGAATGGAATAAACTTTCGATTAGAGCTGCTAGCAGGTTCAGCGAGATCGGACGGCATCTGATACCATGATAAATAAGATGAAGAATATGTACAAAAGGGTGTGAGATAAGAATAAGAAGTGATCCTCATTAGAACAAACTAGCCTATATAAATACAAGAATGATGCATACAAGAGTATGTATACTCAAGAATACATATGTATAAATACAATGTATATGTACAAGTATATTATTACTCTAACAGGGATCATCAGTACAATACATAAAAAAGGACTGATGTGATGGGGCAAGAGTTTCAATTCTATTTTCTCATTCACACATGGACAATTCTGAAATTACACCAAAACAAATTTGATCGAGTTAACAACAAGTATGGATGGATAAATAAATAAAAAGGATAATGGTTGTTTGGAATACTCAAATGTCAAAGGGATTGTTTGTGATGAATAAAAATTTTCATGGACCTATAATATTTTTTTCTAAAAAAACCCAAAAAAGCATGTTGTAGGGGTTATAGATCTAATTTCAAAGATTCACTGTTGAGAATTTTCATTGCTTTTTAATTTTAATGATTTGTTGCGACTAAGTTGTTGCTTTCTATCATTGTTGTAAAAATTAAAATTTTTTTGGATATATCATCACTTTCTTTTTCTTGTTGCAAGAAATATCTTTCAAATTATAATAATGATTATTTATAATTTTAGAAAACTTATCAATGGCATCTTGGCATATGGCCAATTTGGCACCTTACGTAAGGTGTTCATATCAAAGAGTGACCAGAGATCGAAACCTAAAACTTACGTAAGGTGAGGGAACAAGTGCTTATCAAGTTTGCTCCATGTCTATGCACATCCCTAACTTCCCTTAAATAAGGGACACTCATCACCTATTTGTAAAAGAAAATTAAATAAATTTTAAAACTTGAATATTATTAAAAAAAAATCTCTCTAATATTAAAACTCTTGTTAACTATGACTTGCTTTCAACCCGAATGAAAAATCACCATTATATTGGAAACCAATCTATCAAAAAAAAAAGTATTTCAAATTTTTCTTATTTTAATATTTATGCAAGCATTACAAAAACCACAAATTCCTACAAAAGTTAAAAGATATTAATAAGAAATTCACTGAATAACAAGGATTTCAATAAAGATATTTCATCAGGTTTTGAAGTTACATATCATTAGATAATCTCATATTCACATTTAGACAAGCACTATAAATAGCTATTTCATAATGAAACTATAACTTTAATCCACACACAAAAAAATATATTGTAGAAATTTCAGTATAATATGTAAAAACTTGTATTAATTATTTTGAATAATGTTACAAACAAAGTGATCTATATATACAAGTATGACTAAAATAAATTTGGTAAAGGAAAATCATTCAATATTTTCGAACATGTGTGAGTAACTGGGTAAAAATTTGGATAGGTACCATACTATGGTCATTTTTTACATTGGGTAACGAATTTCAATTTGTATAATTTTGGATACTCCAACATCGATTTAGTTTCACCAAGAGAGTACTTTGGGGATTCCCATAGGTAAATGGTTATGTGGACGCCATGTTTTGCAACTTTTCCTCTTGTTGGACACGTTATATGCATAGCTAGGCAAGCTAGGTTACTTAAGTGGGCAACATTGTCATGTCACCCATCACATAGGATGCCACATCAACACTATCTTTTACTTCTTCACCAGAGAGAGAAAGAGAGAGAGGTCAAGTCCTTCACCCGATCACGTGAGCCATAATCAACAGCACGAGATTGGAAGCTTAGGTCATCTTCTTCTAGAGCTCGACCAAGACCAAGAAAAGCAGAGAGGTGCGTGGAAAAGGCATTGCGACTTTGGGAGGTTATTTGGCATTCAGATGATGGGACGATGGGAAAAAAAGGATGAAGTGAAGTTGATAATAGGGTTTAGAGGGTGGTGGGAGGAGATTAGTTTTCTTTTTTTCCTTTCATTTTTTTAATTTTGCCAATTCTCTTGTTGATTGTGATGATTAGTTTTAATTTTATGATCTTGTTGGAATTTGTATCATTTTTCATATCAAAGCTTTGTTATTAATTTAAAGAGGTATATGTTGACCGCATATTCTTATGATGCATAGGAAGTCCAAAAATTCTTACCATTTTTTAGGACCATTTTGTGTTGATTTCCTGTTTCTATGAACTTTGTATAGTTGTTTGTGTTGGTAATGTCTATATATTGTCATAATAAAGAAATATTGCAAAAATATTGATTTGTTGGTCATTTTGTGGTTGAAAGAATGTATAGGTTTTTGTTTCTAAAACTGAATACTTTAGGTTTTGAAATTGCTATGCTCATTGAAGATAATTGTCTTGATATAAAGACTACTGAAAAAATTAGTTTAACATGTAACAAGTTGCAGAAATCTAGGCATGAACATGTACTAGAAATTTTAATAGAAAAACAAGGAAAATCTTGACATGAAACACAACAATGGGGCATTCAACTTGTGATATACTTCACCATGGCTACTTGATTGTTATGATTTGATTGACATTACTGAGCCTCCTTTAAATTCTTCAATGTTCTAGTTGTTAACAAGAATGAGAATATAATAGAGCGGAGAATAGTTTACTTCATTGGATACCAAACCATAGAAATAGGTTACAATATATGGGCACTTGCACCCTGACACAAGTACAACTAGAGCATTCCATGTTAAAATAGCTACATGGTCATGCTATTACTTGACTATTCATCTGCATGCTTGCACGTAGGGATAACCTCCTACTTTAGCCGCCATGGATAAGACTATTGCATGTTCCTCCATAATTCTCTTCAATCACCTCAACACCCTCCTGTGATTGAAGACCGCATACTCCTAACTGAGCTCTAAGCTGGATGTGCTTCTCTATAGTTAGAACCTTGGTGAGAATGTCAACTGTTTACTCTTCTGTTCTGCAGTGCTCCAGAGTAATCATTCCATCAGCGACTAGGTTTCGAATGAAGTGATAGCGAAGATCTATATGCTTGGTCCTTCTGTATAGTGCTAGGTTTTTGGCAATAACTATGGTGGAGCGGTTGTTACACCAAATGATGGAGGCATGGTCATGTTTCATCCCACAGTCAGTAAGCATCCTTCTCAATCATAGGCATTGGCATGCAGCTATGGTTACTGCTATATATTCGGCCTAGGTGAAGGATAGAGCCGTAACTTCATGCTTCTTTGAATACCAGGGGATAGCTCCCAATCCAATGTTGAACACAGCTCCGGCAGTGCTTTTTCAATCATCAGGCGAGCCTCCCCAGTCACTATCAGAAAATCTTTCCAAGTTACACTCCTTTGCTCGAGAATACCAGAGACCAAAGTGCTTTACTCCTGTTAGATACCTCAGGACATGCTTCGCAGCTCCTAGATGATGTTTAGATGGCTTGGTCATGAATCTGGACAGCACTCCCACAGAGAAGGCGATGTTGGATTTGATGTGAGTGAGATATATAAATTTCTCGATCAGAGTTCTGTACCTCTTTGTATTAGTATCACCAGAATCATGCTCAGCTTGGAGTTTTTCATTTGAATTCATGGGAGTTGGAGCTAGCTTACATCCTTGCGTGTTGTAAAGTTTGAGCAAATCTTCTGTATATTTTCATAGTGAGATGAAAAACCCCTCCTCCTTTTTGTGTTACTTCCAATCCAAGAAAGTATTTGATTTGTCAGAGATCAAACATTTCAAATGTGTTTTTTATGTCTATCTTGAACTCTTCAATGAGAATTTGTGAAGTTCCCGATGCATATGATGTCGTATACGTAGATGTATATAAGGAGGATGTCACCAATCTTCTGTGTTTTCTTGTACAATGTGTGTTCGTTTTAGCATCGCTCAAAGCCAAGTTGGTGAAAATGGCCATCTACCTTGATGTACCAAGCTCTAGGAGTTTGTTTGAGGCCATAAAGGGCCTTTTTTAGCTTATACACCATGCTCTTGTGACCACACACTTCAAAACCCAGTAGCTGAGCAACATATACCTAATCTTGAATTTCTCCATTTCAGGAACGTTGATTTCTTGTCAAGATGAAAGACTTGCCATTTCTGTTGAGCTGCGAGTGCCAGAAGTAGCCTCATTGTATCCATGCTAGCCTTGGGAGAAAACACTTCGTCATAGTTGATTCCTTGCTGTTGTGTGTATCCTCTAGCTACCAAGTGGGCCTTGTAGCATTGCACCTTGCCATCAGCTTGATATTTGGTCTTGAACACCCACTTTAAATCGATCACCTTCTTACTAGCTGGTAATTCGGTGAGCTCCCATGTTTGGTTTCTTTGTATTGCTTTCATTCTTCAAACATAGCTTCTTTCCATTTTTTATGCTGAGTTGTTTCCTCATAAGAGCTAGGATCAGTTGCACTAAGAGCAAATGAGCAACATGTGTAGATATCTTCTAGGCATGTATCATTTTTGTCTTCCCCTCTTTGGTGCTTATGGTTACAATGCCTATTCCATCAACCTGTATCTCCTTGCCATTGCCTAAACTCACCTTCATCTTCTCAGTCTCATTAAGTTCACAAAACAAATACCTTTCACCTATCTTATGGTTAGAACAACCGCTATCTAGTAGCCACACAACATTCTAATAGTTGCTTGGCTCATGAAGAACCATAATCAGATTGCTTACCATACTACTCTCTTCTTCTTCAACTATGAGGCTTTCATTGCTGTCAAGAGTCTCATCTTTGTACCATTATTTAGCTTTAATGTACCCAAACTTGTTGCAATGATGGCACTGAACATTTCCTCTGTATCCCCTATGAGAATTATCAAAGAACTGTCTTGGACTCGAGCCTCTCCCTCTTCCTCTACCACATCCTCTTCCTCAAGAGAACCCTGGTGTTTCCTCCTCATATTTTGCAGTAGTTCCTTCACTCTTAACTTGAAACAATGCTGCCTCAGTTGTCTCTGTTTGATTCATCTTGGCTTCATGTATTTGCAATGAGCTGCTGAGTTCTTCCATCGTGATGGTTGTAACATCTTTTGCCTCTATGATTTCCACCACGATGTAGTTGTATCTAGATGGAAAACTTCGCAAAATCTTGGTTACCATCGTCTTGTCAGTGATTCCTCTCCACAAGCTCTTTCTAGATTTGCTATGGCTCAAACTCTTGAGATGAAACTTTGAACACCCTCCGTGCTCTTCATCTGTATGGTTTCAAAATCATGTTTGAGATTTTGAGATTTAATGGTTGTGAATTTTGTACACCCTTGGAATTCAGTGTGGAGAATTTCCCAAGCTTCTTTGGTTGTGGAAGCATCTTCAATGCTAGTGAATATTTCTTCATCTATTGCTTGTTGGATAAGGCACAGAGCCGATGCATCTCTCTTTTTATCTTCTCTTTGTTGTAACACATTAGATGAACTTGGAATGCCTTTTTTCCGCTATATCCCATGTGTCTTGAGAGCAAAAAATGGTCTTCATCTTGACACACCATCGTTCATAGCCACCTCCACCTTCCTTCAGTATGGGAAAAGGTGTTGGAAGCACACCATTCACACTTGCAACCATATGAGAGGAGTAAGAAAAAATAGGAAGAGAAGTAGAGGCTTGATGTCTCTAATACCACTATGTTAAATAGAATGAGAATATAATAGAGCAAAAGAATAGATTACTTTATTGGATACCAAACCATAGAAACAGGTTACAATATATAGGCACTTGCACCCTAACACAAGTACAACTAGAGCATTCCATGTTAAAACAACTACATGGTCATGCTATTAATTTACTATTCATTTGCATGCTTGCACGTAGGGATAACCTCCTACTTTAGCCACCATGGATAAGACTATTGCATGTTCCTCCATAATTCTCTTCAATCACCTCAAGACTAGTACCACAGTGAAGCTTGAAGAGTTCACATATCATGAAGTTTATGAAAAATTTATGCCCTAGATCGAACAATGTCACACAATTCTTCATTTCAATTATTGAACAACCAAATACGATGACTTGTAAGCCGGGGTTCTGTTTTTTGAACAAATTGCATTGATTGCCAATGTGAAAATTTTATGTGCTTGTGTTCAGTCTTTGCATTCATCTCCACCTATCAAATGAAGAAATTCTTTTTCAATCTTTAGATATTTTCCTAGTATCCTTTCTGGGAACTGCATCCCACTTAACTGAAGCTACATACACTTCATAAGCATCCAACACTCTTCCTTGCCTTTCTAACTCATCAATCAAGACATTGAAAAAACTTGTCAGGAATTGTATCTTTCTTAATCATAAGAATCAAAATATAAATTGCATATTAAACTCTACCATATTACAAAGCTTTGATTTGAAAAATGGCATAAACTCTAGCAAGATTACAAAAATTAAAACTGATCATCACAATCAACAATATATTTGGAGAAAATAAAAAAAAAGAAAGGAAAAAGGAAAACTAATCTCCTCCTATGGCCCTCTAAATCCTATCCCTAACTTCATTTCATCTTTTTTTCCCCATTATTGTGTCATTTGAATGTCAAATGACCTCCTAAAACCCCATTGTCTCTTCCATGCACCTCTCGGTTTTCTTAGTCTCAACGTCGAGCTCAAGAAGAAGACTACCTCACTTCCATCCTCGTTCTATTAGCTATGGCTCCATGATTAGGTGGAGAAGGAGTTCCTCTTCCTCTCTGGGTGAAGAAAATAAAATATGATGTTGATGTGGCGTCTGACATGATGGTTGACATGGCAATGTCACCCACTTGAGTGTCATGGTGTGCCCAGCTATGCATATGACGTGTCCAACAAGAGGCTACATTGCGACTCAGGAGTCTACATCATCATTTACCCATCGGAATCCTCTTAGTACTCTCCTAGTGAAACCAAATCGATATTGGGTATCCAAAATGATAGAAATTGAAATTCGTTATTCAAAGTGAAAAATGACCATAGTATAGTAACCTATCCAAATTTCTACTAATACCTAAGAAGAAATTAAGATTACTAAGATTTTTGAGAGAAAACCGATTAGTAATATCTTTTTGAAATGTCTACAAGGTTATAGAATCATTTCTAGTGAATAGTAAAGCATAAACATATTCAAAAAATAAATAAGCATTTAGTCACGAGTATAGAGGAACAAGGATACATTGTTGACTGAATTGGTGAAACCATAGTTGATAAGAATATTGATGTATTCATTATACTATGCTCACAATGCCTTCTTTAGATCATAAATTATCTTAGTCAGTTTGTGGACATGTGTAGGACGATCAGAGTCAATGAAACATCATAGTTGTTTCATGAATACCTTATCCTAGAGAAAGACATGTAAAAATGCATTATTAACATATACTTGATGAATAAGCTAGTTGTTAGAAAGAGTAATGCATAAAACATTCTAAAAGTGATTAGTTTTAACAACTAGACTGAAGGTGCCATGATAATTAATACCAAGTCATTATTAAAAACCCTTAGAAACTAACCTTGCCTTATAGCGATCGATGGAGACATCAAGTCTGTGTTTAATCTAAAACACCGATTTGAGGCTAATAATATTTTGTTTGGCAGAAGAAGGTACAATCAATGTTCGATTTTTAATCAAGGCATTATTAAATTCATATGCCATTGCCTCTCTTCATGTAGGATCTTTAATAGCTTAGAGGCACATGTAGGTTTAATGGGTAAAGGAAGAGCGTTTTTGGAGATAAGAAAAGTTTTTTTATTGTGAATATTATTTTGGGATCAATTAACCATGAGTTTATCTTTTGATGACATTGGTTGTAGACATTCAATCTTGTATCAACTTTTATTTTTAATATCATGCTTTCGAATACAAATGTGTGCTAATCTTGTCTTTAACTCTATCGTAGCTAGAGTTGAGAGTTTCATGTTTGATGCATGTATGCGTGTGATTAGTTTAGAGATCCAACATGTATAGACATATCATAATTGAAGGGAAGCACGAGTCCTTCTAAAAATAGGGCACTTTGGATTGAGGTTTCTCTCCCTGTGTTTCTTCCGAGTTAGTGAACATTAGGGTTTTGTGCGTAATGCAATTGTATGGAGTGAGTTTCAAAAAAAGATTCTGATTCTTCATATATATGAGATTAGGGGCGATCACTTCAAGAAAAATGTTGTTAATTCCCCTGAATCCATTTTTTCTCTAGAAGAAGTTCATAGAGTGCATTATCCTTACAGGGTAGTCTGTATCAACATTGTATGAAACTAGATTTTGTTCACCTTGAGAAAAGGAGCAATACGATTTAGGAACTCTCTTAGTTCAATTGTATTGCAATATTCAGTGTAACATTGTTTGGAGCTTAATCAACCAAAGGAAACATGTGCTTAAACACCTCTCTTTCATTCTTGATTTATTGTAATTTTTTTATTTTCATTGTAGCTTCCAATTTTCACTTGAGATTTAACATCCTTGATCTTAGTTTATGCTAATTAGCTAGTCTTGAGTTGGTACCAATACTTCCTAGTTCCCCGTGGATTGATATCTTGTTTTATGCACACTTTACTACTTGCTCGGCAAATGCACTTCCATCATATGTGACATTATCCCCAATCAATTTTTTAGTGAAGTTGCTGGGGAACTTAGAGACATTAGGAACAATTATTTTGCTTTGTTAAATTAGTCACTTCTTTTTCTTTTTTAAACGCTTCTTTTCTTATTTTCATACCTATTCTGACTCTTTTTTTTTTCTCAGTTTGTAGTGTATGCCAAAGAGTAAGTCGTCCAGGATTGTAGAGTACGACATCAACATCAAACAATTGATTGGAAATAGGTTAACAACTACTGTGTTGAGAGAAACTAGGTTAGTAAAACTGATAAAAGGACTATGAACATTCTGATGCAATAGCGGAACAAGGAGAACAACCTAGGGCTTTATAGGATTACGCAAAGCCATCACCACCAACCACCCGTGGTGGCTAATAATTTGAGTTGAAGCCCTATTTTACTCAGATGGTACCACAATCAGTTTAGTTTTATAGTCTACCAGATGAAGATACCAACAATCATATTGGAGGATTCCAGGAGGTGTGTGACATGCTCAAGATGAACAGAGCTTCAAAGGGTGCAATCAATTAAAGGTTGTATTCATTCTCATTAAAGAGCCGAGCAAAGAAGTGGCTACAATCACTACCCCCAAGTGTTCATCACTACATGGAAACATTTGGTTGCAACATTCCTTGAAAGATATTTTCCCTAAGGAAAGACTACCAAGTTTCGGTAGGAGATTACCTAAACTACTCAGGCAAACAATGAGTCAATGTTTGTTTCGAGCAGGGAAAGATTCAAGCATTTGTTTCAACAATGTCCCACATCACAATCTCCCCTGAATGGATGGAAGTTTAGATTTTTTTTATTAGGGCCTCAATCTGAGCACTAGACAGTTGATAGACTTTGCAGCACTAGACCCTGGAGGCAGCCAAGCTATTGATTCAAAAGATAGCCATGAACAACTATCAATGGAATTCCAAAGGAAACCAATATCTAACGCAATCGGGGTGTTGGAAGTTAGTGAGGTAACAACATTAGCAGCCCAGGTAGAAGTTTTAAGCAAGAAGATTGATAGCTTATCACTTCGAAGCCAATTGCGGTCATGATATCTGAGACATGTGGGGTGGACATATGGTTACAGATTACCCGATTGAAGAAGTAGTGCCAGGACATAGAAAGCAAGTGGATTTCATTGGTAGTGCTCTTCGACCATAAGGGAACCCCTACAGTAACACTTATAACCCTAGATGGAGAAATCACCCTAACTTTCATTGAGCAATCAGAGGCAACAACAAAGGCCTCTACCAGGATTTCAATCTCATCCAAAGTAAGACAAAAACCTACTCTCAAGAATGTGTTGACCTATTTTATTTAGACTACATATACCAAGTTTCAATAGTCGGATGCTCAAGTTCAAACAATTGAGGCCACCAAGAGGAATCAATAAGTATTCCTACAAATTTTAGAGAATTAGGTGCAACATATTGTTATTACTATTAGGGCGAACTCAGGATAGTTTGCCAAGTAATGTTGAATCCAATCCCAAATAGCATCTCAAGGCAATAACTCCTAGGAGTGGCAAGCAAGTTAAGATAAGGAAAGAGACACCACCTATCAAAAACAAGAAACCAACTATTGAAGGCCGAGAGGAATTGATACAAGAAAGGGGCTCTAACCCAAGCAAGGAAAATGATGAGTCCCCACCAGTTAAGGAATATGTGTTCCGCCTACTATATCCCTCGAGGTTCAAAAAAGATCAAATAGATGAACATGTCAAGTGCTTCTTAGATTTGCTCAAGCAATTACACATCAATTTCTCATTTGTTGAGGCCTTGGCTCAAAGTGCACAAATATATCAAGTTTCTCAAGGATTTGCTTACAAACAAGTAGAAATTTGAATAAGTGTCTATAATTACAATTAGTGAGGGATGTTCGGCAATCCTTCAAAGCAAGATTACGAAAGAAGAAGAAAGATCCAAGTAGTCTCACTACCACTTGCCAGATTGGTTATTTGGTTAATGAAAAAACTTTGTGGCTAATTTAGGAGTTGACATTAATGTTATTCCATACACCATCTTCATAATATTAGAGCTCAGTGACTTGCAACCCACTATGATGACTTTGCAATTAGCTAATAGACCTATTAGATATCCTAGGGGAGTTATTGAGGATGTATTAGTCAAGGTTGACAAGTTTATCTTTCCCATAGATTTTATTATTCTAGATGTGGATAATGATGTAGAGGTACCTCTAATTTTGGGTCAACCATTTTTAGCCATCACCCAAGCCCTACTTGATGTTAGCAATGAAAGAATGATACTTATGATTGGTAATAAATCGGTTGTGTTTGCATTATCGGATACCATGAAGCTCTCTCTTGATTCTGATGATTTATATTTATATTTAGATGTCACTGATTCAATTGTTGATGAATATATGTAGGAATTAAACGCATCAAAAGCCTTGTGAGGGATCATTGGATGAACCTCAAGAAGGAGATATACCTTCTTAGCACAACGAAGGTGGAATTGAAGTGCACAAAAAGCAATGGAGAGCAATCACTTATGCTAGGAAAGGTAAGATCAAACCTTTGCTTGAGGAAAACACCCATGAATTTGGTACCATAACTGATAAGCTACCTATCTTTTTTTTTAGGACTTGAGCTCTTTGAGAGGGAAGCCTATCACAAGGTAGAGAATTCTCAATTCTAGAACCTCCTAGAATGCGCTCCACAAGTATGCTCGAGCTAGTGACATAAAACAAGTGCTTATCGAGAGGCAACCCAAGTATTTTTTTGTATTTTTCTCATATTTTTTACTTGTTTGTTTGTCGTTGTTTTGTTTTATGGTTTTGTAATAAATTGTTCAGTTGTATCACATTCTTTGTAATGAGTTAGTTGTGTGTTTGTGGTTCAAAGTGTTATTTCAATGTTTCCCACTTCATATCTTGTATTTGGGTATTCACATGATAGCAGGGGGAACCCCTTTCATATTCAAGGAATACTTACGGGCTACTTACGCCCTATAAACTGGGCCATAATACCAATAGTAAAAGGATTATGGGATACCTTAAGCTTGTATACCCACCACACAAGGGACAAAAAGAGAGCATTATGAGTACAACTATGGCTCACAAGTCCTGGGGAACAAATTGTTAAGGGCAGCTTACGCCCATAATTAAGAGTAGCTATAAGGGTTATCCAGCGAACATTATGGGTAGATCAAGAGACCCTTATGGCCCATAACCTCATGGAATAATTGCACTAGGCACCTTATGAGGAGCCTTATAGAACAGTTCACTATGTTCTTTATGGGCCATAGCCCAGTGCTAGTAACTTAGGACATCTTATGGGCATATAACGCCTGTAAGGGTCATCAAGAGAACCTTACAGACTACTACCTAAAACCCCTTACGGTTGTAACCCAGGTGATAAAGAAGATGGAACCATTATGGGTGTCATACACTTGTAATTCTCTTGTACAACATTAACAGAGAGTTTTACGGTTGCTACTTATGTTTATAAGTTGTCCATAAGGAGAAAAAGTTTAAGGCACCGCTGACGACCTTTTAGCATCCATTCTTGCTATTTTCCCCCATTTCTTCTCATCGGTGACTCCTCTCTCTCTCTCTCTCTCTCTCTCTCTCTCTCTCTCTTTCATTTTTCTCTTTTCCTCTATTCCCTCTTTTGAGCACTTTAGCATGGGATTGGACCCATTTGAAGCTTGTTCACTGCAAATTTTTCATTGTTTATCTCTTAAATATTGGTATAATTTAATTATTCAATTTTTCTTCAATTAGATTGAGTATAATTCAATGAATAGGTTTACTATAAAATTTGTAATGTGAGTTTAGAGTCTTTTTGAATGAACTTTTGTAAATTTTGAGCTCCATTATACATGAGAGGTCCATACGGCCTAAGCTCGAGGCTTATAGTTGTATGGATTGCTATAAAGGTAGTTCACCGAGGCATACGATCGTAAGTCACACCGTAAAAAACATTAACTAGTATTGTTTTGAGAGAAATTCGTATTTTTAGTATTAAATTTTCATATTTTCTTTCATATGATGTCAAGTAACAAGACAGTATCTTCTGGCCCATCGAAGAGCCCGCATTGATGTGGCAAGGCCCTTTGCTAACCCACCACTGCTCCTCTCTCTTAGCCGACATTTTTCGGCTTGCGCTTCCTAGAGTGGCATGACTACTTGAGGATGAAGTGGTTTGGCTACTCCCATTTGATGGTCTTGCAAGTGCTACCTAGGGTTGGGGGGCAAGGTTCACCTCCAATACCACTAAGAAAACAACATACAATGGTAAGGAAAGATCTAAGGAAGAGTGGAGCATAGCGACACTTGAAAAATTAGATCTGATTTTTGTAGTTTTCTCTATTTTAGGTATTTTGCTTAATTTTTAAGCACGCAATCTCTATATTGCTGAAAATTAGGCTTGTGGGTGACTTTGTGTAGTTATAATGATTAAAAAGCATTGAAATTATTATAAAAAAATTTTCAGAATATGAAAAGTGAATTTCATGAAATGAAAATATCAAGTGACGGAAAAAGCTACCCTCTTAGATGTGTGAAACTACTCTTGATAACTCGGATACTAAAGTATGCCCTTGTGGGTGACTAAGTATACCCTAGGATGAGTGAAAGTTACCACCCATTTAAAGATTGGTGGAAAGAGCAACCACTTTTTAAGCTTAAAGGCCACTCATCGGGCCCTTGAGATAAAAGGCTACCTTAGAAGTTGTATGAAGCTACCACCATAAAGAAAATAAAACCTTAAAGTGTGGAATTTTTGCTATAAAAGTCTTATGGGTCAAAAAAAGTGAAGTAGAGAGTTGTAACACACACACACACACACACACACACACACACAATGATCTTGAATAGAGTTTGAACCATTTTTGGAACTTAGGAATTTTAGCATTTGTACATTGAACTCTTTTTATTACTTTTGGAACTCCGCAATTTTAATCACCTAAGGTCACGCACTTATCCCTCTTGGTTTGTAATGTTTATTTTTGTTTAAGAATAAGCAAAATCTTAAGTGTGAGGAAATTTGATTAGTGCGTAATTAAACATATTTTTGTATTATTTTGTATGGTTAATTGGCATGTATTGTAGTATTTATTTGGAAGATGGTGCTTAACCTGGTGTACAATTGATTTTTTGGTCACTGACGGAGCATAATGAACAAAAGGAAGCCAGAAGAAGCAATTTTGAAGTGAGTTAAGGAAGAAAGAGCTCCCTCAACATCAAGAACATGAAAACAAGCCAGCCAGAGCACCTTATAGCCCACTTACGACCATCACTTGCAGTCGTAAGCCTCAGACAGAAACCCTTTGCAGACATGCTTATGCACATAGGCCAAAACATAAGGACCAAACAGAGGGCTTACGAGTAGGACTTGCGCCCATAAGTTTAGGCATAAGGGTCAGGTAAAGAAGCATAGGGATAGACCATATACCAGTAAGGAAAGTCGCAAGCACCAGACAGTGAAGTTTATAATTGGACACTTACAATTATCATAAGCCACACTGTAACACCTAGATAGAAGACCTTACAGGCAAAATTTATGGCCGCAAAATGACCGTAAGCTTCGCGACTCCCATCTTTACACCACTTACAACATCATTCTTACACCCATAAGTGACCCTTTGGGGATTACTTATAAAAAATTGAGTGAGGGTTTTTTGAGAACTTTTGGCTGCCAAGCAAAGGGAAGAAAAGGGAAGGAGTTCTAGGTTTTTCTCAAGCAATCCAACCACATAGAGAGCTTCATCTATAATCTAGGGAATCAAGGAAGCTGATAAGGAGAGTTCTCATAGGTGTTTGTGGAAGATTGGTGGAAGATTCATTGGCAATCTGGGACAATGAAGTTTGGAGAGAGTCTTAAAGTTTCTATTTACTTTTGTTTTCTTTATTTGATTATATGATTATTCTCCATTAATGGAGAACTAAACTCCATGTTGTTTGGGCATAAGTAGAGGCTAGGGTTTATCTTTGATAACAATGGTTGTAGATATTCAATCTTGTATCGACTTTTATTTTGTAATATCATGCTTTTAAATTCAATTGGGTGCTCATCTTGCCTTGAAATCAATTGTATCTAGAGACAAGAGTTTCATGTTTGATGCATGTGTGCTAGTGATGAGTCGAAAGACCCAACGTGTATAGACATACTGCAATTGAAAGGAAACATGAGTCCACCTAAAAATAGGGTACTTTGGGATTGAGGTTTCTCTCCCAGTGTTTCTTCCAAGTCATGAGTGAACATTAGGGTTCCGTCAGTAATACAATCGTATGGAGTAAGTTTCAGGAAGAGATTCCGATTCTTATTTTATATGGGATTAGGGGCAATCTCTTCAAGAGAAAGATTGTCAATTCCCATGAACCCATGTTTTCTCTAGAAGGAATTCATAGAGTGCATTACAGTTATAGGGTAGTCTATATTAGCGTCGTATAAGACTAGTTATAGTTCACCTTGAGAAAGGGGAGAACACAATTTAGGAACTCTCTCGGTTTAATTGTATTGCGATATTTAGTGCAACCTTGTTTCGACACCTCCCTTTCATGCTTTATTTGCTATCATTACTTTATTTCTGAAGTAATTTCTTGTTTTCACTTGCGATTTAACATAGTTGATCTTAGTTTAGGCTAATTAGTGAGTCTTGAGTAAGTACTAACTAGTATTTCCTAGTTTCTTGTGGATCGATACCCTACTTCATGTACACTTTACTTTTTGGCTGGCATGTGCACTTGCGTCATAAGTGACATTATTCCCTATCAACAAGTAATAAAAAAAGGAAATAAGGATTTTAAAGACTATAATTTGCATAATAAATATGTGAGTAAATTATAGCAAGATGTGTTAAATTGAATATAAATAGGCTTCTCAATAATGATATAAGGAATATAAGGAATAATATAATATTTTTTAAACTAAATTATCTTAGATTTATATTTCTTTCCCAATGTTTTATAAAGTAACACCGACTCCAATAAGCTTGCAACTAGGCTTTATTCATTTAGAAATTTATTTAGCCTAAAAAAAAAAATCTTCACTTTATGAAGGATTTTGAATACTTGCAAAGTTGATATTATAATTTGTTAATACACATTACTTGAATTTTTACTAGGAAGTGTCTTTATTCTTGCATGTAGTTATGTTTTACACTAGTTAAATTATAACTAGCTTCTTCTCTCTTGGGTGGTACATCCAAAAGTCTAGTTCATATTTATCAAATAAACTAGCATGTTGTCTTTCTTTACTAGAGGAAAGCAAAGGAAATGAAATTTCAACCAAGAATATCAAATTGTATGGAAATTATCTAAAGCATATTTTTTTGTCATCTCCATATTTATTAGAATAAATTAAATTATTTATTTTATTTTGGTGATAAAGTTGCATTATTGAAGATACCTTATTTATTTATTTTGATACAGACAATTAATGCTATGTTTCTATTTTCCCCCTCCAAGTTGAATTCCTTGATTTCAATTACGCAAATTATTTGATTCAAAGGCTCACTTAATTTTCATATAAAAACATTGAATTATTATTAAACTTACCGAATTTTTTTAATCAAACTTATTCATTTTTTCTAAATGCAAAGTTCTAAAGTCAAATGTTTTCCGTTCTAGACTTTAAATAAGATAGCAAATTTTTTTGGTTTATTTCAACCCTATATGGTATATAACTCCTGAAACATACCTTTCAATTCATTTACAAATCCACCTAACTTATATATATATATCATAGTTAGTTTGTTTTTGCATGGAAACTATTTTCTTTTACATATTTTCAGTGATTAAAATAATTTCACATAAACCAAATTCAACATTCATCTACCAATGAATTTAGTGAAAATATTTACATTAAGAGTTCAAGACTAAAATATAAATATATATACACACAATAAAGTCTTTTTTCCTCACTTTTTGTCTAAGGATCGAGATTATGAAATTACAAAAAGCTCTTTTGGTTAGATTGCACATATCATAAAGAACACTTACTCAAGATATGACATAATATATGATTACTTATGTTCCATAATCATGATTATATAACTTATTGGATAATTTTGTATTAGTCATGAGTTTAACAATTTATTAACATCTCCACAGTCATCACTTAAAACTTATGTTGATATAGCTAAAAAAAATCAATACATATTATGAGGAGTTATTCAATGTCATATCCTTTTCTCCATATCATACATACCTTAATCATAATTAATGAAAGAGTTCTTCGTTAACTTGGTTTATTGAAGTGAATTCATGATCTATATAGTTATATATATGGATGTCTCACTCAATCTAACTATGAGGCCTCACACTCTTTCCAGATATGAACTTTGGGTTATCCACATTAATTAAAAAAAGAAAAAGAGGCATAAATTGCCTTCATTTATATCCTTTGCACTTGGCATGTCGTCTTTCGAAGCAAAGAATTAAAATATCTACTTTAGGTTGATACCCATAAAATCAAAATATTTTAAAATCATTTATTTCAATTAACTAAAAGCTATTTCTATGGATATGGTTAAATTTATGTTTTAGGTTATGAAAAATCCTTGTTGTGATCACAAATTATAGTGTCATTTGATGAATACCACAACTGCACGGGTCATCAAGTAATAATCCTCTCACGTGAACTCGAGAGAGTCGTACTCCCTAAGGTCCCAAAAGCTACTATTATTATTTCTTTTTACTACACTATCTAATCTACCAAACAGTCATGCAACCGCATGAAGGCTGCACTACAATCTATCGTGTGTACACAAGCTCCATGAAACCCTCATGGAGGTCGCATGGCTCCCAGCCTGGGGCACAAGCTTGCTGCGTGACCCCCTGGGTAGCCATTTTGGCCTGACAAGCATCTTCATATCTTCTTCTTCTCCTCACTTGGTGTTGGGGCCTTTTAAATGATATGTTTAAGCTTCAACCAAGATAGAAATGCTTCCCCAAACACTCTTTAAATCCTTCCATGGGCTATAAATGCTCTTTCCGGTGTCCTAAAATAAAATTAATGCAAAAGAATCGTAAATGAGTGTCTGTGTTATAAATTTTGCATGTAAATAATTATATATGTGAGTGTAAATATAATGCATTTAGGTACTAATCATCATTCATAAATAGTAATGCATTCATGTAATCCTTATACATGAGATGAGGGGCACAAGCAAGGAGGAGTGAAGCCCCCACTTGGCTCTAGCAAAGCTACCCTCCGGAAAGAGGGTATTTGAAAGATAATGGTTCTTTTACATTTAAACTAATGTGATAATGATTTATTTAGGTATTTTGAATGTAAACCATGGGTGTGTTTGAATGGTTAATGTGTATGGTTAAAGGGCATGTCATATGTTATGTTAGTGTGTAGGTTCAAGTTTGAATCTTGCTTCTTTACTTTTGTTTTTAAATTCCATTTTTTTATCTATAAATTTATTTTAAAAATTACAGAAATTTCAATAAAAATTAAAAAGTGGATGTTAAATTTTTTAAAAATAATTAGTAATTTAAAAAGTTCATGGGATGCCTTTTGTTTTTAAATTCTATTATAAAACTATATAATATAGCAAGACAAACATAGACCAAAGAAAAGTAGTGGAAGTTCTCTTTCTTGTTCTTATTATCTCTATCATTCTTTTGGAATATATATATATATATATAGGGTTTAAATTAGAAACTGAATAAACTTTTGGCAAATGAAACGCCAAGAGTCAAGAGGAGTTGGGAGAAACATAATGGACATCCATTTTAAATGTTTCATAACACTCGTCCTTGAATGTCCATTATATAGGAATTGCCTCGTAAAAACCTTACTAAAAAAAAAACCCAGTGGGAAAAAATTCTAGTGAAGGAAAAAGATTACAACTTTCCTGATATACGCTTCATCTGCTGCCTCATTAAAACCTTGTCAAAAAAACCCAATGGGACAAAACCATGACGAAGGAAAAAGAGTACAGTGCGTATATGACTCCCCTCGAAGAGAACATTATTGAAGATCTTTGAGGCGACGCATCCCAATCTTGCGAACAAACTTTTCAATGTTGATGTGGGTAATGCCTTAGTGAATAAATCTGCAGGATTTTCATTGGATTGTATTTTCTGAATATGGATATCACCATTTTTCTCAAGATCATGTGTGAAAAATAACTTCGGTGATATATATTTTGTTCTGTCGCCTTTGATGTATCCTCCTTTCAATTGAGCTATACAAGCTGCATTGTCTTCATATAATATTGTTGGTATGCCTTTCTGAGACAACAAACCACAATTTTATTCAATATGGTGTGTCATTGATCTTAACCAAACACATTCACAACTTGCTTAATGAATTGCAAGTATTTCTGCATGATTTGAAGAAGTAGCAGCTATAGTTTGTTTTATAGAACACCATAATATGGTCGTTTTCCCATGTGTAAACACATAACCAGTTTGTGATCGGGATTTGTGTGGGTCAAATAAATACCCCGCATTCGCATATCCATCTAATTGTCCTTTTGATTCATGTGTATAAAATAATCCCATATCAACTGTTCCTCAAAGATAACGTAGTATATGTTTAATACCATTCCAATGTCTCCGTGTTGGTGCAGAACTGTATCTTGATAATAAATTTATAGCAAAAGCTATATATAGCAGAGTACAGTTAGCAAGATACATCAAGGCACCAATTGGACTAAGATATGGTACTTCAGTACTAAGTAATTCTTCGTTATCTTCTTTTGGTTGAAAAGGATCTTTATGAATATCAAGAGATCGAACAACTATAGGGCTTGTTAATGGATATGCTTTATCCTTATTAAATCGTTGTAAAACTCTTTCTGTATATGTCGATTGGTAGATAAAAACACAACTCTCTAAGTGCTCGAATTGCAATCCGAAACAAAATTTTAATCTCCCAGGATCTTTCATTTTAAATTCTTTCTTTAAATAATTAATGGTATTTGGAAGCTCTTCAGGAGTTCCAATTATATTTAAATCATCAACATATACCCCAATTATCACGTATCCCTTTTCGGATTTCTTGATGAACACACATGGGCAAATAGGGTCATTCTTATACCCTTCTTTTAACAAATATTCATTGAGGTGATGATACCACATATGCCCAGATTGTTTAAAACCATACAAAGATCTTTGTAACTTAGTTGAATACATGTCCTAGGAATTCGAATTATATGCTTCAGGCATCTTAAGTCCTTCTAGGACTTTCATATATATATTATTATCTAGTTGGCCATATAAGTACGCAGTAACAACATCCATTAATTGCATATGTAATTTTTCATGTACTGCAAGACTAATTAAATAACGAAATGTGATTATATCTAATATAGGGGGTACGTTTCTTCATAGTCAATACCAGTGTCTTTGAGAAAATCCTTGTGCAATGAGCCTTGCTTTATATCTAACAATTTCATTTTTCTCATTTTTTTTTTGCACAAATACCCATTTGTAATCAACTGGTTTAACATCTAAAGGTGTTTTAGTTATGGATCCAAAAAACTGCTCATTTTGTGAGATAGTTTAATTTTGCATGTATTGCATTTTTCAATTATGGCCAATCATTTCTTTTTTTGGCATTCCTCAATAGATTTAGGCTCATAATCCTTATCTTCTTTCAAAAGATCAATTGCCACATTATATGCAAAGATGTTGTCAACAATTGTTTCATTTATGTCCCATTTTTTCTCATTTAGAGACATAATTTATGGAAATTTCCGATTTTCCTCTTCAATTTCAGTATCTTGAACTCCTTCAGGAAGTTTGCTATTATTTATTTCAATGTTTATTTTATCTGCATTTTCTTTATGATCTTTTGTTTCCTTTTTATTTCAAGGATTTTTATCTTTTGAACCAGCTGGTCTTCCACGCTTCAGGCTTACTTTAGATTCATTTGTTATAAGAGGTCCTTCTGGAACATTAATTCTAATAGAGGCATTTTCCATAGGTACATGTGATTTTGTTAATTTTTTTTGGATCAGAGAATGCATCAGTAGTTGATTTCCAACTCGTTGTAAATGAATTATTCGTTGAACTTCCAGTTCACATTGTTTTGTGCAAGGATCAAAATGATTTAAACTCTGAGCATTCTATGTAATTTCTTTTTTCAACATTTTCATCTTTCCATTTTCTCCCCCTAATATTGGAAAAACTGTCTCATCAAAATGACAGTCAACAAATCTAATTGTGAAAACATCCCTTGCCAACGGCTTAAGATGTTTAATAATAGAAGGAGATTCATATATAATATATATTCCTAATATCCTCTGAGGTCCCATTTTAGTTCTTTGTGGTGGAGCAATTGGGACATATACTCCACACCCAAAAACTCTCAAATGAGATATATTTGGTTCTTGCCCAGAAACCAATTGAAGGAGGAGAATTTTTTTATAACTTGTTGGCCTTATGCGCACAAGTGATGCGGCATGTAAAATTGCATGTCCCCAAGCATAGATCGGAAGCTTTGTTTTCATTAATAACGGTCTAGCAATCAACTGGAGCCGCTTAATAAATGATTCTACCGAGCCATTTTGTATATGAACATGAGCAACAGGATGTTCAACTTTTACTCCAATGGACAAGCAATAGTCATCAAATGCTTGAGATGTAAATTCACCAGCATTATCAAGCCGTATTGTTTTAATTGGATGATCAAGAAAATTTGCTCGTAATTGAATAATTTGAGCCAACAACCTCGGAAGCGCCAGGTTTCGATTTGATAATAGGCAAACATGTGACCATCTCGTTGATGCATCAATTAAAACTATAAAATATTTAAATGGCCCACATTGTGGATGAATTGGTCCACATATATCACCATGAATTCTCTCTAAAAATATAGGAGATCCAGTTCCAATTTTATTTGTGGATGGCCTGATAATAAATTTGCCTTGAGAGCATGTTGGACATGAAAATTCATTTGATTGAAGAATCTTCAAGTTCTTTAATGGATGTCCATATGAATTTTCAAGTACTTTTCGCATCATTATTGATCCAGGATGGCCTAACCGATCATGCCATAAAATAAATTCATTTGGGTTAGTAAACTTCTGGTTTACGATAGCATTTGCCTTAATTGTTCGAATATATGTATAATAAAGGCCAGATGAGAATGCGGGTAGTTTCTCTAATACATGCTTATTATCTAAAGTAACAACAGTAATGTATAAATATTCAGTATTTCCCATATTTGACGTCTCTATGTGATACCCATTGAGACGTATATCTTTAAAACTTAATAAGTTTCTGTGGGACGTTGGAGAATATAATGCATCAGTTATAATAAATTTTGTTTCTCTAGGAAACAATATATTTGCTCTTCTGGAGCCTTCAATCAAATTTATATTGCTCAATATTGTACGTATTGATATTGGTTTTACCTATTATTAAATAGGAAAAATATTAATTTTTTGCTTTTAAATATTGAGTGCGTTGTTGCACTATCAACAAGGCATACATCCTCATCTTTGATGTCCAATCTAACCATGGATTTGGTAGTATCCATATATTCTTCACAAAATAAATAAAAGTACATAAGTATTATAATAGGTAAGAACAAGATCAAACATGCATAGATTAATTAAAACAAAATGCATAGGGGAAAAACAATTATAGTGTCAATTCAGTTGTCACCATTAAACTGAGAATTTTCAAGAAAATCAACAACATCTAAATGTGACGGCATACCCACAAGAGGGTTATTGTTGAAGTCATCATTTTGGTATATAAAATTTGCCTCGACATTTTTCTCTTTTATTGATGCTTGATAGAGATCGACAAGGTTCCTTGGTGTACAACAGGTACGCGACCAGTGCCCTTGTACACCACATCGATAACATATATTTTCTGATTTGTTACTTGATCCTTTTTTGCCTTTAAACTGGTTTTCTTCATAATTTGTCCACTTCTGCTGTAAGATAAATCTTTATTATCACCATGTTTTTTCTGATATTTATTACAGCCACAGCCTCTTTCATGACCACGGCCACGCCTATGGGTTCGACCACGTCCTCATTTGGAGTTTTCATATGTCATCGCATTCACTTCAAAGAATGGAGCAGAGCTAGTAGGACGAGATTCATGATTTTTCATTAGTAGTTCATTGTTTTGTTCAGCCACAAGTAAACACAAAATCAAATCAGAATATTTTGTGAACCCTTTCTCTTGATATTATTGTTGTAGGAGCATATTCGAGGCATGAAAAGTAGAGAATGTTTTCTCTAGCATATCAAAATCAACAATACTCTCTCCGCATAATTTCAATTGAGAACTGATTCGAAATATGGCTAAATTATATTCACTTACTGTTTTGAAATCTTGTAATCATAAATGCATCCAATCATAAAGAGTTTTCAGTAAAATTACCATCTTATGGTGGTTATACCTTTCCTCCAAATTTTTCCATAATTCAAATGGATCTTTCACAGTTAAATATTCAATTTTTAAATCCTCGTGCAAATGATGTCGAAGGAAAATCATTGCTTTTGCGCAGTTTTGTAAGGATTCTTGATGACCATCCTTGATGGTTTCTCCAAGTTCATTAGCATTCAAATGTATTTCAGCATCAAGCACCCATGACAAATAATTTTTTCCCGAAATGTCAAGGGCAACAAAATCAAGTTTTGCAAGATTTGACATGACATGTTTGTGTACTTACGTGAAAAAAAGGATTTGCCGAGAAATTGGATTAGTCGAGACTTGGTTAAAAGCTTCGTCGTTTGATAACGTATTATAAAACTATATAATATAGCAAGACAAACTATGTTATAAAACTATATAATATAGCAA
>NC_052471.1:28187880-28213283 GCF_009730915.1 Dioscorea cayenensis subsp. rotundata | reverse complement strand
TAAAGGAAAGTAGTGGAAGTTCTTTTTCTTGTTCTTATTATCTCTATCATTCATTTGGTGTATATATATAGGGTTTAAATTAGAAACTGAATAAACTTTTGGCAAATGAAACGCCAAGAGTCAAGAGGAGTTGAGAGAAATATAATGGGCATTCATTTTAAATGTTTCATAACAAATTCTATGTTTTTTAGAGTAATGCTATTTATAGTAGTCCGAATGACGTGAATGCCAAGTTGGCATCCATGTCAACATTCACGTCATTCTTTATCTATATCTTTTTTTAGAAATGATTTAATTTTTTTATAATCTAAACCCTTGTTTTATAATTTTTAAAATTTAAAGATTTATCCTAAACTCTAAACCCTGATACCCTAAAATCTTAAACCCAAATATTAAATCTTTAACCCAAAATTCAAAAAACATAAATCCTAAATCCTAAATCCTATACCCTAAACCCTTAATCCAAAGCCCTAAACCCTAAATTATAAAGCGCAAAATAAACCACAAATCTCTCGGGGTTTGCGGTTTATAATTTAGGGTTTAAGGAGGGAGTTTTCAATTTATTAGATGATAAAGAGAAATTAGTTCTTTTTTTATAAAATGAGAAAAAGAATGATGTGGATACTAATATGGATGCCAACTTGGCATCCACATCATTCAAACTACTAATTCGACCTAAATATCATTACTCTCTTTTTATCTTAAATTTATTTTAAAAATTACAAAAATTTAAAAAAAAAACTAAAACTTGCATGTTAATTTTTAAAAAAATTTAGTTATTAAAAGAAAGTTCATGAGATGGCATGTCAAATATACTTCAGTTTTTTATAAATAAATTATAGTTTGGTTGTCTATATTAAGAGGGATTGATTTTATAGCATTTATAGTAAAAAAATACATAAAACCAAAAATGCAACTACCATCAAACGGTGCGTGTTGAGATAGACGGATGCATAGCTTTCTACATGTTTTTACTGAAAGATGTATATGATATATATATATATATATGAATATCATATATATCTATATATATATATATATTAGAAATTGTAACATAAAAAACTATAAATATAGAATAATTAATTGTTATCGGGTGTTTTTGTCTCCTGATAGTGCGAGTTATTTTTTCTCATTTTTGCATTGTTCACTATTTTTATTAATACATGTGGTTCATTCTTTTTTTAAAATTATATATAATTATAATAATAATAATAATTTATCAACATTATAGAGTTCTTTCTTTATTATTTATTTATATATTTTAAATTTTAACAACACATGCTACCAATACTGATGCATTACTTAATTGAGCAGCAATTGCAGCTATTCAGGAAAAAAACTTTTGACCTGAACCCAAAAAATTTAAGAAAGAAAAAAAACGACAGAAGAACATAAGACATTGCAAAGCCTATATATCTATCTATTTGTGGCCATACTTTGAAGTGATCAAACCATGCAAAGATCATCATCAAAATGAAAGTCCAACAAGAAATTAGCTCCACATTAACAATACTTAAACAAATCCTTGACCCCTGGCCATCCCTCCACTATTCTAATCCTTTCTACTTAAAATATAACCCATTGTCTCATGTAGCCTTGGTGGTATCCCAGGGAGGCTCATGCAGGGATGTTCCCAAGTTCTAAGTTGACTCAAAACCTTCTCCTATATTTCTTAAATCACATCATAAGGATCTAAGAACAAGATAACAACTTAACAAGAAGAAAGAAAGAAAGAAAGAAAGAAATTAAGAAGATGATGATGAATACTGGTTTCCAAACATATGAAGGGATGGAGGATCATGACTTGGTGTCAACTCAAGGCCATGAGGAACCTCAAACAACTCTCTTATACAACCTCTCAGTCCTAAAAGAAAAGGTTCGTCAGCTTCAATCCTTAGTTACCCTTATCATCACCCCGAACCATGCTGAACAAGAGTCCGATACCTCCGAAGCCATCTCCAGCGCCGATTTGCTTGTTCGGGATCTCGTCTTCACAGCTTCTTCGACTATCAATGCTTTACATCAACTCCATGATCTTAATCTCATCTCAAAGGTTTCTTATGATGAGTTATCACAAGTGCATACTGACCCCTTTCATGCTACCAATGCTACTACTCCTCATCATTTCTACTCAGCTATTAAGAACACCGACCCGATGCCGCATGATAATTCTTCTTCGATGGAATCTGCTATTATCGAGTTAGAAGCTGGCGATCTTTTAGCGAAGTATACTCATTACTGTCAAGTTTGTGGGAAAGGATTCAGGAGGGATGCAAACCTAAGAATGCACATGAGAGCTCATGGAGATGCATACAAAAGCAATGCTGCACTAAGCAACCCTATGAAGAATATTAATGCATGCAGCGATCAGGGTTATAATACTACGAATAATAATGTTATAAGAAAGTATTCTTGTCCTCAAGAAGGTTGTAGGTGGAACAAGAATCATGCCAAGTTCCAACCATTGAAGTCGATGATTTGCGCGAAGAATCATTATAAGCGAAGCCATTGTCCGAAGATGTATGTTTGCAAGAGATGTAATCTTAAGCACTTTTCGGTGCTTTCTGATCTTCGGACACATGAGAAGCATTGCGGTGATCTCCGGTGGCGGTGCTCTTGCGGTACAACGTTCTCGAGGAAGGATAAGCTCTTCGGTCATGTTGCATTGTTCGTCGGTCATTCTCCGGTCATCAACCACAACATCACTGGAAAAACAAACTGATCAGAAATTATCTCATGGAATAGGCAAAGGCAAATGAATGGAGGTAAGTAGAAGTATATGCATGCTTGTATACATAAATATATATATATATATATTATGTAAGCAAAATTATTATATATATATGTATCACTTTGGTGTGTTGTTGAATTAATTTGCAAAACTTCTGACAGTTTATATGAATTGATATGATGATGTATATGTAATAATGCAACTGCTATTTTTCTTTGAGATAGAAGAAATAATCATTAAGCAAGAAATTGATTTAATTATGTTTCTTTTTAGATGTATATTTATATATTGCGAGAATTACTATAGTTTGATCACAGATGTCATTTGAGTGAATCCATGAATTAAAGCTTAACTATGAACTCATTGTTTTTTATACTCCTTTATATGATATGAAAATAAGTGAACATATGTTACATACATGTTTTATATAATTTGTACATGTTGTCATATGGTTTCTGAATGATATATATTAGAACTAATGTTTTATATCTTTTACATTGTAGATTCATTTTACTTGCTGAAAAAATAAGCTAGAGAAAATGAACTGAATGAAGGAAAATAGTAATCTTGCAAGAACATGAATGTACATGCATGGTATTTGTATCTCCAATTCATCATCATCCATAGATAATTATTCTCTAAACTAACTAGTGTTTTTTTGGCTTTTCTAATGTTGTGTTTATATTAAGGGATATTGTTGATGTTATTAGTTTATTTTTATTGCTTCTCTTGTAGGCAAACAAAATAAAAACACGAGATAAATGCATGATTAAGGTTTCATATTATTTTTGAGGCTTGTCCAATTATGATATTATATATACCAAGAAGCTCCCATAAAAGTTCTCAAAAAATTAATTTTAGTAAATTTTTCAACCATTTACCTTGCATGAATTACTTAGCAACTTTGATAGGACTTGTTAAATATAACATGTAACAACTCTTCATGAACATAAACTTATAGTCAAAGATGGTATATCAGCTTTTATTGGTGTGGAGGGGAGATATATATATATATATATATATTGTCAAACTCATAACCAATACGAAAAATTTGACAAGTTATAGTCATGACAAGTTTAATAATCATATATTACTCCATGTCATGACTAAGTTTGGTTGTAATGCGCACCAGCTTTAACCAAATAAAACACTTATTCAAAAACCATTTATTACAATCCGATAATCTCTTGATCATTTATTAAAGTTAATTAGAAAATTAATTCATTATGCTTACCATTTATTTTGCATGTTGAACTCTTACTTTCAATATATATATTAGCTATCGCTACTAACAGATGCATTTTGAGTTTGACTTGTGTGACATGGCTTTAATCAAAGGAAATGTGTTAAAGAAAGTCTTCAAAATTAAATTGTTGATCACGAACAAAATCAAATCGTGAAACGAAAAATACTTAAGTTGGATGGGTTTATTAAAGACTTAAATATTAAATATTGAGCTTGATATCTTTGGAATAAAGCCAAATCTTGATCTCTTTTAATCCAACAGGCTAGGTTGCGATATTGTCTGTATAAAGTTATATTTGTTGGGCGTTGTGTAATGAGAGAAAAGGGAGAAAGATTGAGAGGGTGAGTTTTCTTGTATTTTGAGAGTGGAAAGAGTGAAGGTGTAGAGGAGAGTTTTTGTTCTTACTTGATCTCATTAAAACAATGTAAGACCCTTGTCTTTTAGGTAAGGCTAGTTCTTAGAGTTTGGTAAACTCTCTTGTGGCTTTATGCCTATTTCTTATACTCTTGTTATTCCCATTATATAGTGAAGCATTGTTCATCCGTGGATGTAGGCTTATTTTTAGCCGAACCACATTAAATTGGTGTCTTTTACTTTATTCTTGTGAGATTGGTTGTATGTTATCCTTTCATTACCCATTCATTGTATTATTGCTAGGTATTATGATATTGCACACCAAGTGTTTGACAAATTGCCACACTAGTTCTGCTTCCTCACACGCAACATTAAGTGCGTGGTTTGAGAGACACCATTTATACTTTTTAATAAAAACACGATCTATACTTCTTCGAATAAACTAAAAACTAAATCGACTATATATTAAATTAGATTCATATGGTTTTTACCAAGGTTGTCAGACCCGGACCAACCCGGCCGGTTCAACCGGAAAAACCGGGAACCGGCCATGTGGCCGCCCCGGGTATACCCTATTGACCCGGGTATTAAAAAACCCGGTGTTAACCCGGTGACCCGGCCGGGACAACCGGGTCACAATGTTTAATTTTTTTTTTACAATATTTAATAATTTATTATTATTTTCTCATTAGAAACCACAAAATCGTGTATATTTATTAATATTAATTTATAATTTATAATCAATAAATAGAATTACAATATATATATATATATCATAAACATACCAACAAAAAAATTAACATTTAAAAAAATAAAAATATATTAATGTGTTATGTAAATACTTTCTAAAAAAATTTAATTTATTAAGAAAAATAAAAAAATAAATGAGTGTAATTTTTATTATAAAAAAATATAAAATTAAAGTATTCTAATTAAATAAAAAATATAAGAAAATTTAAAACAAAATAAAAATTCAATTGAGATATAAGAATTAGTGAATTAATTTTTTATTTATTTTAACAAAATCAACCAATAAACAAATAAATAAATAAATAACACCAAGAGAAGTGCGATAATTATATATTAATATATTAAATTTGTAAATATTTAAAAAATGTAAAAATAAATGATATAATTAGAAAACTCTACTGTATATAATGTCATTTATCAATTTAAATATCAAATTTGAGTAGGTTTTTATAATATAATTATGGGTTTAATATTATATTTGCTCATTATTAATTATTATAATATTTTTTATATTTAATTATTGACCTCGGTTCAACCCCGGTCGAACCCATTGACCCTTGACCCCTGGGCTTATCCGGGTCATTGCCCGGGCCGGGTCTGACAACCTTGGTTTTTACAACATTGATTTTTTTATAAAATTTTAGTTTAATTCAAAATTTTCAGGTTTAAAAAAGGAAAATACTACTTAAAATTGCAATTTGGAAAATAATAAGTTTGATAAACAGAAAACTTTTGGGAGACTTAATAATAAAATCAAATTCATATTAGACAAACCTTTGAATCAAAATATTTATATAATAAAGAAAACCAAGAGATTCAACCTAAGGAAAAAAAATCGCATATATAATAAATACAATAATTGAAAAATACAATAGTAATTTGACTTAAATTATAAGTACATAAATAACATTACCATCAAAACCTAAAACTTCTAACTAGCCATGCTTGGTCGAAAACCTATTTTCTTTGCCTTCTCCAAGTAACTATAATCCTATGAACATGAAGGCAAAGTTGTGATTTATGTAGCTAGTAAAAACATACTTGGTATCATTTGTTATAATCTTCCATGCAATCTTCATTTTGAGTATGAAAACATCAAGATGCAATAAGAATAAAGATATATCGTAATATAAATTTAAGCAATATATATCTACATATTAAACTAATTATTATTTTTTAACATTTCAAATTCTTCAAGATATTTAGATGATTTTCAAAACCAATATCTAAATGAATAAAAAAAATATAGTCTCTAGTTTTAAATATGAATTTTGATAACAACTATTGAAATATGAGTAATTAACACTTACTTAGGTCATTTGCAAGAAAATTGAAAATCTTGTTGCCATTTAATTTCCATCAACATAAAAATATCAAATTCTTCTACATCATCCTTGTGTCTTCACAAGATGCGTATCAATCTCCAATTTGGCGTATCCAATGGCATATTGTTCATTTATTTCTCATATAAATGCTTCATAATATTTCTTTGTTATTATTAATTTTAAAAAATTGGGTCATCAGTTTGAATTTGAGGTTACAATATAATTATAAATTCATTACATAGTTCATGCACTAACCATGTCTTAAGTAACATTATATATTAAAAATACTCTAGGACAAGGTATATTCTTCTATATATTGAACTAGTCTATTCCATGTTATAACATATATTGATTATGATTGGGCAAGTTGTCATTCTCTCTTTTCATGACAAAATTAGGAAACAAAGCCCTGTGAGATGGTCTTCTATTGACGTGAATTATACAAAAGTTGGGTTGCTCCTTTAGCTAACTTGCCACAGTGTTTTGTAATAATCAGGCAATTGTTTATATTTTGTGCAACCCAAATTTTTCATTTATAAATCAAACATGTTAACTTATTTTATGATTTAAAAAAAAATTAAAATGTTTTACTTGAAATTTTAGATACTCAGCTCGCACCACTAATCAACTTATAGATTATTTCAGCATAGCAAGAACAAATTAAAATTTTTCATCAATTTGTGAGCAAATTAAGTAATATTGACATTTACATTCTAACTTGGAGCAAAGGATTATGGAAATTTTGATTTGTGAGATTCAATTAAACTCATGCAGACAAGAAATCATTTGTGAACAAGATTTGATGGTTCATACCAATTTAATAGCACCTCTTTTTCCTTGTAAAATGAGTGCATAGCATAACATGCACAAAAATCTTTATTCATATGTGTAAATACCATCTCAGCTAACAAGATTTCAAGAATTGAGAGAATATATATTTCATAAACATTTCGACTAACACCATGAGTTTGAATATATACTCTTCTCAAAGTTACGCATACAATTTAAAACTTTTTATATTTTTGTCCAAATAAACAAAATGGAACATGGAAAATAAGATATCAAATTCATATAGAAATATAAAGCCCTGGAAACATTTGTTTTTATGTCTCTTTCATACATTCATCTTGTGAGAGAGATTAGAGTGTCAAACGGCTCTAGAGTTTGGAGATTCAACTTTTAGTTGAACATGAGGAAAAAATCACTTTTTTGTACAAGTTTCTCACAAAGCCTACTACTTTCTAGATGTATTTGATGACATCCAAATAGATAGGATCTTCCTATCTATTATTTGAGAGATACAAGGTTCAAAAAAGATACAAGGTTTAATAAGGATGCAAACAAGTTGTAATATTCTCATTTGATATTTGTTATAAAAATGTAGGACTGAATAGAGAAGAATTACAACAAAAGAAATGAAAAATAATGTTGAAAAATAAATGACACATGGATATTACATGGAAAACCCCTAAATAATTAGGGTAAAAATCACATGCAAAGATAAAAAAATTTACTAAGTGAAAAAATTTCAGGAGTTACAAATTTTCTCTAATAATAAAAAGAACCCCACTACTCTCTCTTATGCTAGAAAAAATAGTAACTCTCAAAATATTTTTTGTATTACTCACACTCTTCTATATCTCTTTTCTATTTCTTCACTCTCACTTCTCTTATTCACTTAAGTTGTAAATGAATGAGAGCTTCATCCTTCTCTATTTATAGAGAGAAAATGATGTGCTACACCTCATCAAACCAAACCACAATTTTTGACTTTCCACAGCCACTATCAAAAACCACAGCCAGCCAATGGCTTTAAAGCTAATGGTTTTAGTAGCCAATATTTAAGCAAATGGTTTGGTGAAATAGTGGCTTTTGACTAACCAATATTCACAACTAAAAAATAATTTATTTTCTTTGAAATAGGCCCAAAAATAAGAAGGAAGCTTAGAATGTTAAAACATGCTTGTTTATTCTATGATTCACCTAATCTATTGGTGCCCACATTTAGATCCTTTATAATATATACCTTGTATTTTCTCCCTTAGGGCGTAGCATTTCTGTCGTTTCAACCCTACAAAGTATTGTTTTAGTGTAACTAGTGTTGTAGGAGAGGTAAATTGGTATATATATATATGTAGCACATTACTATAGCATGGGTAAAACTTCTCCTTAAGTTCAATAAATACTTTAAGGGTGAGGGGTTTCTAAGTTGGATCAAGGAAGAAATTGGGAGGTTTCATGGGGGTTTTCTCTTTTAAGAGATGAGAGAGTTTAGAAGAGTCTTGGAATTTGGGGTGGCTTGAAGAAGGAAGGGGTTGGTGAGTTATAATTCATCTTTTTTTTATATTTTTTTCTTCTTTTCAAAACTTTTTGGATCCGAAAGCATTTGTGAATTTTTTGTTTTCAAAGCTTTCATCTAGATGTTTGAGGTTGTATTGATCACTTAGCTAGTAACATTATTATAGATGGAAAGGGTGGGTTGAGTTTGGAGAGTGTAAGTATAATGATGGAATTAGATTATAATTCATACTTGGTTTATTTTTAAATGTTAGAAATTTTATTAGAAGCTTGATGATGGGTTAAATATATTTGTATATACTAAACTTAGGAGTAGGCTTTAAAAGTTAAATTGAGAGTTTTTGTCAATGCCTATGAAATGTTTGGCAAAATGTCTCTAAAAATTGAAGTCTACTTTTAAGAAATTTTGATTGATAATTGAAATTAATGTTGGTGAAGTTAATGTTAGTGGCTTAGGAGTAATGGCTCTTTGTCAAGAAATTCAGGGTTGATTTTAATGGATGTAAACATTCAGATATTACTAAACTTGCTTAAATGCCTACTTGAAACATATAAACCTTTATGGTGTTTTGAAAACTTGAAGGGAGGATTGGATGGATTGCTTGGCATGCATATGTATTTGTGTTAATATATATAGGTGAAGAAAGATTTACAGCTCAAAGAGAATAGATACACTAAAGCTTAATATATGTATTAAGACTTAGTTCTCAGGATACAAGTGAACGTAATATATAGAGAAAAGAAGTTGACTCTAACTACTGACTCAATGACCAAACCAAAAGTAATGAGAAGATAAAACACAAAAAAAGTAAAAAGACAATGTTTAAAAAGCAACCATCCAATCCCAGCATAGATAATAAACTTCTCCATCCAATCGCCAATTGGTCTCCATGCAACGTACACCTTAGCCAACATGGGAAACCAAAACACTTCTAGATGGTCAAGAGGATCAGAGTAAACTCCATCAACACACTTCCCTTACCGTGATCCTCTTACACCCAATGTGATGCGGGCCGGATTGATGAACTAGCTTGCGCCTACATGTACAAGTGGGGCGCGATGACCTAGGCGGGGTCATTTTAGTAATTTTCCTGAATGGCTAATTTTGGTGATTAGAGGGCCCCATTAAATGAAAAACGGGTCAACGAACACAAGTCACGAGTGCAAGCTCGTGAGTCACACCATTTTTCGGCCAAATTCCATCATCTGGGCCTCGAAATCAGCAAATTTGCCATTTATGGAAAGATTTCCCGCATCTATATCTTAGGCTATAAATCTCTGATTGAGGCGCCGTTTTTGGTGTTTGCTTTGTTTAGTTTTGATTTTTAATTCTATGATGTTGATTGAGAATTTTCCTTTTTTAGTAAATTTTCAATTTGTTTCCCTTTTTATGTTTTTTTTGAGTTTTCTTGTTGGTCTATTTAATTGTAAGTTTTCGAGCTATGAAGGGCAATTTTTAATAAAAATAAATTTGAATTGTTCATTGCTTTCATCTAAATTCCTGGGCATTCTTAGACTAAACAGGATTAAATTTTTATTTTGCTGTTGACTTGGGAATTCTTAGACTAAACAAGTCTTCAACCTTATCCCGCTATGTCACAATGCCTCTCTGAAGTATTTGAATTTGTGATTTTGCAGGCCTTTAGTAAGTATATCTGTGACTTGCTCATGTGTGCTACAGTGTATGATGCTAATGATACTGTCTTTAACTAAGTCGCGAATGAAATGATACCTTGTATCAGTGTGTTTGGTGCAACCATGTATAATGGAATTCTTGGCGATGGAGATAGCTGACTTATTGCCCGCACATGTATGATGCTTCTCACCCAAATCATCCAGTAGTCATCGCAGCCAAACAGCCTCACATGCTGCCGAAGTGACCGACATGTACTTTGCTTTAGTGCTTAACAGTGTGGTTATTTGCTTCTTCTTAGAACACCAAGCTACTGCATCAGAACCTAGCATGAAAACCCATCCCATGGTGCTCGAACGATTATCCGATGAGCCTCCCCAGTCATTATCCGAGTAGCCAGTGAGTGTGAGATTAGACTTGCTCTTATACTAGATACCAAATTCCATCATTCCTTTCACATAGCGCAGGATCCTCTTCACTGCCCTATAGTGATGCATAGACGGTGCTTGCATGTATTTTGCAACTACTCCAACAACGTGTGTTATATCCGGCCAGGTCTGAGTTACATATAACAAACTTCCCACTAGCATTCTGTATTTATTTGGATCTGTCTTCCCAGAGCTGTCCTGAAGATGTAATTTTTCATTTAATTTTAGTGGAGTAAAGATCGGATTGCAGTGCAACATACCGGCTTTGTTTAGAAAGTCTTCGGCATACTTTCGTTGTGAAAAAATAGACTCATCACCTTGAACTATATCCAATCCAAGAAAATATTTTAGATATCCCAAGTCAAACATTTCAAACATTTTCATCATGTTTTCCTTGAACTGTTTCAGCATCTCACTGGAATTACCCATGTAGATGATATCATCTACGTATAAGCATAACTTGAGAATATTTGAGCTTCCATTGTGTTTTCTATAGATCATGGGCTCGTTTATGCTTTGTATGAAACCCATCTGCTGGAAATATGAGTTGATCCGACTAAACCAAGCTCTCGAAGCTTGCTTAAGGCCGTACAGAGCCTTACGAAGCATGAACACTTTCTCTTCCTTCTCTTTGATGATGAATTCTTAGGTTGACATACATAGACTTCGTCCATTAGATCGCCATTCAGAAAGGCAGTCTTGATGTCTAATAGATTAATTTTCCACCTCCTCTGGGTCCCGAAGGTAAGAAATAGACAAACCGTTTTCATTCGTGCAACTGGAGAGAACACTTCTTCGTAATCGATTCTCTCCACTTGACTGTATCCTTTTGCAACAATTCTCACCTTCTTTCTTAGTAGGCTCCCATTTGAATTATATTTTGATTTGAACACCGACTTTAGGTCGATGGCTTTCTTCCCCTCCGGAAGATCCGATAGCTCTCATGTTTCATTTTTATAGATTAACTCCATCTCATTTCGCATGGCAGCAAACTATCCCTAGTCTTCAATGGCTTCCTCAAAAGAGGCTGGGTCTGCAGTTGTTAGTGCAAAGGAGCAAGCTTCATATATTTCAATTAGGTTTTTATACCTCACCGGAGCTTCATCACTTTCAATCATCTCTGTCGCATGAGAGATATCATGTCTCTGAGGCTGTGTCAACCGTTTATCCGTGAGATCGTGTGGTGGAGAATCTTCTTCCTGATTATTAGAGACCTCCTCATCTTCATCATCACATAGCACACAATTTGGTGTGGCTGACTCAGCTCCTTTGGACCAATCCTAGCGCCTTTTCTCGAAGAAACGGGCTTTTCTGTTAGCTTTGACTCTCCTTGTGATTGGATCAAATACTTTAAATGCCTTTGAGTTGCTACAATAGCCAATGAAAAACCCCAGCGCTGATTTTGTATCAAACTATCCTCTCTACTACTAGTCAACATACAAGTAAACCAAACACCCAAAAACCTGTGGATGCTCCACACTTGGCTTTGACTAGGTCAACAGCTCATATGGTGTTTGTTTCTCCTGCGCCGTTGTCGGAGAGCGGTTTAGAATATAGACGTCGATTATGACTGTCTCTGCCCAGAACTCAGTTGGTAGCTGTGCCTTCTTCAACATGGTTCTTCCCATCTCGGTGACCATCTGATTTTTTCTCTCTGCGATGTCGTCTGCTGGGGAGAACAGGAAGCTGTGAACTACTGGTGGATACCTAAGAATTCACAAAATGACTGAAATTCTTTAGATGTGAATTCCCCACCTCTATCAATGTGGAGCATTTTCATTGGTAATGATAACTGCTACTCTACGAGTAACTAGAAGACCTTGAACTGAGACAATTTATCTGATTTTCTCTTGAGGAAGTAGACCCACACATGCCTGGAGAAATCATCTGTTAGTAAGAAAAATATTGATTACCTCCCAAAGAATGGTTCTGCATTGGGCCAACTAAGTCAACGTGTATGAGTTCTAGAGGCGCAATTGCTCTTCTCGCTTGACCAACAAGAAACTCAGCTCTTCCTTGATTCCCCAGTGAGCAAGATTCACAAGCTTCAAAGGTAGAGATGTTCAGTAACCCAACAACCATCTCTGACTCAAATAAGCTCTTCAAACTTATGAGATTCAGTTGTCCATATCTTTTATGCCAGAGCTCAGACATCTCTCCTCCTCTTTGGGCCACATTAGCAGCTCTAACATCGTCAACCTCGAGCGGGAAAAGTCGGTGAGATGTCATGAGTATGTGAGCGACCTTTTCTTATATCACAACATCTCTAATGCTACATTCTCCTTTCTTGAATTCCACAGTATAACCAGAGCTCATTAGCTGCCCCACACTCAAAGGGTGTGCGCTAGATTTGGAACAAATTGTATATTGGACAAAGTGTTTGTTCTCTCACAGCTTGCTCAAAGAGTAATGGACCCTACACCAATCACATGAACTGATTTTCCATCACCAAGCTTGATAGCCTGATTGTACACCTCTCTTAGTTGTTGAAATAATCCCTTGTTCCCTAACATATGGTTAGAGCACCCTAAGTCAATTAACCACGTACCTCCGCCTTCAAGTGAGTCTTCACTTGTAGCCATGAACAGTAGTTTTCATCTATCTCCTTAGCTTCTTCAGAGACATTTGCTTCCTTTCTCCTAAAGCGACATTGAGATCTTATGTGCCCATATTTTTTGTAGGAAAAACATTGGACTCCCTTGTATTTGTTGCTTTCCTTATTGAGAGCTTGATAAAGATTTCATCCTCATCCTTGTCCTCATCCTCTATAGGACCCTTGACCGCGGCCTCCTGTACCACGACCACCATGCTCCCCATAAGGAGAGCATTTGACATGCGACGCCTTGTCATCCTCCTGCTCACCAACAAGGTGAAGTAGAGATTTGTGGCTTTTTAATGAGCTGCTAAGCTCATCCACATTGAGGGTATTGAGGCTTTTGGCTTCAACTATTGAATGGACAATGTGCATGAACCTCAAAGTAAGGCTTCTTAACACCTTTGAGACCACTGTCTTTGCAGGGACCTCCTCCTTTAGCATCCGTATATTGTAGACGATATCCAGAACTCTGCTCATATATTAATCCTGGACACTCTCCCCTGGCTTCATTCTCACCATTTCTAACTCACGATGGAGAGAGTGCAGCGTCACCATGATCTTGTTTTCATTTCCTTGATACTCTGTCTTGAGTATACCCCATGCTTTCTTCACTATCTTTGCCTCCGAGAATCTGATGAGAGATCTTTGATCAAGCGCTTATTGTATAAGAAATAGTGCCTTTACATCCTTCTTCATACTATCATGAACCCGGTTGTCATGTCTTTCTTCACTAAACCCATTCTCTACGATGTTCTACAGGTGTTTCAACCTAAACATTGTCTTCATCATCAAGCACCAGAGATTGTAGCTTTCTCCAATGAACAGAGGAACAATGCCCTCCTTTGAAGATGAATAGCCTCCTGACATGGTAAATGGCTCTGATACCACTGTTAGGATCAAAGGTGAAGAGGAAATGCACTCAACTTAGTTGAAGAAAGATTTACAGCTCAAAGAGAACAGATATACTGAAGCTTAATATGTGTATTAAGACTTAGTTCTCATGATACAAGTGAACATAATATATAAAGAAAAGAAGTTGCCTCTAACTATTGACTCAATGACCAGATCAAAAGTAATGAGAAGACGAAACACAGAAAAGTAAAAAGACAATGTTTAAAAGGCAACCATCCAATCCCAGCGTAGATAATTAACTCCTACATTCAATCGCCATTTGGTCTCCATGCAACATACACAGTAGCCAACACGAAAAACTAAAACAGTGATCTTCTAGTTGGTCAAGAGGGTCAGAGTAAACTCCATCAATAGTTAATGGGTTGCTCTTGTAATATTGAGGCTCTCTTGTGAGTGTTTTTATAACAATTTTTGGGATGTTGCTGGTGTGATACCAAATGTGGAAGAGATGTAAGTAGGGTTATATCTTCATGTCTTCATGTAAGACATGTGTATTAATGCTTGAGTTGTCCTTAGGTTTGTTTTATACTTTGGTGATGCATAATTTATTGTTTAAGAGGTGAAGATAGAATGCTCATAAGTATTCATTGAATCATAACTATTAGTAGTCTAATGGTGGTTATACACTAAGTTCATGTTAGATTCTATAGCTTTTACTATAACAGCAAAAAAAAATGTTGATTCAACCCAATTCAAGCTAGTTAAGTCTAGCTTAGGCAATCTTAACCCAATTTAAGTTTTTTAGTCTAAGCTATTTAACTAGGTTTAGTAAAGGTTACTAGTTGGTTAAAATTTTTTAGAGTCGGTTTCAACCGACATTTAGTTTACAACCCTCCATGCATTGCATATAGAGCTAAAGTTGTACAATTTATCTATTAATTAGGCTAAACCTGTAAGTCTCACATGTTATAGGTGGCAAGACCTCAGGCAAGAGCAAATAACTCGTTCTATTTTCTAGCCAAAAATTTTGTGAGAAGATTTATATTTTATTCCTATCTTACTTACAAAAGAAATTTCAAAATGGTTTGGATGTATGTATATATATATAAGTGTATGTATTCTTTTTACATAGTATGCTTGATGTGCTACTTTGGTTTTAAGTAAATATTTTTATGTTGGTTAAACTCTACTATATTGTTCCTTATCAAGCCTTACAAGGACTTACTCATCATGTTTTATGTCTGGGATTATATGTGGAATTTGATTGATTGTCTTTATAATATGATTTCAATATAGGCACCTAGAACTTGTTTGAATCAGATTTTTACTGTATACATTGTTAGTAATTGACATGATATTTTCATTGGTGACGAGGAGCCTAGAGCTCCGCTTTTTGCAATAGGGGTTCCGACAATCTAGTCTATTAAGAGGTGGCATTGGTAACTGAGTATATCTAAACCCATTTAGGAGGCCTAGAGAAAACCTAATAGGGAAACTATAGGGCACCTCTAGGGGTTCTGACAATTTGCTAGGTCCTTTTTGGTGAACTATTTGAGTTCCATTCCTATTTTCTAGGCTTACACTTTTTAGGGCATGTTTGGTTGCAAAATAAAAAAATATGGCATAATTTTATTATGTTGGAAGTGCACGTGATTATTATATAAATTGTGGCATATTTTATTCTTACAGAATGAGTGTTTGGGTAACAAAATAAAAAAAATTACAAAGACTGGGCGATCGATGAATGGACTGCTAGTGGAATAGTGGCCGGTCACCGGAGGTCAGCCGAACCACCGGTGGCCGGTCGTCGGAGGCAGCCGGTAAGCGGTCAGATCACCGGAGGTCTGCCGGACAGGCGATCAGTCACCAAAGGGCTGTCGGACTGTCGGTGGCCGGTCGCTGGAGGTCGGCAGGACCACCGGTGGACAGCCGGTGTGTCACCGGAGATCGGCTGGACCGGGGGCTAGTCACCGGAGACTGGCCGGACCGCTGGTGGCAGGTCGTCGGAGGTCAGTCGGACCGCCGGTCGGTCGTCGGAGGCTGGCCGGACTGTCGGTAGGCCCATGGTTGGTGGCTGAATGGAAAGGAATAGAGAGACTTTTTATAATGAAAAAATATTCCACTCTTAGTGGAATATTTTTTTATGTCATAATACCTATATTATGTCATAATTTTATACTCTAAAATAAGTACCCAAACAGCCAATATGGCATAATTCTTAGAAATGTTAAATTATGCCATATTGTACGGATTATGGCATAATTTCTGGCTATCCAAACAGGCCCTCAGGTGTTGTTAAATCCCATCAATGGTACTAGCTTGCCTACATTGTAGGTTGGCCCCTATGGTTTGGTCTTGTAGTAGGGAGGGGCCCACAAGGGTGAAATTTGGAAATCTTTTATCTATAAATATTTTATTCTATATACTTGAATTTTCTTTTGTATGAATCTTCAAGGTAGTCAGACTCGGCTCAGGTATTGACCCTATCAAGCTCATAAGTCAAGGGTAGATGGGTTCAATCGGGTCGAACTAGGGTTGAACCGGAGTCAATAATAAAATATTTAAAAATATATTATAATAAAAATAATAGTAATAATATATATATTTAATAATTAAAAACACAATTAGTTAAATGTAATATTTAAATTTTAATTTATACAATTTATTTGATTTTTTAAATATCTGAAATAAAATTATCAAGGTTATCAGACCCAGCCCGGGCATTGACCCGGCTAAGCCCAGGGGTCAGGGGTCAATGGGTTCAACCGAGTCGAATCGGGGTTAAACAGGGGTCAATACTAAAATATAAAAAAAAATATTATAATAATTAATAATGAGCAAATATAATATTAAAACCATAATTATAATATAAAAAACTACTCAAATTTGATATTTAAATTGATAAATTGCCATATATACACTAGTGTTTTCTAATTATCTCATATTTTTATGTTTGTTAAATATTTACAAATTTAATATATTAATATATTATTATCGAACTTCTCTATGTGTTATTTATTTATTAATTTATTTATTTGTTTATTTTTTATTTTGTTAGAATAAATAAGAATTTTAATTCACTAATTCTTATCCTTTTATTTGGATGATACATTTTATCAATAAATTATATAAACTTACCCAATATCAATTGAGTTTTTTTATTTTTGTTTTTAAATTTTTTTGTTTAGTTAGAATATTTTATTTTTATATTTTATAATAAACTACACTCATTTATTATTTTATTTTTGTAGTTACGTTTATGATTATATATATATATATATTGTAATTTTATTTATTGATTATAAATTGAAAATTAATATTAATAAATATATATATGATTTTGTGGTTTTTAATAAGAAAATAATAATAAAGTATTAAATATTGTCAAAAAAAACCCTAACATTGTGACCATGTTGATCTGGTCGGGTCAACCGGTTCCCGGTTGAACCGCACAGATCACCGAGTTTTTCCATACCCAGGCCAGCCACATGGGCGATTTCTGGTTTTTTCCAGTTGAACAGGCCGGCCGGTTCGGGTCTGACTGCCTTGAAAATTATATTTAATATTTAAAATTTTAGTTTTATAACAATACTAATTTCCTAACTATTAAAAATATTAAAAACATATTTAAAAAACCCTGGTGATCCTATCCCCTCGTGCTTCTCTCGGGACTCAAAAAAGGTTTACAGACTACTTCTCTCTCTCTCTCTCTCTCTCTCTCTCTCTCTCTCTCTGTGCAAATGTTTCTTCTTCTCTACTTCGTCTCTCTTACACTTCTCTTTCACTTTTGAGCCCTTTCATGGCCCTTTTTTTAGTTGGTTTCCAGTTAAAACGGTTGGTTCACCCGGATTTTGACCGGGTTATTGTAAATCCGAGACAGAGGTATGACCAGACTCGGCTTGTGGCCAATTCCTGATTTTTCTGATTGAACCTGTCGGGTCAGTCCGAGTTTGACAACATTGTGAATCTTTCAACTATTCCATGCCTTGGGAATTTGTGTTTTATATTATTATTGCTTTAAGGAAAATTGTGCATAGAATACCGATAGCCTAGAGATATTTTAGAGTAGTTAGTTTTCTATCACATACTTTCAGGATATCAGAGTGGTTGCCATGTGCCTAGCTTTAGGTTAGGGAGTGCATCTTTAGTATTTTATTAATTCAAAATGTCATTTTAAAATAATAAAGAATTTCCATAATTTGTAGACCATTTGCATAAATGTAGCAACATGCAACAAATGGGGTATTCAATATTTGATAACTACCAACTTCATACTAGACAGATGGTAATTCGTCCTTTTGCCAAGGGAAAGGTTGAGGGATCAACTCTTTCTCATAATATTAGTTCAAAAATATGGAATAAACAAGTGTTTCCACCACTCCACCACATGTTTAATTCTATTCCACTTAAACCCCTTTTCTTAGCCAAATATTGATAGTACTAATGAGCAAAATGTTTTGTTTTTGTTGTGATTTATTATTTGCATAAGCCAAGAAAGATGTGCATACCTCCTTCTTAGTTTTTCTTTAATCCAAGCTCAAAGAATAGAGAGATGAGATGGTGATACAAATGTAGTTAAAGCTCCGTATACAATAAATCTAATAATTCAAATGTTGAGTCAATTGATGTTTGTAATAATTTTGAAATGAAAGAAAAAGCATGGATCAAGACTATAATTCCTATTATTTTCATTTATTAAACTATATGTACGTACTTGGAAAGCTAGTGACACATTGTGAGCCATTTGCAAGAGAATTGAAAATCTTGCTCTATTTAGTTTCCAGGAATCTAAATTATTAAATGCTTCTATATTTTCCTTGTATTTTTACTGAGATACGTATGTCTCCAATTTGATATATCCAACGGTATGTTGTTTGTGTGTTTCTCATATAAAATTTTCATAATCTTTCTTTGGTTTCTATTGATTTAACGAAGAAAAATAGTTGCTTAGATTATATTTGATGTTAAATCATATTTTTATATTCATGTAGTAACAACATCAATTATACTTTAATGAAGTCACTAGGTGTCATTTTATGTATTAAAAATACTTAGGATAAGGAAAATTCTTCTATTGAACAAGTCTACTCCATCATATAGCATATATTGACTATGATTGGGCAAGTTGTCATTCTCTCATTTCATGAAAAACAAGAAACAAAACATTATGCGATGATCTTCTATTGAGGAGGATCGTTTCTTTAGCTAACTTGCTGCATTGTTTTGTAACAATCAAGCAACTCTTCATATTTCCTATAATCCAATTTTTAATTTATGGATCAAACACATGCATTTACCTATTTTATGATTTTTAGTATTTAAATTTTTTTGCTTCAAATATTAGACACTCCTACTTGTATATATTTTCATCATAGAGCTTAGGAAAGAAATTTTTTTCATCAATTTGTGAGCAAATAAAGTCATATTGACATTCACATACTGACTTGGAGAGGAATATTAGACATATCTTAATTTATGAGATTCAATTAAACACGTGCACTCAAGTCATGAACAAAATTTGATGGCTCACATCAGTTTTATATCATCTCTTTTCCTGTGAAAAGAGTTCTAGTTGTACAATGCTGTAATATGCACAAAAATCTTTGTTCATGTGTAAATAACATCTTGAGTAACAAGATTTCAAGAATTGAGAGAATATTACCTAAACATTTCAATTAGCACCATTAGTTTGAATTCTGTTACCACAAGTATGCTAATAATTTGAAATTTATGATATTTTTGTCCGAAATGTAAAAGGGTAAATTACACAATTGGTCACTAAACTATCAATGAGTTTCTACTTTAGTCACTAAACTAAAAGAAATTCTATTTTGGTCACTTAACTTGTGAATTTATTTCAACCTAGTCACTATCTCCTACGGCGTTAATGGTGATCTGACGTAGCTCTCCATGTCATGAGAAGCTCACTATCTCAATTCAGCCCTCCAATGCCACACAGCTAAAGAACCCTTCCTCTTTTTTTCTTTTTCCCGGGCCCTTTCTCCATTCCCACCAATGCTTGGAACCCCTAAATGGTTTCTTTGTTTCTTATCTCTGAAACATGGCAAATATGGTAAAGATGTTGAAGATGGTGAAGATGTTGAAATTGAATTTTTGAAAGGTTTGTATTTATCAATGTTGAAGATGATGAAGATGGCAAAGATGTTGAAGATGTTGCAGTTGAATTTTTTTCAAAGGTTTATTTAGGGGTGTGTAAAATAAAGAAATATAAAGGGGAAAGGAGAGAGGAAGAACTAAAAGAAAGGGAATATACCACACGGCCACCATTCCAGTCACCATTTATGTGATCCCTCACTCAGTCGACTCCATGTTAGTTAGATTGTTCACAGTGGAATGAAGGATAGAAAGATCAAGTTTAAGGAATTTGATGGAGAGGAAAAAGAAAGGAGAAAGGGAAAGAAATAAAATTTTTAAAAAAAAAAAAAAGGAAAAACTCTTTTAACTGGGAGGCTGAGATGACATGGTGAGCTCCTCATGACATAGCAAGTCACGTCAGATCGTTGTTAATGACATAGGCGACGGTGACCAGATTGAAAGAATTCATAAGTTAAATGACCAAAATAAAAAAAAAAAATTTTAGTTTAGTTACCAAAATAAAAACTCGGGAATTGTTTAGTGATCAATTATGTAAATTACCTTATACAAAATGGAGGAATGCGATATGAAACTCATATACAAGTATAAAGCCCAAGAAGTCTTTGGTTTTCATCTCTTTCATGCTTGTGTCTTTTGAGAGAGCTTGGAATGTTAAACAACTCTACATTTTGCGGTTTCTACTTGGGCTAAACATGAGGGAAAAATCATTTGTTTATACAAGTTTCTTCTAAAGCATCCCACTTTTTGGATGCATTTGATGATATCTAGATAAATGGAATCTTCATACCAATTTTGATATATATATATATATATATGATTAAAAAAAGATGTATGGACTTAATGAGAGTACAATGACATATTTAATTATGGATGCACAAGGCTCTTTTTATCCTAATTCAATGTTCACTACTAAAAATTAATAGATTCCTTTCCAGATAGTCAATAAATTGACAAGAGAGCCTAAAATACTAACATATACTTGTCTATGATTCACCTAACCTAATAATACCAAAATTTTGATCTTTAATTTTTTCTTGATTCAAAATATTGAATAATAAGATATTTTTGTCATTTGTAAACCACTCATATAAATGTAGCAATTTATCACAAATGAGATCTTCAATATTAGATAACTCTCCCTTTGTTCCTTCACCCAATGTTCCATGGAGCTAAGATCAAAAATATGGAATAAACAATTGTTTCCATGACTCCACCACATGATTTATTCTTTTCCCACAGAATCCCATTTTCTTCCTCAAGTATTTTTAGTCTTAATGTGCAAAAATGTTTGGTTTGTATTCGTATCTATTATGTGAATATAGTGTATATATGTATATATATACTTACCTCCTTAGTTCTTTTTCACTTAACTCAAGTTCAAAAATTAGAGATAAAAAGGCCATATATATGGATAATTTGGTCAAATTCACCTATTGAAACCATATTTAAATATTTAGAATTTCAATTTGAATTTGAAAAGACCTTTGGGTTTTTGAGAGAGAGAGAGATGAGAAATTTTAAAATTAAAATTTTCTTTTCTATTTGAAGCCAAACATAGGTTAGAGGGGTTAATTAAGGTTATAAATATTGTGGGGAAAAAACCTTAGCAGGTCATCATACTATGGTCTTTTTCACTTTATATACCAAATTTCAATTTGTATTTTTATGTCACCATACATCAATTTCATTTCACTAGCATGATACCCAGAGGATTTCTACCAAAAAAACGCTAATGTGGACACCAGATTGTAAATGATGATTTGACACTTTGCATGTCTATTTGGACTAGGGATGTAAGTGGGAGGCGGGGCGGGGAATGGGATCCCCGTCCCCATCCTCACTTTCTCATCGAGGGTGATTCCCGCCTCAAATTCCCCTGGGAAAAATTCTCCCCGCTCACTCTCCCGGGGGGATCCCCATGGGGTCGGGGAATCCCGCCCCCACCAATTTTTTATTACATCAAATGTATCATATATATATATATATATATATATATATATATATATATATATATATATATATATATATATATATATATATATATATTAAAGTAGAAGACCTATTTGACACTTGTCAATTTCTCATGAAAATTTTACCAATATTATTTTAATAATATTAAAATATTTATAACATAATACTAATTTATATTATTTTAAATTAATTTTTATTATTTTATCTCATAAGATATAATAAAATTAATTTTTTAAAAATATTATATCTTCAAAGTTGATAAATATTTTATTTTATCTAATTTTAATTTCATCTTAATTTTTATAGAAAATAAAAAAAATTATTAAATTTTTTAAAATATTTTTCATATAATTACTTTCATACATTAAACGAGAGTAACACTAGTATTATTAAAAGTCTAAAATATTATTAATAAATACTAAAAATATATATTTTTTAAAATCCAAGTATTTGGTCCTTATAATCTTATATTCATATTGAATTTTTAAAAAAAATAGAGAAATAATCATATAAGTTATTTTAAATATATATATATATATATATATATATTAAAAATCGGGGAATCCCCGCGGGGAGCGGGGCGGGTAATGCCCTCCCCACCCCCGCCCCGCCCCGCGAGGCGGAGAGGGATTTTCCCCCGTTCCCCGCCCCATGGGGGAATTATTTCGGGGAATCTCCGCCCCGCCAGGGTGGGTCCCCAAATCATCTTATTACATTGACACATCATTTGCCTTGTCACTCCACTTCTTTTTAGTCCAAGAGAGAGTGCTAGCCAAAGCAAGAGTCTAGAAACCTTCCCAACCATTAGTGATCAGTTAAAAGTGATAGGGTCAAGCCTTTTTGAACCAATAGAAACCCTTTAAGTGTTGTAAACAGGGTCAGAACCGGTGAAAGTAGTGTTAAGAGGCTATGAGACTTTGGGAGGTTGATTAGCATCCGAATGAAGGGATGATGGTGGAAAAAGAAGGAAGAAGGTGAGCTAGGAATGGGATTCAAAGGAATGTGGGGAATAACGATGATGATGTTGTAACTAATAAGTACCATCAAGATGGAGACCAATAATGAAACAAACCAATTTAACTTCATTTCAAAAAACGAGAGACTTCTTCGACAAAACTTTTTTTTTGGAATTATATCCAAATAGTCATGTGACGTGCCAAGTCGTCATTAGCCAAGTCGTCATTAGCGTCCACAGTAGTATTTTTTTGTCGAATCCTCTAGTTACCCTCCCAGTGAAAATAAAATTGATGTATAATGACCAAAAAGATATATATTAAAATTTGATATCCAAAATGAAAAAAAGTCATAGTCAAGTGATCAATTAAGATTTTTAATCTATAGATTTTAGAGAGTTATGTGCAATTATATAAAAGTCAAATTCTAAAAAAAATCTAGGACATATATGCAAAACTTTTTTGGGAAAATTCTAAAACTAGAAATAAAAAACCTTATGCTTTCACAGATTTGTGACATAGGGACATAGGATTTTTTTTTTTTTCCCACTAAAAAAAAAATTGTCAACCATGTAAACTCATCCTTCTTTAGCAGAGGTAAAAGTCATCAATTCACTTGAACACCCACCATTGGACGAATTTTTAAGTGAATTAATGATTTTACCTCTATCAAATAAAGACAAGTTAACATCATTAATGATTTTTTTTTATTATTATTATTAACGGGAGAACGGAAAAAAAACAGGGGATAAATTAGAAGTTTCAAAATTTAATCAAATTACAGTAATTTTATAATAATTAAAATAAATTATACAAAATTGACAAGGTATGAATTTTATTTTATTTATTTTTTTTGGAATTTAAAATATTAAGCGCATAAATTTTACAACCTAAATAATCTCCTACTTTTGCGCATTTTTATTTTGATCACCTAATTTTTAAATGTTATGATTTGATCATCTATGTTTAGTTTTTGTTACAATAAAGTCACCCGATAAAGTCACGTTGTTAATAACGATCATACATTGCTTACAAACAAAATAACTCCTATTACAAACAAAATAACTCCTAAGGGTTTACGTGGCTAATAATATGGCAAGCCATGATGGTCATTAACACTGTAAATCCAGGTGACATTGTCACAAAAACTAAACAAGATCACATTAGAATTTTTTAAAACAGACGACCAAAATACCTAAATTTATAAGAAATTACACAAAGCATGAAAATATATGCATTTTATAACAAATTTATAAGAAATTACACAAATCTTTTAGCATGAAAATATATGCATTTTATAACAAATCACAACGAGTTTATATTTCTTATTTGCAATTTATAAAACTTGCATAGCTTATATACAAACTTCTAACAAATGATCACTTTTAAGATTTTGGTTTTCCATCATTTTAAATTTAAAATATTATTTAAAGTTTTTATAAATAACCTCATCTTTTCTTTATTACCTTTTATTCATTAATGAATCACTACTGTTGCAAAAATCCAAACTACCCTTTATATAAATAAAAAAATAAAAACTAAAACATTATATCACCACCCTCCTTCTATTATTAATAATTATTACAGAAAAAAAAATATTTTAAAATTTATAAATATATAATATATCAATTTCATCATTTGATAACAGAAGAGGCAATTTGCAATAAGAACGGATAATGTGAGTTTTTTTAATATTGACAAAATAAATATTAAACTAAATAAACCTACAATGCGAGGTCTACAAGCCAATTACCTACAATTTATTTAATAAAACAGCATACGGATTCATGACATTAAAAAAAAACAATTTTTAAAAATTTCCTCCTCTTTTTCTTCTTCAAAAATTAAAAAATAAAAAAACTCTATGTACATAATACACATATATGCTAGTGTTTTCTGCATTATAATTTCGGATTATAATTGTTATAATAGAGAATTAAAAAAACCCAAAACAATCATAAACAATGGAAAATGACAAACCAATATTCCGGTATAAAATATAAGATACAATACCATAAAAGCTCCCAGGACAAAAAGACCTCTTACAACTAGCCACTGCTCACTTAAAAAGTTAAGCCTACTGACAACTGAGATATAACTGTTAATTCACTACATAATTAAAAAGAGCAGTATTACAGCAATAATGTGA
>NC_052471.1:28121882-28186880 GCF_009730915.1 Dioscorea cayenensis subsp. rotundata | reverse complement strand
GCTATGATAAACCATATTCACTAAAGTACTTATGCTATATTTTTCTAAGGAACTTTCACCTGCTCAACTTTGTTAACCTGGAGGTCCTTGTTCATGGAAGATGGAACCTGAGCAGGAATTCTTAGAATGCCCTGCATATAAGCAGTAAATGGGTGAGGAATGAAAGCAAGTTACTTTAAAGAATGAGAATCAACATATGGCAAAGGAAATTAAAAACAAAACCCAGAATAAAAACAATCTACTTGCATGACTGGGCTATAATAAACTACATTCACCAAATTAGCTAAAGTAGCAGACTGTTCTTTGTGATGGACTTATAGATGCAGAAATAGTTATCAATCAAATATGCCACTTGTAAACAATTTTGTAAAACGTAATGGTTGATTTTTTGGCAGTAGAATGAATGGATTTAGTTATCTTGTGATAAATTACAAACAAGATGTGAAGAAGACATTAGAAACAAGATATAGCTTACCTTAAAAATAAAGAAAAGTCAATACAATTAGTATAAGACATTGCTAAGAGTCAAAAGTCGTAAATGTCCTCGTCAACATCTTCACGGGCCCATTGACCCTCATCATTATCATTGAAGATACTCTCATGAGAGGAAGGGAAACATTCAGTCCGGGGTCCATCATCTGTTATTTCATCACCCATGTCGTACACTTCTCTTGGTTGATTACGTATCACAACAAAACCAACCAGTTCTTTTTGGATCCTCGGAATAGAAAAACTTGCTTTTTACTTGTGATGAGAACACATAAGGCTCATCGAGGATATGTTTGCAAGCTGTGAATCGTATGAGAGAAGTTGACCATTGTAAACCCATATCTATCTTTCTTGAGCCCCCTACTATTATTCACATCAGCCCAATCACAACGAAATAACACAACCTTGAACTTGTTAAAGTAGTCTAACTCAATTATATCATTTAGCACACCATAGTAGTCAACATTTCCTTCCAATGGATTAGCATCCCCTAGCACCGGGCGTAGCTCATAGTCGAAGAAGTAACAAGACATCCGACTTTTGAGTTCGCTTCAAATCTTTCTCTAGATTTAGTATGGAATCGAAACCATTAATGACTAGTCCTTTATATCTCTTGACAATCCTATTTGGACTCTTATGCGTAAAGAAATTTTATTTCTTCCCGATACATTTTTCCTCATGAGAAACCCATATAAAGTTACATGAATGCAATTATAAAAATTTTAATAGAGAATTGTTCAAGAGACTAAGATTTTCTAGTTGCTTATCAGCTTTCTCCCAACCATTCATGAAAAGTTTTCGTAAATTTCCCTATCGAGATCACGTAGCATTTGAACGCTCGACTCTTGTTTGATCTTTTCAAGATATTTCTATACTCACTACAAGTAATGATAAAAAATGTTAAAAACTTCCAACACACCAACACACCAAATAAGAAATGTGAAGTGTTTAACTTACATTTGGAGTGAGTCAATAGCTTTATAGTGGAATAACACATAACGATGTGCTTGTGCCCATGATCTATCATCTAACTGTGCCACTTCAACTTTCCCTATTGGTTCTCCACCACTTTCAAATACAACACGACTTTTTACAAGTAGCTCATGGTGCACTTGTGTTAATTTTCTCCCTGTGTCTATCAAATATTGTTTCAACATCAACCAAATACCTAGAACAAAAGTGACACGTATTCTTCGCTAGAAAATCCTTCAAAGAATAGATCCTCTCAGATATCGCTTTATTCTCGCACATAGGATTTTTAACTTGAGCAAAAACCTACAAATGTAATTGTCGCGATTGTTAACCCATAGAAGTTTGTCCGACAAGACATTATAATAAATTGATGTTTTTTACCAAAATAATACCTCTCGATTGATACATCCATCGATAGTACACGTGTCCACCGATTTTTGGCCTCCATTGGTAGATGAACAAACTGCGCACCATTACATGTTGAAGAATGCAGTGTGGGGAAAATTTTTCTAAGTGACACAAAGCTATTGCTCGCCGATATTGAAGGTTGTCAAGATCTTCCACCTTAAGAACTTTTACCGCAAATAATTTTTGAATATGTTACAAAGCTCGAAATGGGTGAGTCACTTGTTTTGACATGGATGACCTCAAAGCAATTGGAAGCAAATCATGCAAAGAATATGTGATAATCATGTGATTTTTAAAGACTCAAGTTTTCGCCCTTCCCGATTTACACATTTTTGATATATTCAAGAGTAAGCATCTGGGACTTTTATAGTCTTCAAGACTTGACAAAATAGGTCTTTTTCTTTTTTTGTCATGGAGAAAGAAGTCTGTGGTAGTCTTGTTTTGCCATTGGGAAGATATCGAGGATGAAGCTCGACTGAATTCCCATGTCAACCAAATCAAGTCTCGCATTTTAGATTATCTTTTGATTTCCCATCAACATTAAGAATTGTTCCAACAATATTTTCACAAACATTCTTCTCAATGTGCATAACATCCAAGTTGTGGCGAAGTAGGTTGTGCTGCCAATATGGTAAATCAAAAGAATATGCTCTCTTCTTCCACAAACTTGTTTCGGCTTGATTCCTCTTCCCGTATTTCATCATCGCATCCAAGTCAATATTGGATAATTGCCGTGGTCTTTTCTTCTCAAGAGTTATTATTGTTTGATATTTTGCTTTTGCCATGCTTTCCATAAGAAAAATTGCATCTCTTTCAACATTAATAAAATATCATATCCAATAGTAACTCGAAGGAGTCTCGATCGCATCTCTACATTACCATCAAATGCATGTTTCGAGATCCGATGGATGATTATGTTCTAGCCATCGACGATGTGCCATATAACAAAAACTTCGGCCATTAGTTAACCATTGTGATGAAGTTTCAAGCAGACAACAAGGACAAGCATATTTCCCTTTAGTGCTCCAACCCCGATAAATTTTCATGTAAAGGTGGAAAATCATTAATAGTCCATAACAAGACAGTCCCAGATATTGAAATTTCTCCTTACTGTATGCATCGTATGTCTCTACACCAACCCATAATTGCTTTTAACTCTTTAATAAGAGGTTGTAAGCATATGTCAATATCAAGCTTCTGTGCCCTTTGTCCCCTGTGAATAATCATTGACAAAAAGAAAAAGAAGTTTGTTTCATCCCAATCCACTGGTGGTAAGTTATAAGGGATCAACACCATCGCCAAGTGTCGTAAGAAGTACTTAATAATTTGAATGGGTTAAACCCATCCAAGAAAAGACCAAGCCTCACATTTCTAGGATCACTGCTGAAGTCGATATCTTGCATCAAATGATTTCCATGCCCTCAAAGATCGCTAGGTGTCGTCAATGTACCATCATTGGGTCGACCATTAGCATGCCGCATCATATCGCTAAGTCCTAGTCGACATGAAAAGTCTCTCGCAATGTGGTATTAATGGAAAATACCGTAAAAACCTTCTGAGGTCTCTTGTGGACCACTTCATTGTCTTCATTCAAACGCTCACCGTAATCGCTGGACACCCAACTGAGAACGCACCACAAATATGACAAGATTGTCGACCTTCATTATGCTCCCCAATATATCATGCGTCTATTTGGACAACTATGAATTTTTCATACCCTAGACCCAAATCTTAATAATTTTCTTCGACTCAAGACTACTTTCGTGAATAGTCACGAGGGAAAAAAATTCTTTTAAAAATTCAATCAAGTGGTCAAGGCCTTTAGCAAATCATCCCACATTACATGCATTTCTAAGTGGAAAAGTCGAATGCAAAATACAATCTAGAATGTTGCGATCCCTCATAAAGTTTGTCGCTCATATCTTCAAGCAACTTGTAAAACTTTTGCCGCTTATTTAGAAGGCCGTTCATCAACTTCTATAGGGGTTTCACCTTCATCATTCACCTCAACATTGAATTCATCGGCAGTATATGGTAGGCCCTCGTTATCAACTTGATGGATGTTGAAAGCATCCCAGACTAATTCTTCCAAACTATCCGGTCTTGCACGAGAAGTTTGAAGTGAGGATTGAGCTTGATGGAGTCAGTGAAATGTGTTTGTTGGCTCATGGATAGGTGACTGTACACGCCTCCATGAAAAACCAACATGTAACCTTGTACAATGCCATCACAAACTAAATGTTCAAGCTAATCGCTTTCACGTGTTTGCCAATGGATATTCACACACTTTATGCATGGGCAAATGATCCTATCATCTTCACTTGAGTTGGCAAATGCAAAATTGAGGAATTGTTCGACTCCATCTTCATATTCTTGACTCAATCGTGACTTACGCATCCAACTCTTATCCATTTCTGCTTAATATATTAAAAATTATTCACAATATTCTAAATTAAAGCATATTTCGCCTTAACACATTAAGATATACATCAAGGTGAAACAATCATTCATTTTTACTTCGTCGCTATTTTTTAATCGATGTAAACACATTAGGTCTTATAAATCAAGGTGAAACTATGTAAAAACATAAGCTAACAAAGAAGGGAATAATTCACATGACTCATAAGTGAGAAGGGAACATCATTCCCTTTTTCCAAGCACTAGTTTATTGGAATGAAGTTTTAATGATGAAGAAAAATTACAATTATTCCATAATGCGTCCTTTTGTAACATAAATTTTTAAAGACAAAAGAGATCACTATGATGATCATACATGTTTCACATGTTAATTTGTTCTTGCTTCTAGCTTCTCTAGAATTAACTTCCAAACTGACTTTGGGATTTTGATTTTCTAGACAAAGATTGAATCATCTCGCTCACCTAATTAATTGTAGTTAGAAACCATGCAACGTATTATAAATAAATGATAAAATGATCTAGTCTTTGAAGGGATTTTGAGGAGTCCATGTCTGCCTTTAGGGGAACTACATATTCTATTTTGCCGACCAACTACAAAAAGAAAAGAGTAACTTGGTCGATGACTAATTACTCCTAACTCACTCTAATTTCACAGGCAAAAAAAAAAAAATCTTTGATTTCCATGACTTTGTTGCAGATACAGGAAAATTTAGTATATAGATTCTAGAGGTAAGTAACATTGATTCTAGATTAGATGAATAATGTCTGAATTTTCTAAAATCTACAAAAGTTAAAAGATTGTTTTTAAAGTCTTGTCAATCAAATCAGTTTGTGTGGACATATTCTAGAGATTGGACCTTTTTTGTTTGCCATTAGACTTAGTGAGATATTTCAATGAATACTAAACATAACAACAAATAGTTTATATAAAAAAAATACTAATAAAATATAAGAAATAAAATGCTAACAAACTAAACAATAAAAATGAAAATATGACCATGCACCACCAGCGCAATAACCCGATAGTAATGAGTTTATTTCGCATATCAGAGATTAAAGATTTAACTCTTTTAAAACATGATTAGGTATTTAGTGAATGTATAAGTGATGATGGCTTGTCCATATTGTAGAAAAAAAAAATTTCGACCAATCTAAAAATAATACAAGGAGGAATAGTTGATCGATTTGAAAAATTATATGAACCAATAAAAAATTTACCATATGTTGTGTATCAAGTTTTGTTCATGTCATTCAAACCCTAATTGTTCCATCTTCCCTTTGAATTAATAAAAGCATCATAACACGCAATTGTTGCATTTAGGTGGAATTCTTAAGCTAATTGTTCCACATAACCAGCCAAAAACTATATGAAGAAAAGAACTGAATGGAAATGTTAGGTCCCTGTGTATCAAGGTTTGTCCTTAATCATGACACCTATTTGTTTTATTCTGGTTGAAATCTCAATCTAATCTTCTGAAATGACATGCAAACTATATAAGAAAATAATTAAATTAAAATTTGATGCTCACGCATCAAGATTATTTCCTATCATTCTAATCAAATCATCTCCACAACTCTTTGTTGTATTCTGGTAGATTTCTCAAGCTGATCTTCTCAAATGATGAAAAGAATTATATAAAAAAGCCACAACTGAATGATTTACTAAAATCAACTCCTAGCACTCCACAAAAACTAATTTCTTTTACCATGTCGGCAAGATATATCTCAGCTATTAGCAAATTATGATGAAACTATGACATGCTTGCTAAATAGTAGGTGCCTAAAGGGTAAATAGTGAATTAAATTTCAAATTATACACACAAAGGTTTTCCATATTCAATCAGAAGCAACCACATCAATGTTACAACAGAAATAATTATATGGTCCATACCTACCAGATGTTGCTAAAAGAACAAAAATATCACAGTTGTTGAATAAAACAAACCTCTAAACCAGCACAAATCAAACCTCTAAACCAGCACAAATCAAATAACAAAAGTTTATATTTCCAAGAAAAGAGTCAAGACCAGTAAAACACACAAACAAACACCATTTTGAAACACTAAACATGTTTGATATCTGTATCTCAAACATCTAAATGAGTAAACTAGCATGATGTTGGAGTACTTGCTAAAATGGTGATCAAAAGCATGGTGCTTCCTAACAAATGTTAAACAAGCATGGAAATTTCCAGTTTATTCCTTTAATTGTCAAACAAAACTTCACATTTCAAGAAGCTAATGATCTACAAATCATGATCTCTACTCTCTAATGTTCACAAAATTAAAAAAACAAAAACAAAGAACCCATACATGCAATACCCAAGCGATCCCGGCCAATCCCTCAAAAAGCTCACCAATCGCATACACCGCATCGGTCTCCAAGCCCTGCTCCAAAGAAGAGCATCGAGATTCATCCATACATCCGATAATTCCCAAGAACCACACAAGACGATAATAAAAAGAAAAAAATCATGCCGCTTTTTCCAATGAAGACGAAGCTCATCTGCTCAGCGATTCCGTAGTCTCGACGGTAATCGCAGGGCGGCGGCCTTCTTCAAAAACCCCGACAAAAATCCCAATGAACCACCAAAAACCTAAAACAAGAAAACACCCAAAAACCTAAATCAACAACACTAAATCACCTTACTGAACTCGACAAACTTCAATTGTGCTAAGAAGTCGAGAAGACAAGGCGAAAAGAGAATAAATGCAGGGAATATAGAGAGAAATAAAGAAGAAACGGGGAGAGAAATCGAAAGGAAACCGGCAAAGTTTTTAATCTTTTTCATTAAATCTTTACCAGCGTTTATTACAATAAACGCCGTTATATAAATTTTTATTTTTAGCGGATAATTTTATCCCCGATCTCGCCAATAATTTTACCGGCATTCATTCCTAAAACGCCGCCATATTCATTTAATATACCGGCGTTTATTTTAATAAACGCCGGTAAATTAAATAGATATTTTCCACATGTTAAATTCTCAAAGACCATTAATTACTTTACCGGCGTTTATTTATTTACACGCCACTAAATAAACACACGTGGCGGCGCCTATTAATATAAACGCCGCTACGAAAAATTATATTTTTGAATTTTAATTCATCCTAATTTCCCGAAATAATTTGGCGGCGTGTTTTGAATAAACGCCTCTATAATACCGGCATTTTTTAAAATAAACGCCGCTAATGTAAATCTTTTTCCAAGCAAAAATTATGTAAACCCCAGAAAGAATATGGCGGCGTTCATTTATAATAAACGCCGCTAAAGTAAAAATAGTGGCGGGGTTTTTGAAAAGCGCCACTAAATAAACGCCGCAGAAGCCCTACTTTGGTATAGTGTCGTTGCTCGTTGTGCCAAGGTGTCCATATAAGAAGAGGAGGGTGGACTAGACTATGGAAAGGAAAAGTCAGATTGTGGAATAAGAGCATGATTTTCAATGGGGAATTGTAGGGAGGTTCCTAACAACCTCAGTCATCAACTTCATGGCTATACGGCAGATGATGGCCTCAATTTGGCAGCCGGCAAAAGGAGTTTATATTTCAGAAATGCCTCCTGATGATGAGATCCAAAAAGCTCTTCTCAAGTTTCTCTTCCAGTTTAATCAAGAGAAAGATATGAACCGTATGTTAGTGGATGGCCCTTGGACCTTCAATAATCACCTTCTTTTATGCAAGAGGATGGAGCTGGGGGAATCTTTGAATCAAATTGAGCTACTTTACACATTTTTTTGGGTTCAGTTGTATGAATTGCCCATGATCGGTTATATGTCAGAAAGGGTTTGCAAAAATATTGGATCATTTATTGGGGACTACATGGAATCAGATCTTAACAATTTCAAAAGAGGATGGCATGGCATTTTGCAGATTTATGTTGTTATTGATGTTCAAAAGCCTATCAAAAGAAGAATGCAACTTAGAAACCCTGGAGGGGATTAGATGTAGATCAATTTCAAGTATGAACATTTGCCTATATTCTGCTTCTATTGCGGCGCAATTAGGCATAGTGATAAATTTTGTCAAGCCCTTTATGACAATCCAAGTTCTGAAGCAGAGAAAGCTAATTATGGGAATCACTTGAGAGCTCCTAGTTGATGTCAAGTCTCGATGGTTGGGGAACCATGGTTATTGTCGGAGCTACCATGAAGGGCACAGGCTAGCTCATAGCTTAGGAGAGGAATGGTTGTCAATGAGCAAGGATAAGGTAGTAGACATACTACAGGGGAAAGGGCAATTATTGCGTGGGAGACAGTAGTGGGTCAAATAATGAAAACAATAGGGAACTTATCAACAATATCAACCAATACTCGGAAGAAGGGATGGTGGAAGAAACCAGAGTTGACGTTAATATTAAAAGAAGAAGAACGGAGGGAAAGGAGCAACTTAATTATGGATGTTGAGATTGGGTTTGCTATTGACCATTTAGATGAACATGACATTAGCATAAAAAAAATGTGATAGAGGCAGTCCCTGTGGATCATGTCTGCCTATGATAACGAGTCTGCTTAGTTGGAACTGTCATGGACATGGCAATCCACGGGCAGTACATGTCTTATTAGACCTTGTTAAATAGAAGAAGCCATATTTTATCTTTCTAATTGAAACTCACTATGCTAGAAGCAAACTGAAAGCATTAAAATCCAAGTTAGCAATGGAGGGACTTTTTGTTGTAGATAGTGTTTGAAGGAGTAGGGGTTTGATATTTTTTGGAATCTGAAGGATGGAGTTCGATCTCTCGAGTTTTCTAAATATTTTGTTGATTTATCAGTGTGGATTGATAGCATAGGACAATGGAGAGTCACTGGTTATTATGGAGAACTGAATAGGAATTGAAGATCCATCTCTCCAAATTTATTGAGGGCATTCTCACCCAAATCCTCTCTTCCATGGTTATGTGTTGGTGATTATAATGATATTCTAGCTAGTTTGGAGAAAAAGGGAGGTACCCCTTAACCAAGCTATCTAATTTCGGGTTTTAATGAAGCGTGGGTGATGCAGATCTCTTTGACTTGAAAATGGATGGATACAAGTTTACTTGGCAACATGCTAAAGGTACCAGGGCTTTGGTGGAAGAGAAGTTGGATAGGGCTATGACTTCTCATGATTGGATTACCATGTTTGCAAACTACCAAGTAATGAATTTGCCTTACACCTCCTCAGATCATTCCCCTATTTTGGTGCTTCCTTTCAAGAGGGAGGAGGTACTTCATAGAAGCAAATTTAGATTTGAAAATATTTGGTTGGAGAAGGCTGAATGTGCAAATATTGTGTGTAGAAGTTGGAATGAATTAGGCTCTACTAATATTCAAAATATAATTCATAATTGCGGGGTATAGCTAAAGTTATGGGGTGACAGAAAGACCAGAAGAGTCTCACGAAGAATTAATGGTGTCAAAACAATGCATGAAATACTTGTTAAACAAAGGAGGTGATCAGAACATCCAAGCTTTTGACAAGTTGAAAGCCCAATACTTCCTCGTGCTCCATCAATAGGATGAATATTGGAAACAGATGGGTGAAAACCTTTTGGTTGCGTCATGGGCATGCTAACTCAAAGTATTTCCATGCACTTGCTCATGGCTGCAAGAAAAATAATATAATCACTCAACTTAGAGATGACGAAGGTAACTAGTATAAAAGGCAAGATGGTTTGCAAGACCTGATAAACAATTATTTCCAAGAGGATCCAACACCGGTCTAGTTTGTCAAGTTATATCTAGTAGACTTATAGGAGTGCAAAATGAGTTATTGGGGGGCACTTTTTATAGTGTTAGAGGTGAAGCAAACACAAAATGGAATGCCTCCAAATAAGTTACCGAGCATTAATGGGATGAATCGGGCCTTTTATCAAAGGTTTTGGAATATTTTTGGAGCAGAAGTGACAAAAGAATGCCTTCATATTCTCAATAGTTATGAGATGCCGTCAGGTTTAAATAACACTGTATTGGTACTTATTCCCAAGAAGGCAAAGCCAGAGAGCATGGGAAATTTGTATCTAATCTCTCTATGAAATGTACTATATAAAATAGTGTCAAAGGTCCTAGCTAACTAGCTCAAATAAATTTTGCCTACTCTAATTTCAAAATCTCATAGTGCATTTATCAAAGGGAGGTTGATAATAGATAATATTCTAGTGCCAGTTGAGGTGATGTATTGGTTACAAAGGAAGACTCAAGGAAAGCAGGGCAGATGGCTATTAAACTTGACATGGCAAAAGCCTATGATCATATTGAATGGTAGTACTTAGAGGATGTAATGAAGATCATGGGTTTCTATGACAAGTGAGTCCAACTAATAATGATGTGTATCACCACTGTGTGATATAGGGTGGTTCACGAAGATAGGTTGTTTGAGACCATTGTGCCTCAACAAGGCCTACGGTAAGGAGACCACCTATCTCCTTATTTATTTAACATTGGTGCGGAAGGTTTCTCAACATTAATCGCAAGGGTAGAAGAGAAAGGCGCCTTGCATGGGTGTAGAGTGGGTCGTCTCACTCCTTTTGTTACTCACCTGCTTTTTGTTAATTACTGTTTGCAAATTTCTAGGTCAAATGGTCAGGGAGAAAATGCTATCAAATCAATTTTATCCTCCTATGAAGCTACTTTTGGCAAAAAAACAACTACCACAAATCCTCCATCCATTTAGCAAAAATGTTTTTGAGAGCGACTAACAAGAAGTATACTCGATACTTATGGTTCAAAAGGTTGGTTTTGCTGATCATTATCTTACTGTGCCATCATTGATTAGGAGGCGGAATAAGGAAGTTTTTGAGTTTGTTAAAGGCGAAGTTTGGAAAAGAATTCAAGGCTAGAATAGCAAGCTCCTTTCTTGGGTTGGTAAGGAAATTCTCATCAAAACTGTAGCCTAAGAAATCCCCAACTATGTGATGAGTGTATATATGATACCATTACATACCTGTGCTGAGTTGGAGCGAATGCTAAATTCATTCTAGTGGGGTTCCAAAAGTAAGAACAAACAATATATTTATTGGTTTTCATGGGACCGTCTATGCGGGCGAAAGATGGATGGTGGGCTTGGGTTTAGCCTCTTCCATGAATTTAATTTTGCGCTACTTGGGAAGCATTGGTGGAGATTGTTAGTTCATTCCAAATCCTTATATGCAAGGGTTTATTGAAGCTGTTATTTCCCTCAGTCCACACTCCTTGAAGCTTTTGTTGGTAATAATCCAAGTTATGCATGAAGAAGCATTAGAGCTACCCAACAACTATTAAATAAGGGTTGTATATGGAGGGTGGGGTTAGGTGAAAACATAAAAGCATTCAAAAATCCTTGAATTTGTGTGGAGGACAACAAGTATCTTTCAACCATTACAGATTAATTAGAATTTAGCATAGATCATTGTTAAGGATTTAATGGTGGAAGGGAGTAAGAGATGGGATGTAGATAGGATCACTGAGTTGGTTAATTAAAGAGATCGGAATTTAATTCTCAATATAGCTCTGAGTATTAGGTAGATTGATGATATTGCTTGATGTGGACTCATGATCGTAAAGGAGTCTATACAGTCAAAACTGCATATCTATCTTTAAACGCCCTGAATTCCAACGGTAACAATCGAGGATCATGGCGATATATATGGAGTGAGAAGATTCCTTTCAAGGCAAAAAATTTGTTGTGGAGAGAACTATCATATTGCTTGCCTATTAAGAAGAAACTTTAAACTAGGAAAGTAAAGGTGGACGATCAATGTCCGGTCTATAAGAATGAGGTTGAGACTACAACACATGCTCTTTTTCAGTGTCCAGTTGCAGTGGGTGTCTTAAAGGTGTTGGTGTAGACATCTCTTGTGTACATTTGAGCTCGGTGGAGGAGTTTCTGCACTTTGTTCATTCAAGTTTTGATGATGATATCCAGAGAAAAGTGGGCTTTCTTTGTTGAGGATTGTGGAAAAATAGGAATGAAATTGTTTGGAAGCAAAGAGGATTAATAATGGAGGGTATTTTGAATATGTGTTTTGTGATGAAGCAAGAATGGCTGCTAGACCAAGCTACAAAATTTCTACACAACCAAAATGCTAATCGAAGGTCTACTACTCAAGGCCACTGGCAAAAGCCACCTCCCTTAGCTATTAAAGTCAACTGTGATGCTTCACTCTTTAGGTAATCTTGGCAGGACTAAGATGGGTTGCACGTGATTTTAATGGACATGTAATTGGTGCGGTTTCAAAAGTGGTGCCTAGTTACTTTCTACCTGCTAAAGCTGAGACACTATCTATTAGAGAAGCTCTTAGTTGGATAAAGAGGCATAATTGGTCAAATGTTTGCATTGAATTAAATGCTTTCTAAGTGATATCTGCACTTCAATCTCAGTCTTTTTGATAATGCCAACATGGGGTTGTTGGTTGAAGACTACTCTCTACTTAAAAACTCTCTTTGTCATGTGAGTTTTATCTATGTTGATCGATTTGTGAATCAAGTGGCTCATTGTCTAGCTAGGTCCTCCATTTCAAATGGGCATATGAGGCCACTCCCTCCTTTATTGTACCTTTGCTTGATGCCAATCTAATGGAATGAGATTTTTTTATTTACACACACACACACACACACACACACACACACCCACATGTTTACTAACGGACACTGTCCTACTAGTGTTGGGTGTGTGAGAATATGAATATATGAATATATAAGTATGCAAATACCCAATAAAATATTGTAATCAAGTCCATAATACCGCAAGTGCACAGGTCGTCAAGTAATATCTCATGGATGAAGACGAGGGTCGTATTTCCCTAGGAACGGTGAGAGGTTTCTATTACTTTCTTTTCACTTAATCAATAGCCTAAACGGTTTCTCTCTTTAGTCTAATTGTACAAATTATGGGTACAATACAATTGGAGATGTCATTAAGCACACTTGGAAGGAGTGGGAGTATGTATGAAGGTTATCTTGATTATTAATTATGATAGGTATTAAGTATCAATTATGTTCTAAGATCGAATTGGGAGAATTCAAAGGCCTATTAGACCCAATAAGCCATGGCGACTAGGTTTAAATCACTAGGAACTTAAGATGGAATTCCTCCACCCCTTCACTCAGATGGAATCTAATCCTCCTCAGCCTCCCATGTTTGCCTTAAGTACGGGAACCCTACGAGAAGAAATCAATCAAAACCTAAGTCTAAGGGTTAATCAATCCCTAATCCGGAAACCTAGCTATGTCTAACCTCTTAAACATGCATAGATCTATCATGGCATGGGTGTCATCTATACGGGGGCATATCCTTCTCATCCCGCATCAACAAAGATAAACAATTAAAACATACAATGATTAAGAAAACTAGAACGATATATATTGATCAATCAAGATTCATAAATAATTCATAAACAATAACAGAGGGACTTAGATATACAATTCCCCTCGAATTAGGTTCTCATGGACCAAAGAAAGTAAAACATCAAAGTGCAAAGAGAGCCACAAGACCAAATAATGATTAAATAAACATTCAATGTACTCCTAGACTAACTCCTCCAATAGTTCTCTAAAGGTTGGGGATTAGTGGATCCCAAGGTTGTTCGGATGACATGTGTCACGTGCGGCCTCCTCTAATGATGATCGTTAATCTTCTCTTAAGAAACTCACCCGAATCCGCTGAAATATCGATGAAAGTCGCCTCTAATGCTCTTGCTCTCCAGAATCCGGCCGTCCAAACCTTTGGCAAAAGAATCTCCCCCAAATTTAGAGAAAACTAGGGTATTTATAGTGATTGGCTTCGCTACAGCCTCACCACGGGCATTGTGATGCCCATTGTGAGTAAGTTTATTGCTTGGGCTCCAAGTCGTGTCCTGGCACGGTCTTTGGGCATTATGCATCTTGATAACGGCCGTTATGGACTTCACAACAGCCGTTGTTAGGCCGTTAAGGCTTCTATGTTGCTACCAGTGAGCTCATGCTGCCACGGCTCGATCACGACAGTGGTAAGTGTAAATAACGAGCATTGTGACTTCCCATACGCCCATTCTGAGCCCGTGGTACAGTCTTGATTTAGCAACCTGCTTCATTTTGCTTCAAAACCTCCTCAAATTCGCTTCGTTCCACCTAAATCAGAAATAAAGGTCATTGTGAACAAAAGAATGAAATTTCATACTAATGAGGTGCTAAGCAAGTGTAATTTCATGCTAAATGCAGTGTAAATGATATAGAAAATATAATTAGTTTAGCACTTATTATTTACCAAGAAAACTTAAATATAAAAACTATGGATAAAGAAGAAAAAATTAAATACAATGAAGGCGGCCTAATTCCAAAGTAATTTCATCGTAATAAAACATTGGAATATGTTTAAATAAATCCTAAGTCCATTACAAGTTTAATAAAATTGAATTTAATCCGAGTCATTGCTTGACTCTATTACTTTTTAGATGTGGTATAATCACTTAAATTTTCTGAACAAGTCTATATCATGAGGGTTTTGCCCCTAAATTTCAAGCAAAATATTAGTAGTGAGCTATGGGTATCGAGACTATTGGCCCGATCTCTCCACTACTACCACATATTATAATTTTTTTATATTTTAAAAAATTACATAAGTCACAGTGCAAGTTTTTTTTATCTAGTCAATTAGAATTGGGATCACAAACTATAACAACTATAACTTTTTTGTTTTTGTATTTCATATATTTTAAAATATTTTATATAGTGTTTATATTTTATTTCTTGATTTTTTTTAATTTTCATTTATGTACTTTCTAAATATCACATGATGCCTACCATTTAATAATTAATATTTTTCTAGAATGTTGTAAATAAAGTTATGATGACCTTTGAAATTGTAGGCAAGATAAGGTTTTTGGTCTTTTAGGTAAAGTGAACCCAATCCACTTCACTCAAATGTCTTTGAAGTCATGAAAAGTGAAAAAGTGAAGCAGCATTACCCTTTGAAGCCCCTGCTTGAAGTTTTCAATTCTATGGATCTGTATAATTTTTCTATTTGCTTTTGGTGTTATTTATTTATTTTATGAAGACATGTATTAAACTGAAATGAGATGATCTTAGCATGATAATGAAATAAAATTTCACTTTTCAAGTGATTGAATTAATTAAATGTATTTTATAATTACTTTTTAAAAAAGTATTCCTATTAATAAACACCTATGACTAATTGAAAATATTATTATTTTAATTTTAAAAGTATTTAAATTTTAATATTAATTAAATCAATTTTTGTTTCAATATTTAGATATGAAATTAGTTTTTTTAGTCTAGGGGCCATACAAGCCATTACAATTTTTTTTTTAAAATCTTGTATGCATCTCAGACACTGTTATTATTTAAGTTTAGTACTAATGGTCATTTGTTTTGGACATTGATTAAGAATGAATTATGATTAAAATTGAGTGTTTATATAAAACACATTATAAGTCCCAATGTAATTTTAAATTTGATTAGGAAAATGATTGCGCTAATTTTTTAATTTAATTAAAGTTAATATTTGAATTTTATTGGAATTAATGTTTGAACTTGATTATAATTATAGTTTTCCAAATTACTTTTATACTATATAAATTGTCCCTTATAAGGTTTTTCAAGTTCCTTGTATATTATATAAACAGTCCCTCGATGATTATGGAACATTAAGTAACCAAAATCTTTATTATCTAAACCATCCCCAATTGATTACCACTCATTGGTAGAGATTTGTCTTTACTTAACGTGACATGTTTTATTTATTTATTTATTTATTTTTTAAAAAAAAGAACAAACCCATAGATTAGTCAACTCACTTTGGGTTGTTGGAATCTTTACGGGTCCTTATTTCCACGGAGTTAATTCTTTTACTTGGAATTAGAGCTTTCTCCACCTTTCTCCTCCCCAATGGACTTGAGGTTAGTGTCACTAATCATCAATGTTTTGAAACCCGGACTATACCGGCCGGTTGGACCGGTAGAACAGAGAACTGGCCAGTAGTCCGGTCCGGTTCTATATAAATTATTGACCGGATGTTGACCCGGTCAAAACCGGTCAAAACCGCCGAACCGGCTGGTTTGACCGGAACCGGGTTAACCCCTATTCTAATTTTTCTAATTTTTTTTAATTCTTTTAAGCAAAAACCGTATAGATTCAAACATTAATAAATAAAAATAATAAGTTAAAAGAAAAAAAAAGATCTTGCTTAGAACTTCTTAGAGGGTTTGTGTAACCATCACCAATGGATCTGCAAAAGAAGCACACATCCATATCAAGCACAATGATCTTTCATCATTGCAAATTCAACCTTTAAAATAATAAAAAAAAATCAGAAAAATGAAACAGAGGGAATGAGAGAGAGAGAGAGAGAGAGAGAGAGACGGCGGAGAACACCTTTGATAAGGGTTAGGGTTTATTATTTAGTAGTGTTTGTTTGGAGGGTTTTTAAGTTACATGTAACTTGAGTTCTCTGGGTTTTTCGAAAATCCAGTGTTTGGTTCACGAGATTTCAAAAACCAATGTAACTCATATTACATCCATGAGAGATTTGGTTTCTACGGCCAGTGGGCGTGAAAACCAAAATCCCTATCTTTAAATTTTTTTCAAACGCATAACTTCATGACCTATATGTGACCAATTAAAGAAAAACAAATATGATTAAATATTTATGGATATTTTTGTGGAGTGAAAAATTATAAAATTTAATAATAAATTTAATAATTACTTTGATAATTAATTTAATAATAAAATTAAGAGTTAAAATGATCAATGCGATAATTAAAATCATTAATAACATGCTAAAAATATATGAAAAGTTCAAAATACTTTTTTTATTGGGTTAAAAATTAAATTTAAAAAATATTAAATATAATAAAATAAATAAATAAATATACTAATAAATTTGATAACTAATTTAATAATAAAATTAATAGTTAAATTAATTAATACAGTACTTAAAATCATTAAAATATTTATAATGTAAAAAAATTTCTAATTTCAAATTTATAAATATCTTTTATCAAATACAAAATCCTATAATACAGCATCTACATTACATCTAACCAAACACTAGATTTAATTGCACTGTATTATAAAATCCATTGATTTTTCGATTCATCAGTAACTAGAAATCCACTGTATTTACAGTTACACTAAACCAAACGCCCCCTAAGTTTATTTATAGTGGGTGATGAAAACCCTAATCACCAAACTTCTCTTACAACCGTCTGATCATATATTGTCAAATCTAACGGTTGTTAAAGCTTTGAAAATTGAGGGTTATTGAGATACCAAGTGGGCTGGGCCTATGTATCTCAGCCTTTCTAAACCTCCTTAGCCCAAACTTGCAATTTTGCTAATTTTATTTTTTTAATATATTCATGCTAAATTGCTAATTCCCAGGATGTTCCCTTTTTATCATTTTATTTTTTTATTTGATATCATCATCTTATAAAAGATGTAATTATTGTCATTTATTTGAATTAGCCTTGGAATATATGTGAGTTTGAACAATTGATATATATATATATATATATATATATATATATATCGTCACCCGGTCCAACCGATTGACCCATGACCCGGTTACTTGGCCGGTTCACTTTCCGGTCCGGTTCTGAAAACATTGCTAATCATCAGGTATTAAATTAATATTTATCTTTTATCATTATTAAGATTATATGATTATTTTTATTTTATTATTATTATTTGGATTTTTATTAAACCTCTCTCAGAGTAGATGAATCCTTCCAAAATCAAAACATAGGAGTAAATTATATCATTTATTAACATTTTTTATTTTTATGAAATCTACTTGTATATATTAAAAAATAATTTATTGTAGGCACACACACGCGCACATACACACACATATATCTATGGCCGAAAAATAGTATTTATAACACCTACAAATGATCATTTGGCATAATAAATATAATATCTTTGAGATGGTAAAATTCTTTAGGTTGAATGGAAACACAATCTCAAATGCCTAAAGCTTGAAAATATATATCAAAATCTATTGTTAATATATTATAGGTCAAATACCCTAAATAGTCCCTCTACTTTTCTTACTCTGCCCTTTTAGTCCCTCTACTTTAATTTGGTCGTTTTAGTCCCTCTACTTCAAAATTTGGGTAAATCAAGTCCACACGGAGAACGGCGTTACCTTATATGTTTGTTTGTGTCTGACGTGGAGCTTTTATGAATATAATATTAATAAAATAATAAAAACATGGATAAAATATTATTTCTTTTCAATGGTCTTTCTCGGATCCGGATCCCTCTCTCACTTTTAGATCCAAGATGGTTTTTTAAATATTTGGCTTTTTTTTTTGTTCTTCCGTTCTAAAACTGGCTCTCCTCCGACGACGACATTCCCTTCCTCCTAAAATTAGTTCTCTTTATCATCCTCTCGGCCTCCAGTGTCTTGTTCCATTTGACGTTGTTAGAGCCGTGGGTGTGCCAAAAGGAACTTCTAACCAACACTCATGTGAAGTCAAATAGCCCTAATCTTTATAAAGCACCGACAGAGGAACTAATTCCAGACTTATGTTCCTGATTAGAACACTAAATTGTGTTTGTTTTTGAGTTTGTATGAGAATCTTATTTTGATACTCAATTATTTCTTTAATTGTAACAAAAGTCTCAATTTCGGCAAAAGGTTGGATCTTAATGGCTAAAGCAATGGAGCAACACTAAAATATGTTGATTTCTTACTTTTTTAGTATTCTTTTAAGCTGTGTTCAATCCATCCATAGTGAATTTGAAAGTAACACTTTTTTTTAATGTAATACCTTCCAGGAGCTTTGGAAGAAATTGGTTACATCTTGCGTTCAATCCATTTACTATGTTCAATTGATTCACTAAACTAAAGAAAGACAACAGTTGCAACATTTCACAATCCTGTAATAAACACCAAAAGTTACATCTTCATTGACCATTTTGTTTGCATAAACCTCATTAGTAATGCCACATGTTCATCACATCTATCATCTGTCACCCATTTTAAAAAAACAAACAAACAAACAAACAAACAAACTGGTTTCTAATAACATCATGATATGCAATTAACAAAAAGAAACCATGAGATTGTATGTCATCAATTTTGAGGCTTATGTCCCTAGCCTATACAAAACATTTCATTAATTACATCAGTTTCATAGGGAATCCTTGCATTCATATTTAAGGATGTTTATATATAAATAATATAACTTATGTCGTAGTAGAACCCAATGTCCTAATAGGACCCCAAACCCTAATTAAATTCTAATTATGGATATATTTGGAATTTAAATTTAAATGCCCTAATCTTAATTGATTTTGGATTTTTCCTTTAAATTATTTGGGTTGTCTTGGACTAGAATACAAATCCTCGAGGCAAATAAATAAAAAATGAATGAAAAAAATGCAAATTACAAAATTTCCCCTGAGAATTTATTTCGAGACAAAATGCAAATTACAAAAATGCCCTTGAGAACATATCTTGAGGCAAAATCCAAATTACAAAATTGCCCCTGAGAATTTATCTCGAGGCATAAATGCAAATGACAAGATTGCCTTTGAGAATACATATCTCGAGACAATCTCAAATCTTAGGATAACCCAAATACACATCCCTAGGCGATCATAAATTTCATATAATGTGAGAACAGATCTCGAGGCAAGTTGAGAAAATACAAATCCCGGAGTGCCCAAATGCACATCCCGAGGCAAATTGGGATTAATTGAATTAAAAAAATTAAATTAAAAATAATAATAAATAAATAATAAAATAATAAAATAAAATAAAATTTTAATTTAATTAGAAAATTCAAATTTTGAAAATTTAAAAATTTTGATCCAATCGCTATCCAGTTGATTCGTTATGATTCTGCTGGAATGGTTGAGTCTTTAAAAAAGAAAAAAATTGAGAAGAAAAAAAAGGAAGAGAAGCAAAAAAAAGGAGGAAAGGGACGAAGGAGAAGGTGCAGATCTCTTTCCCTCTCCCCATATTCACATATACATACATATATAAAAAAAAATTCTCGTTGCTGCCGCCGTTGCTTGTCACTGCTGCGTTGCCTACCGCTGTCGCCACCGCCATTGCTGCTTGTCGTGCTCATAGTTGAAGCCGCCGTCGTGGTTGAGTGGCTGAGATAATGCCGCTAATCATACCTGATGCTTTTGTTGGTGTCACTGTCACCGCTTGACACCGTTGCTATTGCTGTTACTGCTTGCCGTATTTGTTGTTGAATCCGCCGTTGTGGTTGAGTGGCTGAGATAATGCTGCCAATCATGCTTGATGTTGTTGTTGCCGTCACCGACACCGTCGCCTCTGTCGTTGTTGCTTATCATTGATGTTGCTGCTTGCTATTGTCATGCTGTCAACGTTGCTACATTCATTATTGCTGCCAGTGCTGCTACTCATTATAGTAGTCAAAATAGAATATTGAAGTATCTCGTGATGTTGCTTTTTCTTCATCTTCAGCACCGTTTGAGAAGAACGAGATGGATGGAGGCCCCATGGACTTCAACAAGATTGGTGACAAAGCTATGCTTAACGGAGGGAAGGAGATGACGAGGAAACTCATCAAATCTAATGTCCTCGTCTCTGGTCTCTCAGGCCATGGTGCTGAGATTGCCAAGAATTTCATACTAGCTTGTGTCACTCAGTCTCTTTCTCTCCCCTCTTTCCCTCTTTCTTCTCACCATGAAGACATGATCAGTGCCATGGGAGGAGGAGCAACTCAAAATGATAAGGAGGAGAGACTCAATGTGAACAGTGAAAGGGATCACCATTGATTTCTTGAGAAGATATTATAATAGTATGCTCAATATCTTGAAATGGATCCCGAACTTCATGCAAGACCAAGAGAATCCGATAGTTCTATGATGCTTAAAAGGCTAGGACAAGGAAAGATGCTTGAACTTGAGTGTAGGCGATTCGCTGAGTGTAACCTAGTGCAGAAGCCACTAGTCCAACAACCATACTATAGTTTTAGCATGGAAGGTCCTAATGAAATTTGTCCATGCTGATCACTTCAGTTGTGAGCTTGATTCTCTTAACAACGGCTCAACAAGCGATAACAAAGCTAATAATCACACTGGCAACAACTTCAGTGGCTAGGAGAGCAATCAAATTGAACTCCCAGAAAACCTGTTCGCATTTCCTATAAGAAGTAACATTTCTGCAATCATACAGTGATGAATAAAGTTTTTAGAGAATATTACACCAAACATGCAACAGAGAGGATGCTTCTTTCTCCAATTCCTTACTAGTGCGGAGGAGGTTTGCTACACTACACGGAATGCGAAAGTTTACCCATTAATAATAAAGCAGAAATTTACATGATAAAAAAAGCAGTGGCAGTTGATATTTTAGATTAGCAGCAAAAAAATAAAATAAATAAATAAATAAATAAAAGTCTTATTATCATGAATGACACCATTGATATGGTAACAATCTACTCTGTTGCCTTTTTATGCATGCACACGTACATGAGATAAAAAATTGAAACATGCATACATGCATGATAAAAAAACATATATAAATAAAAATGAATGAGAAGCATGCATTCTTATTATTGATGTTGTTTGTCAGCATTGTTATGGGTCCATGCATGGTGACGTTTTAAGTGACAGACAAGAAGTAGCATGTTTTAAATGATAAAAGGCCCATGATCTAAAAATAATAATAATAAAAATAAAAAAATAAAAAAAATGAGAACCATCCCATGGACTTATGATATGCATGCATGCACTCATGTGGGACAAGAAAGAAGTAAAGACAATTCAGAGAAGAAGGCTTAATTTAGGTTAAAAGACCATTTCGGATCTGAAAGTGTAAGAGGGATCCGGATCAGAGAAAAGGGCATTGAAAAAAAATAATATTTTTTTATCCATATTTTTATTATTTTATTAATATTATATTCATAAAAGCTCCACGTCAGACACAAACAAACAAAGGAGGAAACGATGTTCTCGTTGTGGACCTGATTTACCCAAAATTTGAAGTAGATGGACTAAAAGGGCCAAATTAAAGTAGAGGGACTAAAAGGGCAAACTGAGAAAAATAGAGGGACTATTTAGGGTATTTGACCTATTATATATATATATATATATATATATATATATATATATATATATATATATATATATATGTTGTAAATATTTACTTTTCAAGGTGTTTGTATGTTAGAAAAGAAAGCAAAAACTAATTTTTATTAGATGTAAATAACTTATTAAGTTATACAATTTGTAATTATTTTATTCATAAAAATCTTTTGAAATTAATATATCTGTAAGTACTATTGTTTATATATAAAAAAAGATAAATGCTAAGTTTGTGTTGTTTTTAATACTATAAATTAAGTTATGTTTTAAATTATTTTATCCGTATATATGATGTTTATATGCCTATGTATGTATGTAAAACAAAAAAAAATTATTATACTTCACATACTATAATACATCATTTTTGGATGTTCAAACGTCTGTGTAGACAAAAAAAAAAGGATAAACCACACAAATAGTCGCCAACCTATAGGGGTATTCATGTTTTGATCATTGAACTATAAAAAATTCTATTTGGGTTACTAAACTTTAGTTTCACTTCCAATCAAATCACTAGGGAGAACTCCGTTAACAACGTTTTGACGTGGCAAGGATATCACATGCTTTTTGCCACATCATTAAAGTTCAGTGACCTAAATAGAATTTTTTAAAGTTCAGTGACCAAAATAGGAATAACTTTATAGTTTAGTGACTATTTGTGTGGTTTATCCTTGATTTTTTTTTCAAGGTTTTTGTTGTAACTGTAGATTCAATTTTTCCTATAAAGATGTATTTGTAAATGTATGGAACAATATATTCATTCAATAAATCAACTGTTGAATGTTCAAAAATGACATTCACAAAACACAATCATACAAATATAGTTTTGGTGAATTAGTTACTTGTATTGATAACTAAACATAATTATATTCAAATCTCAAGTTGATGCACAAAATTGGAAGACATGCCTGGCATCCAACAACTTGACAGAAACCTAGGTTCATATATAATGGTCTGTTAAAGTCAAATAAAAAAAAAAAACACTTGGCAAGTCTAATTCCAAATACTAAGCCTATTGAAGACTTCCACAACATGTGCAACCTCCCCAATAATAGTCCATTTTAATGTGCACCCTTGGAGAGTTGTTTCTTTGCATTTTTATCAGATTAAGGCACTTTCCTTTTTCTTTGGGCCATAGTTCTAACTTGTGGCAAGTTCCTCATATACCTAGAAGGTACTTGTCTCCCTTGTTGTTGCCTACATGCATTTTCAAAACCAGCTCCAGATGCAAAACTTTGTTGTGTGTTTGTAGCTCGAAAAGAACCCTATACAACAATTCAAAATAACATGAACCATCATAGCAGAAAAGCATTGTGTTTATAACCTGAACAAGATGAAAACATTTATCTTGATTTACAACAAAGAAAAACAAGGTGTTTTACTAAAAATTGGTCCAACTACTCTTGATCCAACCACACAAATAGTCACTAAACTATAGAGTTTGTTTATATATTTTTGACATGTTTGTTTTTGTTTTTTAGGACTTGAGTTCAATGTAGTAACTTATCTAATATTCTGTTATTTTGTTATTAAAGGCAACCATGCAATTGTAATTTATTTGCAATTTCTCATGAATTATGATTTGCTAATTATTATATCCCATAAATATATGTAATTCCCATGAAATTCTTTTTTTTTTTTTAGAAACAGTTGAAAGTGATGAGGAATAGAAATAGAGAATGGATGGCTCTCCAAAGAGCTAGTGTGGCATATATTAGAAGAGTTGATGGTTTTCTAGATATGGCTTTTCAAAGGACCGCACAAGGACAAGAAATACTTTGCCCGTGCAAAAAGTGTTTGAACCGTAATTGGTATTATAGAGCAACAGTCAGAGAACACTTGATAGTCTATGGTTTCGTAAAAGGCTATACTGAGTGGATATTCCATGGAGAATGATTGTCAATGTATTCTGAAGGATTTCCATCACATACTCATGAAGGACTTGATCCTCTTGATAACTGAGGATGCAATTACAAGCTCAGTAGGTTTAATTACTAAATTCAATATATAATCATGTTTATGTATATATAATGCAATTATAATGCTTTTACATATAATTCAGGTCCTTCTACACTGAAAAAGAGAAGTCAAACAGCAATGAAAGCAGTTCATACACAGTCTGAGGAAAACCGAAAGCCAATATTTTTTAATGAATTAAATCAGCCAATAGGACCAGATGATAAGACATTGAGTGAGTTCAGCAGTTTCTTAGGAACATTGGCTTGAAATTCAACACTTACACCCCTAACAGTCACTAATTTGAGCAAAATGACTACAAAAGAGTCATTATGGGAATATATTCAGGTTTATAATAATCTTACTTGTTTGTTATATTTATTTCTTTTCATATTAAACATTTGCCATGTTGTTTTATAATTTGATTAAATGTAATTGTTTGTGCAGAAAAAATACATAGCCCCTCAAGAAGGTAAAAAGTGGGTTCTGGCTACTATTGGAGATGATTGGAAGTATATAAGTGTAGGGTAAAAAAAGAACATTATTATAAGTACAAGACTGATAAGCTTAGAATATTGAATCGCCCACAACATATTGGAGAATATAAATTCAAAGATCTTTTGAGCTATTGGAATTCAACAAATGCAAAGGTGTAACAATTTTTAGGTTTTAATTGCTTTATAATGTCAAAACTACTTTCTCCAAGCTTTGCTAATAGTAATGGAAATCTTTATGTAGAGAATCACCGAATAAATGCAAATAATCAAAAGAGACAAATTAATATGCATACGGCGGGCAAAAAGAGTTTTGCTAGGATAAGAAAACAAATGGTAAGTGTACGTATGTTTTTTTTTTTTTGTATTTTAAATTTGATATTTTAGGAATGTTTTGAATGGCTTGACTACACTTATTATGATTAGTATTGTTTTGGTTACCTTGACTATACCTATTATGATTAGTATCATCAATGAAAATAAATGGTAAGTGTACGTAGGTTTTTTTTGTATTTTAAAATTGATATTCTATGAATGTTTTGATTATCTTCACTACACTTATTATGATTAGTATTGTTTTGGTTACCTTGATTATACCTATTATGATTATTATCATCAATGAATTTACCTTGACTATGATAGAATGAAAAAATATTTGTTATTAAAATTGTTATGTGTGGTGCTACATTTGATTTTTTTTTTTTAGATCATATACAAGTCCTTGCTAATGAAAATTATGTTTTTATTATAAATTGATATTCTAAGAATGTTTTGGTTAACTTGATTACACTTATTATGATTAGTATTATTTTGGTTACCTTCACTATACCTATTATTATTAGTATCATAGATGAATTTAATTTTGTATTCTTTTGAAATCATTTCTATTTGTATTGTCTTTTTTGTTGGTATGATAATTGCTATGTATGGTGCTACATTTGATTCTTTTTGGATCATATACAAGTCCTTGCTAATGAAAGTTATGTTTTTTTGTGTGGAATTAACATAACAATATGCAAATGAAAATAATGAGGTACCAACTAATACTGCTCTTTTTATTGAAACTCGAAAAAGACAACCGAACAAGACCTACAAGGAGTCCTTTGATGATACTAGTGACAAGATTGTAATGATTTCTTTTTATTTATATGCTTTTATAGTATGATTTTGGAATGTGATATTTTGTCTTACACATGATCAATATAACATCAAAAAAAAAATTTACTAAAGTTTTTATTCTATTACAGTCTCAAATGCAAGTTGTCCAGTCACAACAAAGAAGTGAAAACCAATCTGTTGATGCATTTTCTGCGGTGATGGGAGGGACACGACTTGGTCGTGCTATGTTTTATGGGAGGAGTGTTACACCAACAGATTTGAAAGAAAAGGAGTTAGTGGTGAATCTTCTGTAAAAGTTTCTCAAAATTTTATTGAAGGCATGAAGGAACATATGAGAGAAGAAATGAGAAAAGAAATGGAAGAACAAATGGCAGATTATAAATCATCTTTGCTATCATCTGTGCAACAACCATTTCTTTGTATGATGTCACAGCTACAAGGCTTGGTTCCAGGAATGATCATCAACCAAGTCCTGCATTTAATTTGAATTTTGGTTCTCCAGGAGATGCTAATAATGCACCAACTCAAGGAATACGTGCGTGTAATATATCCTCTGCTAGCAGGGACGGAACCAAGGGGGGCTAGCGGGGGCTTCAGCCCCCCCTCGGCTTTGGCAATCTCTCTATCCGGCGGTGAAACCAGCCCCTCCTCACTAGAATAACTTAACAAAGCCCAAACCCTAGCCCCCCAACTCGAACTCTATATAAATCCCATCACTCGTTCATTAGATTCTTCTTGGTGAACCAGTCCCTCTTCACCACAATGAAACGCTCACAAGCTCTGATCCTTGCCCTCCTCTGCGTCTCTGTCTTCGCCCCTGTGACCTGCGCAAGCCATCGAGCGACGGCCACCCCCTCATCCAGCGCCCTTGCGGTGTCGCCGGTAACACATGCTCTCGTGCTTCCCACCGGGGTCGGCATGCCTTCTCTTATATATATATATATAACTCGTTATTATAATATCAATTGGAAGGTGATGAAGAAGACGAAGACGACGGCGAAGAGAGCTCGGCAAGAAGAGAGACGAGTGTTCATGAAGAGAGCTTTTCATTATTTATTTATATATATATATATATATATATATATATATAATAAATAAATAAATAAACTGTTTATATTTTTAATTTATAATATTAAAAAAATAAGGAGTGGAGTGGAGCCCACAAGCATAGATGCTTTTGGTTTCTTGTTCGCCCACTGGTCTTCGGATTGGCTGTTTGGTGTTTGATTAGTGGATGTTGTTTGATGAAATCACAGCCGTTTAGTTTTGGTAGGAACGGTTGGTGTTGGTTGTAATTAGTGTTTGGTGTTGTTTTTATGGTGTTGTTTCAATTAGAGTATTTTATAGGTCAGAGACCAAACTACCTAGAATTTAAATGCAAATAAACATTTATGTTTTTTTGATGTTCTTTTAATTAAAGATTACATTATCGCATAATTTTGTATCGAAAACGAATTGTTGAATGTCTAACATTTTGCTTTTCAACCCCCAACAAACCAATAAGTCCTGGTTCCGTCCCTATCTGCTAGTAGCCATGAACCTCAGGTATTCTTTTATAATAATTATCATTTTAGTTGATGCCATTATGTTGGAATATAGTTTATAGTATCATTTTCTTTTAACAAATTTTATTATTATGTTAAGTAATATAAATTGTATGTATCGTACAAGTTTCTTATTATTTTTATTAACTAATTTTTTTATAATTACAAGGACAATGATGTTATACTTTTAGTTGATTTCATCCCAAAATATTGAAGATTGCTTGTTTTGTATTAACTTCAAATTATTTTGTATTAACTAGTTTTCTCATTGAATTCTTATGTTATTGGATATTTTTGTCAATTTTAATGTGATGTTGTTGGCTCCAAGTGTTTATTACATTTTAGGTTGATGTTTGATAATGTTATCATTTTATTGAATTGGATTATTAAAATTATTATTTGTAAAATGGTACGGGATTACAAAACCACTACAATGGATTTTATTAACTGTTGCAGGAGATATTGTAAACCGATGCAATAGATCAGATGAAACCATTGTAGTAATTTGTACACAACCACTGCTATAGCTATTCCCAAACCGCTGCAACATATAATACCAAGCCGCTGTAACATGTACTACCAAACAGCTACAATAGATATTACAAAACCGCTATAATATAAATTACGAAACCAATACAATAGGTATTAACAAACCGCTGTAATAGATATTGTGAAACCGATACATTACATAAAATAACCATTACAAAATAAACCGCTATAGTATATGAAGCAACCGCTGCATAATTAAAAGCAGCCACAAAAGCCAATGTCATTTGGAATTGTTTAGGCAACAATATAAAACCACTGCAATAGGATGTATAGAACCTCTGCAATAACCTATTGCAATGGGATCAGATGCAGCAGCTGCCAATTCACTGCAATAGATCTTATGCGGCAGTTTTAAGGCCTTTTGCAGCGGTTATAAACCGTTGCATAAGTGCAGCTATGTAGTAGTGTCATTACTTGTGATTGGGCTCTCCAATTACCTTTGCTTCTGATGTGGCACTCCTGTTGAACTAGTGATATACGACAACCCAACAATTACAACATGTAAATTATAAAGCTTTCTTTTATCAGGGACTAGAAGGTAAATTTTCAAAAAATAAAAAGAAATAAAAAAGGTGCAATTACGAGATTGGTTTCTCACTTAATAATTAAGCTTTGAAACTAATGAAAACTGAGGTTTTGATGGGAAAAAAAGAGGGAAAGAAATTAAACAACACCAAAGAGAGGGGCTTGGAGAATTTTTGGAGTTTGGAGTTTGTCGAAGCAATAGTTAGCCAATAAGATCCACTCTTGGATGACATTGAATTTTTGGTTATGTGGGATGGATTTTAAAGGCTTGAGTATTTTTGGGAAGGAAGAGGAATGCATGTATATTGGAAGAGACTGAAGTGATGGAGATCAATCTATATATTATTAATTGTAGAAAATGTAAAAATTGAGGATTTATATATAGGTGGGGTAATTGTAGTTACTTAATTTGATGCTTGTAAAGGTTCTAGCAAAGAAAGTTATTTATGTTGTGGCATGGAATGGGTATTATGTGTATGTTAAGGTTTAATGTTGAGATTTGATATAATATGATGATGGGCTTAGATAGGTTACCAACTTGATTGTTAAGTTAATAATTGAGAGGGTGTTATGTAAAAGTGTATCATTTATTGTTGTTCTCATTGTTGACTATGGATTTTGAAGAAAAAAAACAAAATAAAAAGTTCACAAAACCCTTCATCTATATGGAAATATCTTTCTCGTTTTGTTTATATGCCATGATCTATATTAAAATATTGTCAAGGGTAAAAAAGTATTTTCCACAAACAAAAACAACCCTTTCAATATATGCTCCTTCTTTTTCCCCTCTTCTTCTTCTTCCCTTCTCTTTTTCTCATTGAATATATATTCCGATTTATCACAACAACCAAGCCATATTTTCTCTCTCCCTCCTTCCCTTTTTTCTTCTCCACTTCTCTATGTGAATATTTGGCTTCGAATCTATCAAAACAACCGAGCCCTAATGAGCTCTAACTATGTAAATGGGAAGCTCTCTCTCTCTCTCTCTCTCTCTCTCTATGTGTGTGTGTGCAAATTCACCCTCAAATTTGGGAGATATTGACAGGATTTGTTGTTTTCATTTGTATAGAATGAACAAGGAGCCCTACAAGCATGGATAGAATGGTTTGATTGAATCTAAAGGTATGGATCTTACCTGTCTTTTTTTTGTTAGGTATGTTTTTATAAGTTTCTTGATATATTTATCTCATTATTGATGATGTTATTTTAACCCAAAAAATCTATAAATTTACCTAGTTGAAATACTACAATTTTATGATATTATGATAATTTTGCTCTTAAAAAGTTTTTTTTTTTTAAGTTTGTTTTACTAGAATACTTTCATGTATTCCCTTTATTTTTGTTGGCCTTTCACATGAATTATATTTCTAGCTTATAAAATATAGTATTTGTTGTGTCTTGGTTTTATGTATAAAGTCTATTCATAGAATTTTCTTATAAATTCTCCTTGTCTTTTTTGGGCTTCTCATGAATTGTGTTTTTTTAGTATTTTTCAAATATAACAATTGTTGTGTCTTGGGTTTTATGCATAAAGTTTATATACAGAGTTTGGATATGATAAAGTTTGTTGCTTCCAATACTTTCCAAATGATGAAAAATATTTTATCACCATAAGATGCTCATGCTGAAATAGGATGTTTTTCCAATTAAACAGATAAATTTTTTTAATTTCTAATATTTGCTAGAAATGGCAAGTATTAGTGAGGCACAAAGTTTATATGTCACGCCCTGACATATAGTCAGGCATGGGACAACCGCCGCTTTAATTCAAGTGAGGTGAACAACACCTTCCCTAAATTAACGCAAGGCTGAAAACCTAGTCAAACATATATTCACAACTAGGAAATACAACATACCATAATCACACCTGGAGTGGACATTATAGATATAGTCATAGAACAAAATACGAGTACACAAAGTGGTATAGATATCAAAATATACAACCCAACGGATCCAGTCTATACAAGATCATAGAATACACAACATCTCCAAAATAGTGTGTACATACCTACAACACAAAACACAACATACAAGCAACTGCCCAGCACAGAGATTGATCACATGCTCTATTCAACCTGAAGGTGGGTAAAAGAAGAGTGATGAGTAATACTATTACTCAGTGAGTGAACAAGCCACATAGTTCGAATAGGATCGAAATGAGACCAATAGGTAAGCATAAAAAATAAAAAAAATAGCTTAAAATCAAGTATAAGTGCTATTGAAAAGATAATCATTTGGAGAATGCGCATTTCACCAGAAAATCATTTCTGTGTTGTGAAAACTCATCGGGCTAGTCTCAAAGAATGTTCACCCTAATTGTGGTCGCAATTAGGGTTTCAAACCCGCCAAGGTTAGTTTTAAGTGTAATAAAATCAATGAGATAGCCCTCCTTGGTGTTGGCCTCTAAGACACTCGTGTGGTGACCTCGAGTATCTCAGTCAGTATTTGTCCCATTCATGCTCTCTACTCGCCTCCTAATATGGGAAAGTAATGGTCAACCATGCTGACTCTATAGGCCAGACGTGACCGCAGTGGATCGCACAAAGCATGTTAGCATCAAATCACATGAAAATATTTTTGTAACATTTGCATATAGTAAAGCACAAGACTTTCATTTCACAAGTGTTACATTTTCAATAATATAAACATGTCCTTTCACAAAGTAAGTGATACTACATTTTCAAGAATATCACATGTCCTTTCACAAAGAAGAATAAGCTGCAAAGAAGAATAAGGAGATATCAAACAAAATTTGAAGTGTAGAATTATATTCCAAAACCATGCATATTAGTTATCATTCAACCCTTAATCAATTATGTGTTTAAACCACATAAATTCACTCACAAGAAAGCCCAAAATGTAGTCAAGCTCCCTCCAAGGCCTTGCCTTTACTCGATAGCTCTCCACCTACAAATACGAAAGCAATCCCAACATGGAAACATAAGAGCAAAACACGACAATGGAAATCAAATACAACAAAGGAAATAAAACAAATTCAAAGCCAAAAAGTAGGAATTTGGTTCTATCTTAAGGTTGATGGAATGATGACTCGATGAGCATTGAAGCCCTAACTTCAAACATTGCAAAACAATATGCGCCAACGTGCAATTGCTACGAGTACCCCCAAAACCAAAAAACTCTCGGGCTACATTGTTTTCAGGCTAAGCTATAGTAACCAAGAGGTTAAACTTTACAAAAATCATTGGAATGCATCCCTCATATAATAAGGTTTTCAAGCAAAACACTAAAGAGATGTATAACAACAGCATCCAAAGATCATGGTTTAACTCTAAAATTCTATCCAAATAGATATGCAAACTTCTCCAAAAAGCAAGAACAACAAGAACAACAAGAAACTGATCTACTTAACAAAGACTCAACACCCTTCATATAAAAGGTCACACTTACAAACTCAAAGGTTGCAAGTTCAAAGGTTACAAGCTCAAAGGTTCATGCCAAAGAACACACATAACACAATAAAACACCAACTTGCAAAGCTACTTGGTCTAATCCCCTTCAATGAAGAAGACTTGGCTCTTTAATTCCGAAGAACCTTGAAAATTAGATGGCACATCAAGGGAAAGATGATGAACGACCAGCTAGTAAGGCTTCTCTAAAATTCTCAACTTTTGGAGAAGCTTGGAGAAGCTAAGATTATAAGGGATAATGTTTAAAGCAAAAAGAGTATTTTACCCTCACCACTTTAAAAGAAACACTAAAATACCATTACACAAACTAAATGGACAAAAATGACCTTTCACTTCTAGGGAAAAGACCATGATAAAGAATAAATACATAATACTTCCAAAGAACAAAGAAAAGCATGAAACAAAGAGGAGAATAAGATATCACATTATATCTTGATGCATTGAAGTGGATGATCATATTTATAATGCAAGTGAATTTGAAAATCAACCCGTGATTGAAGATGAATCTCATGAAGCAAGTGAAGCCCAAAGGAGAAGATAATGGTGAAAAAAAATTCTGAAGATAGATTCTATCAAGAAGTTTCTTTTAAACACATGTTGATATGGTTTTTAATTCAATGGATAAAGCATGTGACTATTATAACCAATATGCATAGAAAAAAAGGTTTTGTGTGAGAAAAGGACCAATAAAAAAATTAGAAAAAGTTGATAGTGTCATTGGACGACTCTTGTACTGCTATCAAGATGGCTATCAAGAGGAAATAATTAAGAAGACTGAATGCAACAAGAAGAGGCACCGAGGTGAAACACATTATGGATGCAATGCTAACTTTTAGTAAACAAAAATTCCAATGGATCTTGGGTTTTTTCGATGTTTGTAGAGGAACACAATCATATCATAGTAACTCCAAAAAATGTCATCTTTTACCATCACACTGGAAAATCGGTTAAAATAAAAAAGATATGATCGATAAAATGACACAGTCAAGTATTAGAACCAACCTCATGATGAATTGTCTTTCACAAGAATCTCAAGGCAGTCAAAATGTTAGATTTATTGAGCTAGATGCAAGAAATTATATGCGCACCGGAAGAAAAATAGAATTCTTCATAGGAGATTCACAAAGGTTGTTGGATTATTTAAATGAAATGCAAATAAAGAACCCCCATTTTTTTCTTTATAAAATTACCAAAGGTTTGATGTCAATGTAAAATTAACAAGCATATTTTGGAGTGATGTAAGTGTAGAATGGATTATAGCTACTTTGGGGATGTTGTTTGCTTTGATCCAACTTATGGAATAAATAAATATACAATGCCATTTGTTCCAACTGTTGGGGGTTAATCATCATCTTCAAACTATATTATTCGGGTGTACATTGATTTTTGATGAAACAAAATGTTCTTTTGTTTGGGTACTTGAGAATTGGCTACAAGCAATGAAGGAAGTTATCCTAAAGTGATTCTCACTGATCAAGATTTTGCCATTACTGGTGCCATTGCTCAAGTCTTAGCCATGTACAATTCATTGATATTGCTTATGGCGTATTTTTTAAAATGCTAAAAGAGACTTAGGAAGGCTATTCACAAGAAAAGGGGGGAGGGGCAAGTTTGGGCAAGATTTGTCTTATTGCGTACGAAGTCCTAAAACTGTTGAAACCTTTGAAAAAAAAAGTGGATTGAATTCCTTACTAAATGTGATTTGGAAAAAAAATGATTGGATGTTGAGAATGTATAGGAAGCGCTAACATTAGGATCATGCGTATTCACATGACTTCTTTTGTACAGATATGTGGACTACTCAATGAAGTGAAAGTATAAACAAATTTTTAAAGGGTTTTTGAGCAAAAAAATGTTGTTATTGGATTTTGTTCAAGGTGTTGATAAGGCACTAATGAGACATCGAGAGAAAGAAATTGAAGCTAACTTTAAAATGAACAATGTGCAAGCATCCTTAATACTTCATATGCCTATTGAAGAAGAAGCAAGCAAATTGTACTCACTAGCTATATTTGCAAAATTTCAAGAAGAACTACTTTGCTAGTCTTCGTTACAAGTGTAAAAAAATTGAAGAGAATGATAATATAGCTTCAAACAAATGTTTAAAACCAGAAAAAGAAGTTTGACTAGTTAAATTATGCTCTAGATCCAATTTTTTTGTGAGTTGTAGCTGTTGCAAGTTTGAATTTGCAGGTTTCCTATGTCGTCACATATTGAAGGTATTCATTGTGACTAATGTGGACAAGATTCCAAGACAATATATATTAAAATGTTGGATAAGGGATGCAAAATGTGAAAAAAATTTTGATGAAGAAGGCCAACAAGTTGAAGAAGACTGTCATACTCACTTGACACTCTCATATAGCACCCTTTCCCATGAAGCAATAGAAATTGCAACGAAGGGATCTTGCTTTATAGAGGTATAAAAAGTGGCTTTGCATTGGTTGAGGAAAACAAGAGAAGAGGTTGAAAAGGCTATTAAAATGCAAAACTTTGAAGTTTTAAATAGCAACATTGATTAGTTCTCATCACAAGAGGAGGTTGAAAAGGTTATTTAAATGTAAAAGACTTTATTCTCAGTCAAGCATATATAGATAAACTATTTTAGATGCTTAGTTGGAGCACAACATGAAAATATAATGATACAATTATAATCCTCATATATATATTTGAAAATTTTTCAAGGCCATCTAACTTCCACGAATCAAGAAAATACTAGACTTCACCTTGCTTTTAATGAGAGCTAAAATGACTAGAATTGAATCAATTGATCTACTGCAGGCAATGTTTCAATGACAATACTGGAGGCATCAAGGTAATTTGTGATATATTCTCAATAAATTTCTCTAGTTGGATTTGAGAAGTAATGATTTTTCCATTTGTCTTGGGTGAGGTTTCTTGCCATATAGTAGCATATTGAATTCACAGTGCCATACAGTAATGCTTCTTCCACTTTGTTATGATATTTGTTACTTTTTATGCAACTAACTAAGTTTAATAATCTTTGTCCTTTATTTCCTAAAAAAGTGTTGCTGAGAAACTTTTGAAATTGAGCTAACATGTTAGTTGAAGATCAAGTCATTAGATTCATATAGTAGAGTTTGGGAACTGGATTACTTGATCATAATGAGATCATTCTCAAGCTATTGTCTCATTTTAAGTACTCAAATTATAATTCATGTGACATTCATTTTTTATATGTTTAGTTATCATTGTTTTTATTTGTTTTTAGTAGTTATCATTGTTCAATTATCTTTGTCTTTCTACATTTGATGATTTCAAAAGAAATTATTCAATGTGAAAACTATTTTCTAGTTAGAATAATTTGTTAGCCATTATTGATTAGTTTAGAATAATTTTTTAGCTTGTCTTTTCACAACTCAGTTTTGTTACATTAGGATGAGAGTAGAGAACTGGACTGGGAGGCATTGAAAGCACAAAAAGAAGCACAACTAGAACCTATTTGCCATTTCTTTTTTAATGTGAATTTCTTTTTAAATTATTCTTTTTATTTAAAACGAATTTTATGACACATAACTGAATGTATTCATGTGGCCTTTCCCTCTTAATCTCATTTTTTGGTGTTCATGATTCAATTTTTGTTTATCTACTGAAACGAATAGATCGTGTTATTTGGACATGACACCATGCATCATATAGTAAATTGTACTTAGATATGACATGAATCCAAATTATAATTAAAACTTAAGCATTTCCAAGTCAGTTGTCATTCAATTAATTTCCAACACCATGGTGTCTTTATGACAAAGGTCCAGCAAAAACACAATAGATAGCATCACATATGCTGCCTTTATGAAGTTTTCTATTCCATCAGAATGACCAACAAAACTTAAGAACTGACACCATGATTCAATACACAGATAACATTTGACTGAGTTTATAACAACAAAACATTATATGGTCTTATGCATCATCACCAGAATTCATACATTCAGTATCTCAACCGCTTCTTGGAAGGAGGGTGTATATCTCACCATTGAGCATAAAGTACTGTATTCCATGAAATCACATATAAATAACTAGATATGAAATTTGAAATATATATATATATATATATATATATACATGTGATATTTCATATTTGACACTTAAGTGCCAAGGGTAATCTCCTAACATTGTAATATCCCCCTCATCATCTATGTAGATGATCTTTCCACCCTTTGCATTGATCAATCAAAGCAACTTCAAACTCAAACATCCTATTGAGCTTTTTCTTCAATTCTTCATACCCTTCAAACCTTGAAATATGACTGATCTTCCAAGAGCTGAAACTTGCTTATGAACCTAAAAAGCAAAAAATAGAATGAATAAATAATCCATCAAAGTCTCATCAGTAACCTCATTCGAGTTAAGAGAATAAAAACCTTTGTGTGACTATGGGTTTAAATGAATTTTTATCAAACCCTGGCTTTAGATTCAATCAAACCCTTCTATCCACATATTCACATAGAGAAGTAGAGAAGAAAAAAGGAGAAGGAGAGCGAAAATATGGCTTGGTTGTTGTGATAAATCAAAATAGATGTTCACTAAGAAGAAGAAGAAGAAGAAGAAGAAGAGGGGAAGAAGGATAAGATATTGAAAAGGTTATTCATGTTTGTGAAAAATACTTTTTTACCCTTGACAATATTTTAATATAGATCATCACATTTAATGTAAATAAAAATAGTTATTAAAACACAAAAAAAAGGTGGAGCCACGACTCGGTTCCGAGTCCATGGGATCATAACTTGTTATGTAAAAGTGTATCATCTATTGTTGTTCTCATTGTTGATTATGGATTTTAGAAAGAAAAAAATCCAGTGGATTTGGTTCTATGGTAGCTAGACGTGTCTCATTTTTAGCCATGAGTTTATAAATTTTGTTGTTTAGTTTTTATATAATATAAAGATATGTTAGTAATTACATTAAAAGATGTCTGGCCTTTATTTTAAAAATCACTAAATTGATGCAATCCAATGTGTAATGTGTGAGGATGAACCACAGCTCAGTTTTATCGTAACTACCACAAAATCGTGTCCTTGGATCATTTCTCTATCATCTATTATTTTTCTCATTGTTGACTTGGATTTTTGGGAAAAAGTGGATATTAAAAAATTAACAAAATCCTTCATGTATAAGGTAATATCTTTCTCTTTTTGTTTATCAATTTTTTTCTTTACTTCTCTTGTTTTGTCTCTCATAATTTTTACATAATTTTGAATTATTTGGTGCAGGCCGAAAGCCACTTTTCCTTTTTTTAATTTTTTTTTTCTGAATTATGTTATGATATTTTATTTTATTTTTTGGTTTTTGAAGGATTTTTAAAAAATTATCTTAACTTTTGGTTTTTTAAAATTCTTTAGATTTTGTTATTTTTAAAACTATATTTTATAATTTCAATTTTTTTAAAAAAAGACAGATCAGGCCCGCCGGTTTTGATGGTAGTTCGGCCAGCTCCAAGTCATCCGAAAATGACCTGTGACTCACTGAATCTGTTAGGTTAATTGGGTCGCTGGTCAGGCACAATAGATTAGGCCAGTTTCAGATCGCCCAAAAATTGATTCAAATCATGGTCAGGTATGATGGGCCTGGTTAACCTAGCCTATGGTCTTAGCCTCTTAGGGGATATATACCTAAATATATAAATGCATATAATTAATAATAAAATACTATTAAAGTAGATTTATAAAGTGCTCTAGGAGTGATTCAAAGAATAATTTTAATATTTTTAGAATATTAAATATGGTATTAAAAATTAAAAATTTTAATTGGCATTGATTTTATCATGGGCATTAGTTGGTTTATATTAAATATTTAATATGATGTTCTAATGGAAATGGATGATACTCCCTCTGTTCCAAACTACATGTCTTTTTAGGAAAAAAATTTATTCCAAAATAGTTGTCGTTTTACAATATCAAAGTAATATTTATTTATTTTTTCTAATTTTTCCCATCTTCAGTTTTCTAAGTTATATAAATGAAGAGAGTAATATTTATAGTTCCGAGAGAAATATATGGTTTCAAGAGAGGGATAGTTAAGTAATTTGATTGATTTTAATGTTAAAGTTTATATAATTTAATGCTATCTTTAATTATTGTGCAACATTCTTAAACGACATGTATTAAGGAACGGAGGGGTAATATGATTGAAGAGGGTTTTAAAGAAGATTTTTATTTTTGTTATTTTTTTTTGCATATATTTAAAGTGGCATAGATTCATCATGACCATAAAATCGGTTTTATATAAAATCCTTCGATTTTTTTTTAAGTTTTTGGTTTAAAAATATTTAAAAATATTTATTTGATGTTATATTAAATATTAAAAATACAAAAAAATATAGGAGACTAATAGATAATATTAATTTATCATGGGTATTAAGTCAGTTTCATATTAAACAAGACTTACTCATGGAAACAGATGACCTTTGAAAATTAAAAATCTTTGCTAAATTTATTTGGAATTATTGGTTTAGAAAAGAATAAACAACATTTATTTGGTAAACATAAAATATGAAAAATAAAAAATATTGTATTATTAATAAAAAATTATAATTAAATGAATAAAAAATTAACGACATTTATTTGGTATTACATTAAATTACAACATAAACTTTATTTTTTTCAAATTACCAATAGTTTCATATTCATTAAATAATATAGATTGGGTTTATGAGAAGATGAATAGACAATTATAGAAGAAGATGAAAAATCTAAAATAAATTTAAAATTTTTTATTATATTTAAGTTTTGTATATATATTACTTATGATATTAATAATTGAAAAAATTTGATTACACTTTTTTATTTATGCAATAATTATCTATAAGACCTTTGAAATTGAAAATATACAACGGTTTCTATTCTATGAGTTGTTAATTATATTATTTTAATTTGCTCCTAGAGTGTTTGAAAGAATAAATTTAAATTTTTTATTATATTTAAGTTTTTATTTATATTACTTATGATATTAATAATAAATAAATTTTAATTGCACTTATTTATTTATATAATAAATGTGCATAAGACCTTTGAAATCCAAATTACTAGATAGTTTCCACTGAGTTGTTTAATTATATTATTTTTATAATTTGCTTCTAGAGTGTTTCAAAAAACAAATTTAAATTTTTTTATTATATTTAAGTTTTTATTTATATTATTTATGATATTAATAATTGAAAAATTAATTACACTTATTTATTTGTGCAAAACTCCGATGCGAAACCGGGAAGAATGCCTAATTAATAATAAAATGGTTGCACAAACACACCTATAAAATATCTAATCAACTATAGAAAACTCTCTAGTTTTACATGAGAAAACTATGTTTTCCGCAAGGTTGTCAGACCCGGCCCAGGCAATGACCTGGCTAAGTCCAGGGGTCAGGGGTCAATGGGTTCAACCGGGTCGAACAGGGGTCAATAATTAAATATAAAAAAATATTATAATAATTAATAATAAGCAAATATAATATTAAATCCATAATTATATTATAAAACCTACTCAAATTTGATATTTAAATTGATAAATGACCTTATATACTGATGAGAGTTTTCTAATTTTTGTCATTTATTTTTTTACATTTTTTTAAAATTATCAAACTTCTCTGGTGTTATTTATTTATTTATTTGTTTATTGGTTGATTTTGTTAAAATAAATAAAGAAATTTAATTCACTAATTTCTTTATATCTCAATTGAGTTTTTTTATTTTTGTTTTTAAATTTTCTTATATTTTTTTATTTAATTAGAATACTTTTAATTTTTATATTTTTTTATAATAAAAATTACACTCATTTATTGTTTTTATTTTTCTTAATAAATTAAATTTTTTTAGAAAGTATTTACATAATACATTAATATATTTTTATTTTTTTAAATGTTAATTTTTTGTTGGTATATATATATATATAGTAATTCTATTTATCGATTATAAATTATAAATTAATATTAATAAATATACACGATTTTTCGTGGTTTTTATTGAGTAAAAATAATAATAAATTATTAAATATTAGAAAAAATTAAACATCATGACTGGATCGACTCGTACGGGTCAACCTGGCTCCCGTTGAACCGCTCAGCCAGGGTTAACATCGAGCTTTTTAATAACTGGGTCAATGGGGTATACCCGGGCCGGCCACATGACCGGTTTCCGGTTTTTCCGGTTGAACCGACCGGACCGGTCCGGGTCTAACAACATTGGTTTTCCGAGGTGCAAACGTAAGAAAAAACCCAAGTTTAAATCTAATTATTTAAACACTCAAAATCAGGAAACACGAATCTCAAAGCAATAGTTCCTTTGTTTTAGGTTATATATACAAAGCGGCGAAACGATGACACCATCGCTCTCACTGCACTCTTTCTCCTCTGATTCAATCCCTCTTTTGTTGCCCTAATCCGCTTCCCCAAATCGAGGTATCTATTTCATGATTTCTTGTTCTAGAGAGCAGTTTTCTTCGCTTCTCATCAATCTAGGGTTTCTTAGGTTTTTATTCCTCTTTTTTTGAGCTCTGGATGGTAATTTCTCGTGTATTGTGCTTTTCTTTGAGGGTTTGTTAGAAACCTTTTCTTCTAGGGCTTTTTTGTTTCTCCTTGTGCTTTTGGTTTTCTCTGATTGATTGTTAAATTTGTAATTTTTTCTGTAATTGAAGCGTGAGGTCTGATTTTGAAGTAAAATCATGATTTTTTTATTTTTTTTTTTTTATCAGTTTGTTGTTTTTAGGGTTTATGGAGTTGTAACAGTGGGTTTTGATCGTTTTGTGAACAGTTTTGAAGTGATATATCAGAATGTCTTGGTGCACCATTGAATCAGATCCTGGTAAGCTGTTTCTGCAGAGATTTTTTTGATTTAATAATTATATCTGCTCTTTTGCGTTTTTCTTATGAAAAGCAATTTTTTTTTCGATTGTTTGGCGTATTATGTTTCTGGTTTGGTCGTTAGAGGTGGTTATGAGGGCCAGTCGTGGCAAAGAATATGCTGATTTTTCTAGATGATTACAAGGTTCTGGTTTTAGTATTTGTTTAGTAGAGTTTATCTTTGTCTAATTTGTCTTGGTGAATTTCCTGTGATGAATCACAAGTGCTTGGATTATCATAACTTGCCACTGCTGGACAGTTTAGTAACGTGTGTGCTGATCTACAGAGCTTGTTTCTTTCATATCAAGATGAAAGTATAACTTGCATGCTGTTAGAGGATAAGTTGTATGATTTGATAGCTATGTTGTTTCGATCATTGAAATGTGAGAAACAAAACTTATTTTGGTTGTTTACAGATTTTTTCCCAGATCTAATTAATATAATCAGATTACAAGTTGGTAAAATTACCCTCAATGAGAAACGTGGCTGTGGTTAATTTCTCCAAGATGTTCAAGTTCATAAGGATTCTGGTTGACTTCTGCTTTGTGCATATGCAAACTTTTTTATGCCAACCTCATGTGAGGGTGCATACTTGAAGAGTAACCATAGCTAATATTCCATGGATTATTCTAGAGGCATGATTTTGTCACCCTATACCGCTTTAGTTAATGTTGTAATTCGTGGATGAAATTGAAAAGATGTCAGCACTTTCTAACTTTTTAATGAGTATATGTTATGGAAGAGTTAGAAACACACTTTAAAGGTTTCCTGTGGAAAATTTTATTGAACCTTTTTATCTGACTTGGAATAGGAAAATCCATCCTTTGTTTTTGAAGGGTCATAGGGCCTCAACAATGCAGGTCATTGATTTGCTTTATCTCCCAAATTGACCATTTTTTTGTCATGCCAAATCAGTGAACTGTCATGATCCTTAAATTTCCACTCAATGACTCAAAAACTTAGGGCTTTGAAAGATCTGTACTTAAACTATATATCAGTGGCTGATTGGTAGTTTTGCTTATATTCTAATTACAATTAAGCTATGTGGAGTGGAGCCTTTTTTTTTTCCTTAAAATTAAGTTGTGAAATTCATTACTTATGGGCCGATGCTTTCTCACTTGTTTGGCTTACTGTAGGGCAAGTAGGATGAATAAGAACACCATGTTGTTAAGCATTTGATGATGTTCTATACCAATCTTAAAATAACATTTCCTGCCACATTTATTCGATTAATTTAGCGTTATGTTTTATATTTCCCTATATTGTGATTAAGTGGGGCTATCTTCAATAATCAGTCACTGTCCTCTTCATTTTTTGATCACTGTACATTCTTTGATTGCACATAATCTTCACTTTAATCATCTTCTTCTCTTTAGGTGTTTTTACTGAGCTTATACAACAGATGCAAGTAAAAGGTGTTCAAGTAAGTTTATTGCTGCCATTGTTTAAATTTTAAATGACAAACACATTTCTTTATGTGGCGTTCTATAGTTGATGCTTCTCAATGGCTGAAGTAAATCACTTCTCATAATTTGCTCAATTGTATCTACTTTATTCAATTAAAAGTATTTCTCAGTGTGCCTAGGTCCTATTTGGTTGTTGATGTCATTTTTGTTAAAAATCCAGCAACTGAATTATGCCATTATAGTGTTGTTTTGGTTCTGTTTTTCCAATTTCGCTTATGCTTGGTTATCCAAAAATTGCATTTTGACACTTTATTGTCAGAGATCACTGCTGTTTCTGACCTTAATAACCTTCAGTTCTTTAGAGCTTGAGGATTTGTATATGGTCTCATTCTAATAATTGATATATTATTACAATATTTTGAGACAGGCAGGCTCACCGGGAATAGTCTAATTATACCCTAGTTGATTAGTAATGAGTTCAGGGTTCTAACATCATATTAGATACTCCTGAATACTATGTAGATCTGTGTTTGCCTTCATGATCTCTCCATGGATATTAATCTGGCATTGTTCATTCATTTAATTTTTATCATCAGCAAATTTAATACTTCTTTTCCTTCTGATTATTTTGACAGGTAGAAGAATTATATTCCTTAGACATCGATGCCCTAAACAGCCTGCGGTTTAGTATCTGTTTCAAAATCAACTTCATTGTTAACTTTAAATCCTGTCTCTAAATACTTTATTTTAATATTATACGTTAATTCTACAGGCCAGTCTATGGGTTGATATTCCTTTTCAAGTGGCGACCAGGGGAGAAAGATGATCGACCAGTAATTAAGGATCCAAATCCAAATCTTTTCTTTGCCAATCAGGTTTTACACGATCGTGCTAGCATTCGTTAGTCTTTATCTTCCTGTTGCTTTTTGCTGAATTTAGTTCTCACAGGTTATAAACAATGCTTGTGCAACCCAAGCGATTCTTTCTATTCTCCTGAACTGTCCTGAAGTTGACATTGGCCCTGAACTGTCACTGTTAAAAGAATTCACGAAAAACTTCCCATCTGAACTTAAAGGCCTGGCTATTAACAACAGTGAAGCCATTCGAACAGCTCACAATAGCTTTGCTAGACCTGAACCTTTGGTACCTGATGAGCAAAAGGCTGCGGGCAAGGACGATGATGTCTACCATTTCATAAGCTATTTGCCCGTTGATGGAGTTCTCTATGAATTAGATGGACTGAAGGAAGGCCCGATCAGCCTTGGCCAATGTTCTGGTGGCCAAGGTGATCTTGATTGGCTGCGCATGGTGCAACCGGTGATTCAGGAGCGGATCAATCGGTATTCTCAGAATGAGATTAGGTTCAATTTGTTGGCAATCATAAAGAACAGGCGAGAAATGTACACGGCCGAGCTCAAAGAACTCCAAAAGAAGCGGGAACATCTCCTGCAGCAACTCAGTGAACTTAGAGATGTTGGCAGCAAGCACAATCCTTCAATTGAAGCCATAAACAAATCGCTCTCTGAACTGACTACCGAGATTGAGAGTGCATCTGAGAAGATACTGATGGAAGAGGAGAAATTCAAGAAGTGGAAAACGGAAAACATACGAAGGAAGCATAATTACATCCCGTTCCTCTTCAATTTTCTGAAGATTCTCGCGGAGAAAAAACAGCTGAAACCTTTGATCGAGAAGGCGAAACAGAAATCCTGCAGCCCCAGCTGATGAAAACATTAATCGTTTTACTAGTAATTATTATCTCTCATCTTTGTTCAAACTGCTGGTTGAAGCTGTCGATACTCGAACTGATGGTTAGATTTGTAGAATTAAAAACTCAACTTGTGCGAGTTAGTAAGTATTTCACTTCATGCTGCTGGGAATAATGTGACCATTGTCGTACCGTATTTGTTTATCGTCGTTATATGATTTCTTGACTAATTTTCTCACCAGATTGTTTGGTACTAGTGTTGACCTCTGATCTCTTTGCAGGATTCAACCACATTCTGGACATTTCATAGAAAGGAAGAGCCATGTTCTGTCAAAAAACCTAGATCATATTGTGATTTTTGTACTCTTGCGATGGTTTTTATTTTATTTAAGTGTAATCTGCAATGATGTCTAAAATATCTTATATCTTATTAAAATTATATTTGTGTGTATGCTATGAGCTATTGAAAATTGGTATTTGAAATTTTTTTTCTCTATTTATCAAATTGACCAATGTGATATAAAATTACTGAAAGTAATTTTTACTGGTAATTATTCGAAATCTCTTTTAAGTTTTTTTATGCACATTTGGTCTTTTCAAATTTAAATATCTTTAAAAATATATTTTTTTTTATATTTTATTTTTTAGTATTTCTGACATTTCGTCAATTTTTTAAGTAGAAACATATAATAATAAAAATGTCAAATATTAAATAAATAAATAAATGTTAAATAAAAAAGTAATATATTGAGTGAAAATTTATGTGGTTACGTGTAAATACGAAATGTTGCAGTAAAAAAAAAATGAAGTGTACTGAAAAAAATAAAGGATTTATTTGGGAAGTTTAAAAACTTTTATTGGACTAAAAATAATTTTTCATATATTTTATTACCAGAAGACCTGATTAATATGGTTTTTTTTATCAGAATGGAATGATTTTTTTTTCACCTTTTATTTTTGTTTTTCATTTTATTTGGTTTTTTTAATATATAATTTTTAGATTTTTATGGTAGTTCAAGAGTGGAATTTATTTGTTTCAGTATTTCCTAATTATTACTTGATTATTTAAAATATTTGCAATTGTTGTTATATTTTTCTAATAGTATATGCATGTGAATATACCTCCCCCATTATTAGTTTTTAAATAAAAAATTAATGCGAATTTAATTGAGATATTAATTATAATAGAGAAATTACTATAAATCTCATTCATATGGTTTAATTTTAGTGTGATCATCTTGTTTGTTTGCTGGTTTTAACAGTAACACAAAAAAAAACCTCTAGTTCCATAAAACTCCCCAAAACCACCGTTTTAGTTTTTATTCTTTCATTTTCTCAATTATTTATTTCTAATAGCATACATAAAATAAAATAATATAATATAATATAATAATGAAAAATAAAGTCAACCATTGGATAGCTCAATGGTATGACACCAAAGTATAAAGAGGAGGTCATGGGTTCAAATCCTTCCCCCGACAGTACTGTTCACCAGGGATTCTTATACTATTCTCATATTATATATACACTGTACATCCGGGTTTCAGTACTGTTCGATACTTGTTTATATTTATATAAAATATGGCGCTTGTCGTCTATTATTCAAATAATGAAAAATAAATTTTTGATCCTCTGTGATTTTCATATAAAAACTTAAAAATATAAATTTCTCTTAAATAAAAAAAATAATACCGTTTTGACTCACCCAACTACTTCCAATACAAAACAGAGTTAATCTCATTGTAAACAATCATGCCCAATTTTCAAAAAAAAAAAAAAAATCTAAAGGTTTCCTACAAAAACACATGAAGTATATATAATAAAATAAATAGTTTTTAATAACCGAAAATTCTTTTTGATCATATAAACAAAAAAATAAATAAATAAATTTTGACTAATTGCTACCCCATGTGGAAAGTCTAGTGTTTGCCTCCCACTAAAATTGCCTTTATTTATTTATTTTTTATTTATACACCTTTTGCACTCGTTGCATAATTAAAACATGTTTATAAATTATATAAATATAATTGTATAATAATAAGAATATAATTTAATTTAAATTCTAAAACAATCTATCATTAATAGTGTTAAATTTTTATGTAACATTTTATTTGGCTGATTGGATTTAAAAATCCATATAATTAGACTACATCAGATGGGGTAATTTTTTTTTTACGACCAAATAGCCTGTAATACAAAATCCCATAACTTAGAGTACCTCACATGAGTGAACCAAGAAAATGAAAATTTAATGGATGGGATACTTACATTTATGCTTCTTCACAAATTTCTTTTCCCTTTCAACCTTAATCCACCCTACGACTATAGTTTGTCACTCATCGGATGCTCCTATTAGTGCTTCTCTTACCATAAATCACATATATTTTTTTTAAATTTAAATTTGCAAATCTCTTAAACCAAAAATAAAATTGTATAATACAATATTTTTAAATTTGTGAATTATATTGTAACTAAAAACTAACTATATTTACAATTACATTCAATTAAATACTATTTTAGATGCAATATATACACATAAAAAAATATCAACTTAACAGACCTTTAGGAATTTAAATATGTTATGAATATTATAAATGGATGCTAATGTAGCTGTAACACTGTAACAGGCGGCATTACTGTAGCAACCTTCTAGATATTACTGTAGCAAACGCCAATACTGTTACTATTTCACCTACCAGAGTATTTTGGACCGTCTAATCAAATCAATTTTGACCGTTCATTCATCTCTTATAAACCTATAAATAAACCCCTCCCGCCTCCCCCTTCCCCTTTCCCCTTTTTATGTATTGTAAAATATGTAGAAGAGAAGGAAAAGAGAAAGAGAAATAAAGAAGAGGAAAGAAGTAGAAGAGGTGAATTTTATAGAGTTTTTGGTAAATATTCTGGCTCTTTATTCTTATTATTCTCTTTACATTTATAAAATATTTTCAACATGTTATCAGCAAGACCTTGCTCATATGGCTTTAATTTTCTTTGGCTCATCTAATATATATCTTATATGTGGAATCTGTTTTTAACACTGAAAGAAGAGAAGGGAAGGGAGGTCTGGCAGGTAAGCATAATACTACTAGCAAACCATACATTTTATTTAATTCATAATATTAGTCAACCATACATAGGATTTTCTTAGAAGCATACATAAAAAATATACAGTACAAAAGCCACTAAGGCTAATAATAAAAGTACATCTAAAATAAACATGAAAAACAATAATATTAATACTATAACAAGTTTTCCATCAAATCTAAATCATATAGTATGATCTTCCCCAAGTTTGCTAAGGCGAACCTCCGATTTCGGCAATCGTTGACAAAATCAGGTTAAAGCTCCATCGGTTAAAAAGGGGTTATGTCGGCCCTTTTCTCCTCTCCGCCGACTCTTCTCTCTTCTCTCCCTTATCCTTCCTTCCTATATTTTCTCTTCCCTCTATAACTCATATTCCTCACTATCAAACAAAATTTCATTGTCGATGCTGCAATAATTGCAGCACATGAATAATACCATATATGAACAATACCATATGTATATACAGTATCATATATATGACAGTATATAGGGTTTATATTTTCTTCTGTACACTTTATTCTAATTACCTACTATATTATTATTTAGAAAAAAAATGATAAATATTGCTAGAAGGGAATTTGAGTCCCTCCATATTTCTGGAAGAAATTACATATCATGGAGCATTGATATCAAGCTTGAATGCAAGGGAACCTGGGTAAAACGATTGAGAATAAAACCAGTGACATTAAGGCAAAAGCCTTAATATTTATAAGGCATCACCTTGATGATGCCCTTAAGAATGAATATTTGACCAGTGAGGATCCACAAGAATTGTGGTTATCCCTGAAAGAAAGATTTGATCACTTAAAATGGTTTATCTGCCAAAGGCACATAATGACTAGTCAAATCTCAGGTTCCAAGACTTTAAAAATATACAAGAATACAATTCTGAGCTATTTAGATATTCCCAGTATTATGACTCTGCAGAGAAACTATAGCAGAAAATATGAATACATACCTAGATGTAACAAATTTTTTAGTATACTAAATTCTTTGTGCTCTGTTTTATTATGTAGCTTATTTTATTATATAGCATGTCTTATTATGAATATTATATTAAAGTTATATTTTATTTTGTTTGCTTTGTTAGAAATATGACTGATGATGAATGCATCATTGATTGTGAAACAACGCATACTATTTTGACAAGAAAAATATATTTTATATCCTTATCAATGAGAAAGGCATGTATAGCCACAATAGCAGGGTCATCAGAACTGATTGAAGGTTCTGGAGCAGCAGCATTGATGTTACCAAATGAGACATCTTTGTAGATGAAAAATGCTCTCTATTCCCCTAAGTTTAGGAGGAACCTTTTAAGTTTTAAAGATATACGTCTCAATGGATATCATTTAGAGACGGTTGATAAAGAAGGAAAAGAATATCTTCATATTACACGAATTATTTCATACCAAAAACGTATACTTGAAAGCTTTCTCTGTATATCTTCAGGGTTATATTTTACACGTATCAAAGTGATGGAATCACATACAGTATTAATCAGGAAAGTTAATGACCCAGAGATATTTAAAATATGGCATGAAAGACTTGGATATCCGGATGCTATTATGTTGCCTCGGATTGTTACTAGTTCTCATGGACACCAATTGAAGGATTATAAAATCCTAACGAATAATGAATATGCATGTTCAACATGCTCAATGGGAAAGCTAATAACCATACCTTCGACAACTAAGGTGATTGGTGAATCTCCTAAATGGATGGAATTGATTATGAAGAAACATATTCTCCTTAAATGGATGGAATTACTTTTCGATTTTTAATTGCCATGGCAGCAAGTAATAAATTAGATATGTAATTGATGGATGTTGTCATAGCATATCTGTATGGATTACTTGAAAATGACATATATATGAAAATCCCTAAAGGATACACAAAAACAAACATTACAAATCATCATCATTTATACTCTATTAAATTACAGAGATCTCTCTATAGATTAAAACAATCTGGACGGATGTGGGATAACCGTCTCAGTGAATATCTTATAAAAGAAGGGTACCAAAATGACAGTATATATCCATGTGTGTTTATTAAAAGTTATACTAACGATTTTGTTGTGATAGCAGTATATGTGGATGATTTAAATATTGTATGCACTCCTTCTGAAATTGCAATTGCAGCATCATATCTGAGGAAGAAATTTGAAATGAAAGATCTGGGAAAGATCAAATTTTGTCTTGGTATACAAATCGAGCACTTACTCTCGGGAATATTTGTACATCATTCAACCAATACAGAAAAGATGCTAAAGAGATTCAATATGGAAAAGGCTTATCCATTAAGTACTCCAATAGTTGTCCGAGCACTTGATGTACAGAAAGATCCATTTCGTCCACCTGAAGAAAGATAAATCATTTTTGGTCCAGAAACTCCATACTAAGTGTAATTGGTGTATTAATGTACCTTACAAATAATACAAGACAAAATATAGCTTTTGTAGTAAATCTTCTAGCAAGATACAACTCTATACCGGCACGAAGACACTGGAAAAGAGTAAAAGATTTGCTACGTTATTTACGAGGAACTACAGATCTGGGCTTATTCTATCCACAAAAATCTTTATCCAACTTCACAGGCTTTGCTAATGCTGGGTATCTGTTTGATCCTCACAAAGGGCGGTCTCAGACTGGATATATATTTTCTTACAATGGTATAGTTATCTCATGGCGTTCCACAAAACAATCTCTTACAGCTACTTCATCAAATCATGTTGAAATTCTAGCTTTACATGAAACAAGTCAAGAATGCCAGTGGTTGCGATCTATGATTGGTCATATTCAGTCATTATGCAAATTATCAACTGTAATAACAAATGCTACAATAATTTATTAAGATAACAATGCTTGTATTTCCCAAATACAAGGAGGTTATATTAAAAGTGACAGAACGAAACATATATCACCAAAATTTTTCTACACTCATGATCTCCAGAAAGAATGTGTTATAGAAGTTTAAAAGATTCAATCTAATGAGAATCAAGTAGATCTATTCACAAAATCACTTCCCAAATGAATTTACCAAAAACTTATACATAAAATTGGAATGAGAAGATTCAAGGATGTAAGTACTCCTAAAATAAATTAAAATTATTTATTTGAGGGGGAGATTGTACTCTTTTTCCCTTCGCCAAGGTTGTTATCCCAATGGGTTTTTCCGAGGCAATGCTTTTAATGAGGGAGTAATCCTCAAATATACCAAGGATAGTGTACTCTTTTTTCTTAGCCAGGTTTTTATCCCACTGAGTTTTTCCTAGCAAGGTTTTAACGAGGCATATCCTTTGGGTGTAGGCATCCAAGAAGGAGTGTTATGAATATTATAAATGGATGATTACTGTAGTTATAATATTGTAGCAATCGGCATTGCTGCAACAACATTCTAGATATTACTATAGCAGGCGCAACACTGTAGTATTGTAGCAGCAGCAAGTACTGTTACTATTTCACCTACTATGGTATTTTGGACCGTCAAATCAAATCAATTCTGACCGTTCATTCATTCATTCATCTCTTATAAACCTATAAATTCCCCCTTCCCTCCTTTTTATGTATTGTAAAATATATAGAAGAGAAGGAAAAGAAAAAGAGAAATAAAGAAGAGAAAATAAGAAGAAGAGGTGAATTTTATAGAGTTTTTGGTAAATATTCTGGCTTTTTATTCTTATTATTCTCTTTACATTTATAAAATATTTTCAACATAATAATATATATACACAATTTTTTTCCATTATTTAATATTTAATAATATATTTTAGTAGTGCATTTTGGTCAAAAAGACATATAATATATATATTGTTAAAAATATGTGTTATAAATATAAAGATAGTGATAGAAAGCCAAAGTATTTACCAAACACCCAAAACCCTGAAGAATTAGTTTCTTCTTCTTTCTTCTTTTATTTCTCTCTTTTCTTTCTCTCTCTTTTCTATATCTCAAAATATACAAAATGAGGGGGTATTTATAGGGGTTACAGAGTTGAATGAACGGCCGGGATCGATTCGATCCGACGGTCCAAAAATACTCGGTTGAGTGGAATAGTAACTGATACCGCGGGCTACGCTATGTCATGCGCTCACGTTGATATCTAGAAGTTACTATAGTAATGCCGGCTGCTACAGTGAAATTGTTACAGTAGGCATCCATTAAAATATTTGTTTATAACACTCCCTGGATGCCCTACGACCAAAGGATATGCCTCGTTAAAACCTTGCGGGAAAAACCCGATTGGGATAAAAAAACCTAGCTAAGGAAAAAGAGTACACTATCTTTGGTAGATTTGAGGGTTACTGCCTCATTAAAAACCTTGCTTTGGAAAAACCCATTGGGATAAAAACCTTGGCAAAAGAAAAAAAATACAGTCTCCCCCTCAAATAAATAACTTTTATCTTATATCAGAAGTACTTATATCCTTAAGTTTTCTCATCCCGATTTTGTGTATAACTCTTTAGTTAATGCACTTAGGAAGTGATTTTGTGAATAGATCAGCTTGATTCTCATTGGATTGAATCTTTTGAACTTCTATAACACTTTTTTTTTTCTGGAGATCATGAGTGTAGAAAAATTTTGGTGATATATGTTTCGTTCTGTCACCTTTAATATATTCTTCTTGTATCTGAGAAATACAAGCAATGTTGTCTTCATAAATTCATCGTAGCATTTGTTGTTACTCGATGGTAATCTTGCGGGATGATCATGATATGCCCAATCATAGATCGTAACCATTGGCATTCACGACTTGCTTCATGGAGAGCTAGAATTTCGAGCATGATTTGATGAAGTAGTCAGTAAGAGTTTGTTTTGTGGAACGCCATGAGATAGCGTACCATTGTAAGAAAACATGTATCCGATGCGAGATCGCCCTTTGTGAGGATCGACAGATACCCAAAGATCGAAAGAAACCTGTGAGGTTGGATGAAGATTCTTGTCGATAGAATAAACCTAGATCTGTAGTTCCTCGTAAATAACGTAGTACATCTTTTACTCCTTTTCCAGGTGTCTTTGTGTCGGTGTAGAAGCGTATCTTGCTAGAAGATTTCATCGCAAAAGCTATATCTGGTCCGGTATTATTTGCAAGGTACATTAATGCACCGATTGCACTTAAATATGGAGTTTTACGGACCAAGAATGATCTCTCCTTCTTCCGGTGGGCGAAATGGATCTTTCTCGAACATCAAGAGTTCGACGACCATTATGCGTACTCGATGGATAAAGCCTTCTCCATATTAAATCTCTTCAGAGACCTTTTCAGTATAGGGTTGATTGATGCACAAATATTCCACGAGGATAAGTGCTCGATTTGTATACCCTAGACGTAAATTTGGTCTTTCCCAAATCTTTCATTTCAAATTCTTTTTTTCAAATATGATCTGCGAGTTGCAATTTCAAAAAGGAGTGCCTACAAGATTTAAATCATCCACATATCTGCTATCACAACAAAAACCGTTAGTATAACTTTTTAATAAACACACATGGACATATACTATTATTTTTGGTATCCTTCTTTTTATAAGATATTCATCTGAGACGGTTATACCACATCCGTCCAGATTGTTTTAACCCATAAAGAGATCTCTGTAATTTAATAGCAAATTGAATTTTCAACATTTTCAGAAATATCATCCCCCATTGATTCTTCATTAACTTGTTCGAGGGTTTTATAATTTCCTCTCCCTTTTTCACATGGGAGATCCTTATCTTTATTTTTTTCTCGCTTCCTTTTTCTAGGAGTCGAATCTTTGGCACCAATTGGTCTTCCACGCTTTTTGTCGTGGTTTATTTTTCTACTTGATTTTCTTTTCAATGGATTCTTAGGAATCTCAATTCTCTGCAGGGAGCATTAGCGGTTGGTATATATGATTTGGTTACCATTTTTAGTATCGATGAATGCATCGTGTATTTCATTTGCAATATTTTTTGCAATTTAATGATCCTTTGAACTTCAAGTTCACATTCATTGATACGAGGATCATATGTATGTAATCGTGATGCATTCCAATCAATTTCTTTTTGGCTCATTTTGAGTAATCATTTCTCCCCTAATGCGGGGAAGGCAGATTCATCAAAATGACAATCTGCAAATCTTGCGATAAATACATCCCCCGTTAATGGTTCTAAATATCAGTATAATTGAAGGGGAATCATAACCAACATATATACCAAGTCTGCGTTGTGGACCCATTTTTGTACGATTTGGTGGTGGTATTGGCACATATCTTGCATGACCAAAATATTCTTATATATGAAATATCGGGGCTCTTTACCCATAACAAGTTGGTGTGGTGAATATGAATTACATGCGATGGGTCGGATCCGTATTAAAAGGCTGCGGCATGCAAAAATAGCATGACCCACGCACTTGTAGGCGGTTCGTCCTTAATAACATTGGGATCGGGCGATAATCTGAGTCTTTTTAATTAATGACTCCGCTAACCCATTTTGGGTATGCTACGTGAGCTCTTGGATGCTCAACATGTATTCCAATCGCCATACTGATAATCATAAAATGATTTTTGATGAAAAATTCACCGACGATTATCAAGACGAATTGTCTTTATGGGATAATCCGGAAATTGTGCTTTAAGCTCGATAATTTGTGCCAATAACCTTGCAAATGCTACATTCCTTGTGAGCAGCGATGAAACATGGGACCATCTAGTCGATGCATCGATTAAAACCATAAAATACCTAAATGGTCCACATGACGGATGTATTGGTCCACAAATGTCTCCTGTATTCTTTCTAAAAAAATTTAGGAGATTCACCGATCACCTTTGTTATAGAAGGTGCAGTTATTAGACTTTCCCATTGAACATCTTTGAACATGCGTATTCATTATGTGTTAGGATTTTATAATCCTTGAGTGGGTGTCCATGAGAACTAGTAATAATCCGCGCAACATAATAGCACTCGGATGTCCAAGTCTTTCATGCCATATTTTTAAATATCTCGGGTCATTAACCTTCGGGTTAGTCACCGTATGTGATTCCATCACTTTTGATACGTGTAAAATATAATCCCTGAGGATATACTAGGAAAGCTTTTCAAGTACGCGTTTTTGGCATGAAATGACTTGTGTAATATAAAGATATTCTTTTTCCTTCCTTATCAACCGTCTCTAAATGATATCCATTAAGACGTATATCTTTAAAAGCTTAAAAAGGTTCCTCCTAGACTTAGGGGAATAGAGAGCATTTTTCATCGCAAGGATGTTCCATTTGGCAACATCAATGCTCGCTTCTCCGAACCTTCAACCGGTCCGATGACCACCTGCTATTGTGGCTATATATGCCTTTTCTCATTGATAAGGATATAAAAATATATTTTTCTTGTCAAAAATAGTATGCGTTGTCCCAGATCAATAATGCATTCATCATCGACCATATTCTAACAAAAACAAAAAGAAAAACATAATTTAATAAAAACATAAAGACATATTACAAACTAGTCTATAAGGAAATCGACATATCTAAATATGTATTTTTCGAGTTACATTTAAATTATTTATGGAATTATCCTCAATTGGATCAACTATGGGGTTGTCGAGAAAATTTGTCTCAATATCTTTACCTTTCTTGTTTTTAAGTGATTCTTGGTAAAGATGGACAAAAATGTTTTGAGAGTCCCTGCAAATTCTGGACCAATGACCTTCCAGGCCACAACGATAGCATGTATCTTTCTTTGTCTCTAACCCCATCTTGTGGCTTTTGTTGCTACATTGATGTACATCAATTATGTTATCGCGTGGTCCGATATTATTTCGGCCCCCACCACGACCAGCGTAGTCCTCGACCACCATAATTTCCTCGTCCCATCGCGGTTTTTAAAACTAGCACGCGACCACGCCATCTTCTTTGCCCAAAATTAATTTACGGCGATGGTCTCGATCCGGATGGTCGAGATTGATGATTACTGCATCAACAATTCATTGTTTTGCTCCCCACAAGGAGACAAGAAATTAATTCAGAGAATTTTGTAAAATTCTTTTCTCTATATTGTTGTTGTAATATAACATTTCGTGCGTGAAATGTTGTAAATGTTTTCTCGAGCATCATTCCTTCTGTCACTGTTTCTCCACAGAGACGAAGTACTGAAACAATTTTAAACAGCTCGGAATTATATTCTTGCACGCTTTTAAAATCTTGAAACCTGAGGCTTGACCAATCATTGCGTGCTTTGGGCAAGTAGACCATTCTGAGATGTTCAAATCTCTCTTTCAGGGATAACCACAATTCCTGTGGATCCTCAATGGTCAAGTATTCATTCTTCAGGCCATCATCAATATGATGCCTTATAAATATTAAGGCCTTCGCCTTATTATCACTAGGCTCATTGTTATTAGCCTCAATAGTTTTACTCAGGTTTCTTGCTTTCAGATGGAGCTTGATATCGAGGCTCCATGATATATAATTACTCCCCGAGATTTGAAGGGCATCGAATTCTCTTTTGCAATATTTGCCATTTTTTTCTTCAAAAAAATAATAATATAGCATGTAATTAGAATAGAGAGTATAGAATAAAATATAAAAGCATCTATACTCGTTCATATATACTGGGATCTGCTCATGTATAACACTATTCATATATACGGCACTATTCATGTATACGGTACTGTTCATGTATAACACTATTCATATATACGGCACTATTCATGTATCACGGGATCGCTTCATCTACTGCAATTATTACGGCATTGGGAATTAAAAATTTGTTTGAAAGTGATTATAAGTTAAAAGGGAAGAAGAAGTAAAAAAATAGTGGAGAGAAGAAAATAGGGGGTCGACTGGAGAAAAGTCGTGCCGAGTTCACGACGGAGAAAAAGCCGTCGAGTTGCCGACGGAGAAACCCGAGTGGAGTGAGAGAAGGGCTGACGGAGAAAAAGGTGACCCACGTGTTTTTACCCCGATTTTTGTCAACGATTGTCGGGATCGGAGGGTCGCCGCGAAGAAGATGATGCTTGCTAATTTGATTTGATGGAAAAACCTCATTGTAATAATAATATTATTGTTTTTTCTTGTTTATTTTAAAAAGTCATCGGCAATATTAGCCTTAGTGGCTTTTAGTACTTGTATGTTTTTATGTATGCTTCTAAGAAAATCTTATGTATTATTGATCAATAAAATGTATGGTTTGCTAGTATTATATTACCCTGTCGATCCTTCCCTGCGATTCGATGTTAGAAATGGATTCCACATATATAACATATATATTAGATGAGTCAAAGAAAATTAAAATCATATGAGCAAATTCGTGCTGATAACGTGTTAAAAATATGTGTTATAAATATAAAGATAGTGATAGAAAGCCAAAGTATTTACCAAACACCCAAAACCCTGAAGAATTAGCTTCTTCTTTCTTCTTTTATTTCTCTCTTTTCTTTCTCTTCTCTTTTCTATATCTCAAAATATACAAAATGAGGGGGTATTTATAGGGTTACAAGAGTTGAATGAACGGCCGGGATCGATCTCGATCCGACGGTCCAAAAATACTCCCTAGTTGGTGGAATAAGCAATGACGTGGTACACGCTACGATGTTACTACTGCTACATGATGATATCTAGAAGTTACTATAGTAATGCTGCACTCATGATGAAATTGCTACAGTAGGCATCCATTAAAATATTTGTTTATAACATATATATATATATAGAGCAAACATAATGTGCGGATGCGGATGATTAGAAAAAAAAAGAGAAAGAAATAAGAGAGAAATAGAAAAAAACGGGTGCAGAGAAAGAGTAAAATAGGATAATAAATACTTTTTATGTGCTTTTTTTATCGGTCACAAATCTATATTCTTTTATATCTGTCATTTTCTAACATCAACAAGCATTTATTAATATTTTTTCAAAATTATCTCTAACACTCTATTCAACTCTCTTATTAGAATTAAATATGAGAGATGGATGTGAGATTTAGTTAACCATGACAGATAAAAAAAGAAATGGAGAGACTAATATCTTAGTCGTTGCATTGGGTTGACGGGTGAGGTAAGAGAGTACTAGGTTTTTTCTATTCATCCTTTTTTATTATTTATAAAATTAATGTTCATTAGTTACTGTACATCATATTTTATTGTTTATCATTGAGCATCTCATAACACATGTATTCAATTTAAAATTGATGACTATATGCAAATGTTCATACATAAAGAATTTATATGATATTTGATTTTTATTCAAAGTTGTACACACAATTAGTCAAATTTTCATAAATATATTTAAAAATAAAAAATAAAAAAAACGAGTTAACTCAAGTGGTAAATCGTTAGGGTTCCAACTCAACGAGTCACCACACAACATAACATCTCTTGAAGAACTCTTTTTTTTTTATTTTTTCTCATCAAAATCTCTTCAGATTCAAGCTTCGAAACCGCTTCTTCTTCTTCTTGCTCTTCTTCTCCATTCTCTCCGCTCTCTCCACCTCCGCCTCCATCTCCACCGCCATCGATGGGTTCCCCGGACTCCGCCTCCGCCTCCCCTCGCGCCACTGCTGTAGATCACTCCTCATCCCCAAGATCCCCAACTTCCGGTGAGAATCACGATCCCTCTTCCCCTTTTCCTCGATCTCGAGCTTTTCCTTTCGATTTCCCTTTTTTTCCCTTTGATCCTTGGACTTTTATGGAATGTGGATTTGCGCTTGCTTGAGATCGCGTTGATGGTTGTTTGTGGGTTTTGGTTTGCAGATGATAGGGTTAAGCCGACGCATATACGGTTTCTTGTGTCAAATATGGCGGCTGGGAGCATTATTGGGAAGGGGGGATCGACGATTACGGAGTTCCAGTCTCAGTCTCATGCTCGCATTCAGTTGTCTCGCAACCATGAGTTTTTTCCTGGAACTTCTGATAGGGTTATTATGATTTCTGGGGCTTTTGATGAGATTATGAAGGCTATGGAGCTGATCCTTGAGAAACTTCTCGCAGAGGTATTTTTTTTTTTGGATTGAGTTTTTTGGTTGTTTAGCTCTTGTATTGTTTTGTTGTGATTGGTTTTGGTTGGTTTTTTGTAGGGAGAGGATGGGAATGATGTTGATAGTAGATCAACAGTTAGGCTTGTTGTTCCGAACAACTCATGTGGAGGCATAATTGGGAAAGGAGGAGCTACTATAAAGTATAATTTACTCCCTTTTTGGGTTGTCATATACCTTTAGTGCGTCAATTTAATTTTGCACTTTGATTTTACATTCGTCTGATACTGAATCAGCATGTTTGGAAAGGGGGGAGCTACCATGGTGTATCAAGTAGAAATTTTGCACTTTCTTAATATTTTATGGTATCCTGAATCAGCATAAGTTGAAAGGGAGGAGCTACCTTAGTGTATCAAGTAGAAATTTTGCACTTTCTTTACATTTTTTGGTAGTCTGAATCAGCATAATATGAAAGGGAGGAGCTACCTTAGTGTATCAAGTTGAAATTTTGCACTTCATTAACTTTGGTTTATCCTCAATCAGCATGATTGGAAAGAAAACAGCTATGGTAGTGTATCAAATAGAAATTTTGCACTTTTTTAACATTTGGGGTATCCTAAGTCAGCATAATTTGAATCGACAGAGCTACCATAAAGTGTAAGCTAATTCTTCTTCTTTTAATCTACTTCTATTATGTCAAGTAAATATTTTCACCTTTCCTAGGCTATCTTAACATTATTCACTTATGTTTAACTCTAAAACGTCAAATACAACTTAGACTTTAATTTTTATTTTTCTAAACATCTTTTGTCATGCTCTGTGTTTCTTTTGTATTTTGTTTTTGTATTTATTAAGGGAAAGTCAGTCTATTTTTGCTCTTTTTTGTGTTGCACAAGAAAAATTGTGAAGGATGACATTGAGACAGTGTTATTGGGACACATACGTCCCATGACACGTTTATTTAGTGAAAACCAAATATGCGGGCTTAATACTCTGCTGTTAGAGAAATTGAACTACTGATGAGGGATTTAAATAATATGAAATTAAATTAAAGTAAAAATGTTTCTAGAATCATGAAAATTCAAAGAAAATCACTCGTCAACATGTAAAAAAAAATGACAAGGGGATTGAAGTTGTTCCCATGTATCACCTTGTTAAATATGACCCCTTGTTGTATGTGAGCAAGGGTTAAGTAGGCATGTTCTAAAAAACCATTAGGATTTTAAAGCGTGTGTTATTCTAATTTATCTCATAGCTGCCAAGCCTTGTTGTTTGGTTCAGGTGGAAGAAAACAAAAGTAGGATCTTATTGGTGGACGTGTCACCTTGTTAAATTTTTATTGCACATGTTGTCTTGCCGTATTTAAGGAATTTTCTTTTGTAACCTTTTAAATTAGGTTGATGGGTATATTTTTGTTGATTGATCATCTTGTTCGATAGCAAGCCTAGTGGTGCTTGAGGATGGTAAACTAATAGAAACAAAATTATATAATGAAGCACAATTGTCATTAAATTAAGTTAGTCAATGCAAATGAATCTTGGTAGAAGGTGTGCTGAACAACCCCCCCAAGGAGGGATATGTAGTGAAGATTGTAGCCTAACATGATTTTAGTTGATGAGTCGATGACAATGTGGTGATTACTTTATGGGTAAGTGTTTATTAAGGTGTTTTTGGTTCTGTGTTCTTGTGAGATTCTATGAGTAACTGCCTCAGCTTGTGCTAATATCTTTGCTCAAGTGTCATTGACATTTTAGGAGGCCTTATATAGTGGATGATTTTTCCACGTAGATAATTTGTTGTTTATTTAATTGTTTTAATCTGCCATGAGTCAATTATTTTCTGTGGTTTCTTCTTTAATTATCAAATTTTCATTATACTATGCGTTGAGGTTTGTATTTCTTAATTTGGTTGTGATGTGTGCTTCAAGGATAAATATGCACGTCATCTTCTCATCTGACTTGCTTCAAGCTGTATAAACTGGCTTCTTGATAGTGCTTCTGGCCTACTAAAAACATAAGGCAATTCTTTTGGTTTTAGTAATTATGATTCTAATAATTGTAAGCATGCTCGACTGTTGCCTAACTGAAAACTTTGAATTGCGCATACAACACTGGAAGTTTGGAAGTTAGAATCTGGGAAGGAAACATAAAAATTTCAGGTTGAACAATTTATATTGAGGGCTTCAGATAATATGGGATATTAATGATCAGTGTAAGCCATTCTTGAGTATTATATGGAGGTTTAAATAATTGGAAAATATGCAGGAGACACTAAAATAATGCTTGGAGAGATGCAGTTGGAAGGATTTAGGCATTTTGTTGCAGGATCTGTCCACAGAAAGGAACCTAAGGCAATATTATGCTTCATTTAGCCAAGGCCAAAAGAAAGCTGATGACTTATTAGGTTATTATTTTCTGGTGGATAATTGCTTGTCCTAGGAGTTTTTGAACATCTTCTTTTTCTAAATTTCACTTGTTTACAACATCCGTGCTGCTATTTCTCTTGTTCATTGAATGCATTGCTGACTAAACTTTTTTTTATTGTTTATATGTGCTTATGCAGGTCATTCATTGAAGATTCTCAGGCTCACATCAAGATTTCCCCTCAGGATCATAATTTTGTAGGGTTAAATGACAGGCTAGTTACATTGACAGGGTCTCTTGAGGAGCTTTTGCGGGCAGTTGATTTAATTTTAACAAAGCTGACAGAGGATGCTTATTATTTACGTTCAATCTATTCTCCGTGGCCGTATGTAGGTATGCTTTATTTTCATTTCTAATTTTGTATGGCTTTAAACTTTAGATTTCTAATGATTAACTAATCTATCTATGTGTTTGCTGCCTACTGGCTGCTTGTTATCTAAGAATCCTTTAATTTATGGAAGTTTTTACTGCTGACATAACCATTCAAATTAGTCATGACATCCTTATCTCATCCTTCTAACATATTTGTATTTTTTTGAAACATTATTTCCCTGTAAGGTTAGAGGGAACACTTGATAATGCATGTTTAAGGATCTGAATTTCCCTTGGTCTGTGGATATATTTGAATAAAAAGTTCTTTTTTTATTTTAAGAAGCACTGTTCTGATTATTTGATGCTTACTAGATGCATATGATATTCCACCTTTATTTTTTATAATATATCCAAATTGTTTATGTACTTATATTTGTGTTTTTTATGCAATTGTTTGGGGGATAGATGTTGCATGGATGTGACCTGTGTTCGTTACTATTACTGTCCATTTTTGTATTTTCAAAGTGTCATGTAATTGTGGCACCTTTTGTGTTTGTGTGGGTTGAGAAAGAAGAGGGGTTGTGTCTTTAATTTGTCCACTATGTGTCTGGCAGCTTTTGAGTTGAAAATCTAATTTATGCTTTTGTTGGATATAAAAAATATCAACACCTGGAAATTCATCTGAAGTACAGATTTTGTGCAAAGTTGCTATTTCAAATCCTATTTGAGGGGTCTATGAATTTCCTAAGGACTTTGGTTTTCTTTTATTGTGATGTGGATTAGGTGTGAAACTTCCTGGGTATCAAGGAGTACCGAATGGCTATCCAATGGCTCCTCCAGCATACAATGCAATGAACTATGGACCAAATGGTGTTGGAGGAAAATACCCATCCAAGAAGGTAGGCATTATTTTATATGACACGAAAATTTCTATTTTATATCTTTCTGTGGGTTTATTTTGTATTTGCTTATTATTGTTTTTTCTGAGCAATTGATCTATATTGTAGCTTAAATATGGTGAGCAAGTTACTGGATTGTTTTTTCAATGTACTCCATTTTCTTTAAAACAACCTTGGTAATAGGTTCAAGTTAACTTATCTCTTTTCTTCTACACAGACTGTCCTATCAAATTTCCCCCAATGTTTCTTTAACCTATGCAAATTGCAAGTTTTTCTGAGTTCCGACCACCAAGTTGTACGTTGGCAGTTTTCGTTGTTATATTTTATTATCCTTTCCTGAACAAGTATCTGGCCTGCATCTACTGGAAAGGGATTCAATTTTATGATTCCATATAGGATCTGAATTGTACACTTTGTACCACCAGTTGTGCTTGTATGTCTTGTCCATCTACTTTATCATGTCTAAAGTAAACTATGGGAGCTATGCAAGGTGCATGCTTGTTTCTTTTTTCTTTTCAGAATACTTGCTTATCAGAACATTGCTTCAAGTTTCAAAGATTACCAATGCTGCCAATTTTTTGAGTGGCTCATAAGTCATCATCCTTTTGTTTATGATAAATCAATAACAATGGAATGCTATGAAGTTGCATCTCCTTGAAGTCTATGCAATCCAATATGTACTAAGACTTTTGTATAAAATAAAATATCCATCTATTTGGCATTTTTCTTGAGACCAAAAGTATGAGCTATAACTGTTTCTAGTCTTGGGTGTGGGTGTGTGTCACAGTGGTTCTGTGTAGTGGGATATCTACTTAATACATAACTTCTTGTCTTGTGCTGTGACATTGCCTGTTTTTTCATTGCCTGACCATTGATCCCTTCCTGCCATGGGTCAGTTTCTTATATGGCTGGTTCTTTATTAACTGTCTGCCACATTGCATCTTAGGTTGTTTCTGCAAGATCTCCAGCTGGGCCAAATGAATATCAAGGTGATTCAGTAACAATTGGGATTGCTGATGAGCATATAGGTGTGGTTGTTGGTCGAGGGGGCAGGAACATAATGGAGATCACACAGGTCTGTAGTTCTGATTTCTTCGATTCAATATGTATTTATTGGAACCAATTGATCATCTAGTGTGCTCTATTTTGAATCCAACCTGCTAAACAAGATCCAAAATTATGACTATTGATTGCTCCTAATCCAAAAATTTGAGCATATTCCCAATCCAATTAACATTACATTATAATAGCGGACTGAGTTTGCTTGTAGCTGTTTGGATCTGAAATGCCTTTTCTTTCTAATTTACATGATGGAATGGAGTTCAACACTTAAAAAAACCAATTAACTGATTTTTCATTTATATTTCTTTTAATTTTCACCTGTAAGAAGCTGGTTTACATTGTAATGTATATATAAAACTTCTCAGTTGTCATTTGCATATTTTCATAAGACTTAATTGGTTGGAGGAATAATTACTCATATTATCTGCTGCATATAAGCATACATATATATATATATATATCAAGGATTCAATAGAAAATACCTACACAACAGTCTATTCTAGTTATGTTATTTTGTTATTTACTAATTATATTGTGGTGAAACATATATTGTTATGATATGATTCAGCAACACTAATGCAAAACAAGCTCTTTCGCTTACTTCATAACTTACTCAAATCTGCTAAATTTGCAGGGAAGCGGAGCCAGAATCAAGATCTCAGATAGAGGCGACTTCATGCCCGGCACCTCTGATAGGTAGAGTGTTTCATTGCTGCTTTTTCTTCCACAGATGCTGTCATATATGGTTAAATGTTTCCCAACTCATGCTAACCCTTCATACAGGAAAGTAACAATAACTGGATCCCCAGAAGCAATCCATATCGCCGAGGATATGATCAAGCAGAAGATCTCAACAATGTCTGAAAACTAATTGAATTTACCAGTCAAATGCTCCGGAGTACTTGAGGTTGAATAGTGATAATCATTTTATCAACCCGTTTTAGCTTTATCTTCTTCCAATATTCATACATCTGATTACAGTCAATCTTTCTATCCCAGGGTTTTAAATCAAATCGATGTGGAGCAGGAAAAAAGAAGAAAAGTTCAGGTTTCTTCGTCAGCCAGGTAACGACTTTCTCGCTGGAAGATATTTTTTTTGTAGGTGTTTTTGTGAAATGGTAATACTGCTCTTTTTAATTATGTAGTGAATTAACACTTATATCTCAGTTGTCAGTAGGCTGAAACTTTTTAAGTGAGCAATGGCTAGTTGTAAGAGGTCTTTTGTCCTGGGAGCTTTTTATGGTATTGTATCTTATATTTTATACTGAATATTGGTTTGTCAGCTTTTCCATTGTTTTATGATTGTTTTGGGGTTTTTAATTCTCATTATAACAATTATAATCCGAAATTATAATGCAGAAAAACACTAGCATATATGTGTATTATGTACATAGAGTTTTTTTATTTTTTAATTTTTGAAGAAGAAAAAGAGGAGGAAATTTTTAAAATTGCTAATGTCATGAATCCGTATGCTGTTTTATTAAATAAATTGTAGGTAATTGGCCTGTAGACCTCGCATTGTAGGTTTATTTAGTTTAATATTTATTTTGTCAATATTAAAAACTCACATTATCCGTTCTATTGCTAAATTGGGCTCTTCTGTTATCAAACGATGTATTGATATATTATATATTTATAAATTTTAAAAATATCTGTAATAATTATTAATAATAGAAGGATGGTGATATAATGCTTTTAGTTTTTATATTTATATAGGTAGTTTGATTTTTGCAACAGTAGTGATCTCATTAATGAATAAAAGGTAATAAAGAAAAGATGAGGTTATTTATAAAAACTTTAAATAATATTTTAAATTTAAAATGATGGAAAACCAAAAATCTTAAAAGTGATCATATTTGTTAGAAGTTTGTATATAAGTTTGTGCAAGTTTTATAAATTGCAAATAAGAAATATAAACTCTGCTGTGATTTGTTATAAAATGCATATATTTTCATGCTAAAAGATTTGTGTAATTTCTTATAAATTTGTTATAAAATGCATATATTTTCATACGCTTTTGTGTAATTTCTTATAAATTTAGGTATTTTCTGGTCGCCTGGTTTTAAAAATTTCTGTAATGTGATTCCAGTAGCTTTTATGCTGACAATGTCACTGGATTTACAGTGTGTTAATGACCATCATGGCTCAGCATATTATTAGCCACGTAAAACCCTTAGGAGTTATTTTTGTTTGTAATAGGAGTTATTTTGTTTGTAGCAATGTATGATCGCGTTATTAACGACGCGACTATCGGACTTTTATTGTAACAAAACTAAACATGATGATCAAATCATAACATTTAAAAATTAGTGATCAAAATAAAACGCAGTAAAGTAGAGATTATTTAGGTCGTAAAATTTATGCGCCTAATATTTTAAATTCTAAAATAAATAAAA
>NC_052471.1:28059877-28120882 GCF_009730915.1 Dioscorea cayenensis subsp. rotundata | reverse complement strand
CATATAAATACGTACATTTAGGTGTTTATCATATGCTTTCAATTAATTGATGTTTATTGTGAGTTCCAACCTTGAATGCTTGATTGTATGAACATTTCCACTAGAGTGACACTAGGGTTGAGAGTTCTTGTTGGTAACCTTGTGAGTGGTGACACACCACGAGCGTTAGACAAAGCTAGATTGGAGAGGGTTGAGAGGGTGAGCCGAGAGGTACAAGAGCATCCCTTTTCCCCTGCGGCGTGATAGATTCTACCTCCGTTCCTCGAGTTCTTTGCGGCCATAATGGAGTGAATGGTCTAAGGGATGAATCTCAGCTGGGGGCTTAGTTGCTGCGATGCAGAGGTGAAGCGTTGAGGGGATCTTAGTATCTAGGGCTTAATTGTGGTTAGGGACCTTCCGCCTAGACCAAAGGGTTAGGTCTATAATTAGGAATAGATTTATCACCTGGAATCCCTAGAGCTCATTGCAACTTTATTCGAGTGCGAGGTTGAGAGGTTATTTAATCTCTCCTCCAGGACATGAATAGAGTTAGGCATAGTTGACCTTAGATTTGGGACTATGTATGTATGGATTTCCACGACTCGCCATTGCATTGATTAGGAAGCATAATAGAGAGTTCTTGCACTTGAAGCGATTATCCTAGGTGAAGCATCATCCGAGTACCCCATCTTAATCGATTGCCTTACCTCCTCCTTACTTTTTGCTCTCTTACTTGTTGCTTTTTAATTGTTGAGAATTGAATCATTGTCACACTTATCATTGTTGATATTCCACATAGCTAAGAATCGAATTAAGTGTCTTTTTCTCCCTACTCCACTGTGGATTCAATACCGCTCACCGGGATTATTACTTGATAAACCCGTGCACTTGCGGGATATACGCAAGGGGAATTGTCAAGTTTTTGGCGCCGTTGCCGAGGATCTAGGCGTTTAGATATACTTTGCACTTTGTTTTCTTAGCTATTTCACCACACATTCTAGTTCATATCTTCTTATTCTATCATCGTTCTGATTGTCTTTTTCTTGATTTTTGGTGCAGCTCCAAGTTATAACCCGAGGGAATCCATCAATATTGATTGAAGGAGACCCTGAGCTTGAACGTACACTTAGAAGAAAAGGGAAAGAACCTGTGCAAGAACAACATAATCCAGCTGATTTGGATGTAGAAGGATCTGAAAACATGGCAGAACAAAATGAACAACAACGAACACTATCCGATCATGCCATACCTTCAGTGTTGGGGACACAATCCAACATTGTGCGTCCCCCAATTACAGCTCAGAATTTCGAGCTAAAGCCGGCATTCAACGGTTTGGCTGATGTGGATCCAAACAGTCAAATAGAGAGCTTCCTCGAGGTGTGCGACATGCTGAAGATAAATGGTGTGACAGATAATGCCATCAAATTGAAAACTTTCCCATTTTCCTTAAAGGGGAGAGCAAAGCAGTGGCTACACTCATTACCTAGAGCATCAATCACTACATGGGAGGAGATGGTAGAAGCTTTTTCTAGCACTATTATTTCCCTCCCGGAAAAATCAGCAAAGCTTAGGAATGAGATCTCATCCTTTGTGCGATTGGAATTGGAGTGTCTATTTGAGACATGGGAAAGGTTCAAGGAACTCCTGCGAAAAGTGTCCACTAACACGGATTCCCGGAGTGGATGATTGTTCAAACCTTCTACAATGGTTTGAACCCGAGTACAAGGCAACTCTTGGATGCGGTGGCGGGGAGTTACCTTAGGTAGCAAGACCCCGATGAGGCTCGTCAATTGATTGAGGAAATAGGGTTAAATAGCTACCAGTGGAACGCTAGGGAGAAGAAAAAGGTGGCCGGTCTCCATGAAATTGATGCGGTAACTTCATTGGCGGCCCAAGTGGAAAGTTTGAGTAAGAAGCTAGATCTTATAGCTTTGAATAGAGTTGCGGCCGTGATCAATTGCACCAGTTGTGGTGGAGGACATGCTCCCTCCGATTACCCCATCGTCATTGGTGATGTTTCTTCAGTTGAAAACGTTGACTTTGTAGGTAATGGCATGAGACCTCAAGGGAATCCATACAGCAACACCTACAATTTAGGTTGGAAAAATCATCCCAATTTTTCATTGAGTAATCAAGGCCCACAGAAGACCATTGGGCCATCGGGTTTCCAACAACAGCAATAAGCCCCTAAAGTGGAAAAAGCAAATTTCGGGGCTTGGAACCCCGAATGACGGTTTGGAGAAGCACTTGGATAGATTTGTTCAATCGGCAAAATACAAGGTTTGACTCGGTCGAGGCTACACTGCAATCACACCGCCTCCTTGCACAACCTTGAAAATCAGGTGGGGCAAATTGCGAAGTCTCTCTCCGAAAGGACACATGGAAGTTTACCAAGAAACACGGAAACCAATCCTAGAGAATATGTAAAGGCGATCACTTTGAGAAGTGGTCGTGAGGTTGAAGGGAGGCTTCCTAGTGAAAAGCCGAAAGAACACGCACCCGAGGTTGTAGAGGTTAAGGAGGGAGTAAACAAAGCGAAAGAGGTTGCACCCCCACCATTCAAAACCAAGAATCCCTTTAACCCCTATACATTGAAGAATGACCAAGGGATGAACAGTATAAGAAGTTCCTGAGTTTGTTCAAGCAACTCCACATCAATATTCTTTTTGTAGAAGCATTGGCTCAAATACCTAAGTACGCGAAGTTCTCGAAAGACCTCATCGACCAACAAGAGGAAATTGGAGGAGAGTGCTTGAGTGGTCCTAGATGCTTCATGCTCGGCAGATGTTGCAAAAAGAACATGCCGAACAAGAAGAAAAGACCCAGGAAACTTCATCATTCTATGTAACATCGGCAACTTAGGTGAGAAAATGGCATTGGCGGATTCATGGGCAAGTATCAATGTCATGCCATATTCTTTCTTGCAAAAGCTAGGCTTAGGAGAGCCTAGGGCTACTCGGATGACTTTACAATTGGCGGACCAAACGGTACGACATCCGAGAGGCATCATTGAAGACGTGCTTGTCAAGGTGGACAAGTACATTTTTCCGGTTGACTTTGTAGTGCTAGATGTCGATGAGGATGCGGATGTACCCTTGATACTTGGGAGACCGTTCTTGCGGACTTCCAAAGCATTGATTGACATGGACGGCGGAGAGCTCACATTGAGAGTTGGAGATGACAAGCTCACATACCGCCTTGCTGAAGCCATGCGGCATTCTCTTCATTTCGATGACACTTTATACTTTCTAGACACTACTGATGAGCTTGTTGATGAATATGTGCAGGAAATGTTCAACCCGGATCCATATGAAGGTTTGTTCGACCAAGAGGAGAGCAATGAAGAAGTAATGATGCTTGGTTCGACTGGAGAAGAAACATCTACCCCGGGAATCTTGAAGACGTTGCTCCGGAAAATGAAGAGGGCTCGGAAACGCCACCGAAAATGCTCCAAGATTGTTGGAGACGTACATGAGCCAGGGAAGTTGGACGAACCATTGCTAGGTGGTCCGAAGCCCAAGAGTACACCCTCTACCTTCAAGAGACTTTGCTCATTATGCTTTCAAGCCATGGGTAAGAGGGCAACCTTCATTTATGAACCCCCGTGAGGTAAGAAAGGTACCTCAAGCTTAGTGACGTTAAACAAGCACTTCTTGGGAGGCAACCCAAGTGTCTATTGTTCTCGTACCTTTTAGTTTAGTTTGTTTTCATAAATAAACTGTTAAGTGTTGGTGTTTCAATTTTTAAGTGCTTGTGCTGCGATTTTGTTGTGGGATTTAAAAAGAACTCATTGTGTGTTTTGTTGAGAGTTGGCGAAGTTTGGTCGTTTGAGTTCTATTTCGTGTTTTTATCTGGTAAACTTTGCATAATATAGCAGGCTCTGAGTGTGTAAACATGTTCAGAATAGTTCTGCAGAGCCTGCAGGTTTTTCTAAGTCATCCAGAGAAAACACACGCAAGTGTGGAAATTTCCATGCGTCCGTGGGTATATCTTCTGAGCTCATCGGGCAGAAGGCAGGGGTGTCACGGCCCTCGTGAGCGACCATCGCGAGCAGCAAGCCCGTTGGTAATTTCCGCACGGGCGTGTAAACTCCCTGCAGAGTTGGGCGATTTTCACGAGAGCACAGGGGCGTTGACTCGCCCCGTGGGCGACTCTGTGAACCACACAGGCGTGGGTAATTTCCATGCCTGCGTGCAAATCTCTGCAGGGTGTTTCCTCCATCCCGAGAAAACACAGGGGCGTGCGGCTACCCCTGTGAGTTGAGCATGTAAATGTCCATGCCCGTGGGGAATTTCCGCAAGGGCGTGTGTAAGACTTGATATTTTTCTCGGATGTCTAGGGAAGCCACAGGGGATTGCGTCTGCCCTAGTGGGTCTGGCGCACGACCGTGTGTAATTTCCGCACGCCCGAGTTCTGTTTAAAAGTGGATGATTCCTCTCCCTCTTCATGACTCCTTTTCACTTGAAAAAACTCTCACAGTACTCTCCGAGTCCAAAGAGTCAGCTTGGTAGGATTTTAGCGAAGTTTTTTGGCTGGTTCTTCATTTTCTCACTCCTCGTTGGTAAATCCTTTTTCATCATCTTCTTCGTCAGTTCATAGTTTCTATAGATCAATCTGGTTAATAATGCTTCGTTTCTTCAATTGGAATGACGATTTATGTTTAGAACGAAGTTAGAAGTATTATTAAGTTGTATTTTTGGATTGTTGATGTGTGGCCGTGCAGTTCTCATGCCCCGTGGAACCACACGGGCGTGCGGAAATTCCACACGACCGTGTGGATTTCTGCAGCATTGTTTTATCAGCTTGTTTGATCAATTTTGTTTTAAATTTTTTGCGGATCATGGCACCTAGGTCAAAGAAGCAAGGCGATAAGAGGCCACGTGAGTCATCCCACGAGCCCGAGGGCATGCGATTTGTGATTCGAACATCGAGGTCCGTTATGAGCATTTGTCGAGCCTCGTTTGGACGGACTCGATTTTTGGACACGACTATATTGCTTTGGAGCTTGACAGAGGAGATGAGTTTGCCGATGAGATCGAGGATCTAGTTTTCGGAAAGGTGGTTGGCGGCGATTCTTTCGATGATTAGAGCCGAGCAATCCGAGAGTTTGCACTAGAGGTGCTATCCTCGTTCGAGTTTGATAAAGCGTATTCGAGCTTCGACAGTTTGGACAACATTCAGTTCATAATATTTGGACGCCACCATAGCTTGAGCATTACGTAGTTTTCCGTACTACTTGGCTTGTACGAGGAGGCATTCACGGATCTGAGGGAGTATGCACGAGTTGCCCTCACTGATTATCCCGGAACCTTGACCCCGCAGAGAGCTTCACGAGTACTATGTGGTCAAGGTCAGTATGAGCCAGGTGTGTCCAAGGCCACGTGCCTTTCCCGACCTGCATACAGATATTTGCACGCCATCATGAGTAGGTCGGTGAATGGCCATGGTGACAGTACTGGTGTTTTGAGCTCTCGAGGGAGCTCATCGTATTTGTACTCGATGGTAGAGCGCGTACCGATTCATTTAGGGCACATTCTGGCAAAGTACATCAGACACCATGGACACTATGCTAGACAGGGAGCGATCTTCTCGGGCCCCTACATTACTAGATTAGTGCTGGGCATGGGTCTCTTGGATTCGATTCATGGGGCCGAGGAAGGCAGTGTACCCGCTCCCTCGAGTTCTGAGACTATGCGGTTAATGGGCATGGTCCCATGAGGGGTTCGAGACGGTCTTTGCTTTAGTCTTACTAGCCCCGGAGATAGGCGAGGATGAGGGTGATGGAGCCGGAGCATCTCAGCCCGCCCCGAGCCTCGGCCCAGCATCAATGGGACCGAGGCACCTCCAGGATCGAGGAACCACCCCGGTGCATATGTTTTTCACCATCTCGAGCCAATGATCGCTTTGAGAGGCTCGAGAATGCTATAGGAGTGGTTCGAGCTGAGGTTGCCGAGATTCGGGCTATGCAAGCCACTCACTATATAGATTTTATGACACATTTCGACATATTAAAAGCGGATCCTAGAGCGAGACGTTGCCTCATCATTTTGTCCCTACGGACCGAGGACCCTTGAGTCCGTCGGTTCCTCTAGCACCTCAATCCTCGACTCCGAGCACGGTGGACCCACCATGTGCTTCTACTTCGAGCAGCTGACATCACGATTGCGAGAGTGACTCCGACACTTGACTTTTTTTATTTCGTTGCGTGCATTTTACTTTTATTCTATTTTTCTTGTTTTTAGACTTGTTCACTCATAAAGATTTTTTCCTTACGAGTTTATGTTATGTTGCATTTACCGGGTTGTATTCATTGCTTCATCTTTTATACACTCGAGTTATTTTTGTTTTTCTTGAGCTTCACTGAACCCCCTCGTGTATGCTTGCAGATGGTCTTGTCATCTTGGGAATTGAGACTTAGTCATGGGCACGGCCAAGGTGCTTCGGCACTTCGCCGTGTGAGCTTCACAACCCATTGGAACACTACTCCCAATGAATTAGCTTCATCAAACGCAACACTAGGATTCAGGGGAGTATTGTTTTGACTGCTTCTCCCACATCTATTTTTGAATGATATATTTTGAGTGAGCTTGCATGTGTACATTGAGGATAATGTACAACTTAAGTGTGGGGGGGAGTTTCATAGTGCACACATCTTTTCTATTGTTCTTGATTGATATATGCTCACATAGCCAATGGCGGTTCACCTTAGTTGCAATGATTGTATTCTTAAGTCTAGGAGAATTGTTAACATTGAATGTTTTTCATGCTCCAGTTCTTGCTTGAAATTTTTTAGGAATTTTTGCCCGATTTACACTTAGTGCACTACTTATTCTTTGAACTCTATTGGAAACTCATGTTTGAGGTCAAAGGGACTAGTTAGGTTTACTTCTTTTTGCTAAATTCAAAAATAAAAATAAAAAAAAAAAAAAAATTTGAAAATGAAAAGAAGGAACAAAAATAGTTTTTATTGTTTATTTGTATTTGTTGGGTGGAAAAGAGCTACCACCTATGAAGTATGAAGCTACTTTCACAAGTCGGATACTAGTTATGCCCCTAATGAGAGAAAGAGCTATCTCATAGGATGAGTGAAAGCTAACACTCGGGTAGAAAGAGCTACCAAGTCAAAAGTGTGAAAGACACCTTAGCGGCTGCTTTGGAAAGTGCTAGCTTAGAGGATGTGTGAAGCTACTACCATCATTTAAAATTTTTGTCACTTTTGTAGATAAATAAGTCCCTTGTACTTAGAACTTTGAGGAGTATACTTTGGGTTGTTTTGAGTGAGTTCACACACATACACGAAATTCGGGTTTGTTGTCTTTTTTTTATTCAAGTTTTTAGCTAGAGCATTGATTTTTCGTATTTAGTGTTGAAATTCTCCTTAGTTGTAGAATACTTTCTTTGTATGCCTCAGTGAACCTAAGGCCAAGCACTTTCAATATTTTCTTCATTGATGCACAGAATGTTTTAATGTTTGCTTGAGGACAAGCAAACGCTTAAGTGTGGGGGAGTTTGATAAGTGCCTGTGCGATATGAATGCGAAATGCTCATTCCTTATGTTGAGCATTACTTTCCTCTGGTTTTTACACTAATATGTGTGTTTTTATGTTACTTTTATGCAGGTAGGGTTGTGAGGCCTAGTATGAAGGAAATAGGCCAATGTGGATCATAATGCACCTATTTTGTAGGAAATCTTACTAAGGTTCAAACGCGAAGACATAGGTCAAGTGTGAGATGCTAGAGTGTGTGCCAACCTCCTTGCATTCGAGTGAGCACATCCATTTGGAGGGGCACAATGGCAGTCACACTCGAGCATTCCGATTTATGCACATAAGAACGAGAGCTCCACAAACATGTATATCATTGAAGAAGCAAGTGATTCATGACGTAAACGTGTGCCCGTTTGCGTTACCCAGATGAAAATATGGAATTGGGAAGTTATTCAGGTCGAAGACTACTGCAAAGCATTGTAGCACGTACTGTAGCAGCACTGTTCACAGCCGGCCGAGAAATCAGAGAAACAGAGAATCCACACGGGTGTGTGGAAATTATCCACAGCCGTGTGGAAATTCCGCACAGGCGCGTGTACCGTCCACGCCCGTGGAGTCGCCCGATTCCAGCCCTATTTAAAGCCAATTCAGCCCCGATTTTGGTATTCTTTTCTCCATCTTTTCCCAACTTGCGAGAGGGCTTCGGCTAGGGTTTTGAGTGGTATTGGCTAGGTTTTTGGAGAGGTTCTACGGCTCCGACATCACGCGTCGTTTGGAAGAAGGTTATTGGGAGAGCTTTCATCGGCACCGATCCGGCGATGTGTATCCTAGGCCGGACAAAGGATCCCTTGCAACGAGTAGAGGACTTTCCACAAGACCATCGACACGACCATCGAGGGGGTTTCTTTATGGATTTATTGCTTTTACATTCGATTTCTTTGATTGTACTTAGCTCCATGGAGAGCGAAACCCCTAGTGGGTACTTGGGTGATTGTGAACCCTAGGATGTATTCGTTTTATTGAACTTCTTTATTATTCTTTCAATAAATTGATGTTTATTGTGAGTTCCAACCTTGAATGCTTGATTGTATGAACATTTCCCCTAGAGTGAGATTAGGGTTGAGAGTTCTTGTTGGTAACCTTGTGAGTGAGTGACACACCACGAGTGTTAGACAAAGCTAGGTTGGAGAGGGTTGACAGGGTGAGTCGAGAGGTACAGGAGTGTCCCCTTTCCCCTCCGGCGTGATAGATTCTACCTCCGTTCCTTGAGTTCTTTGCGGCCATAATGGAGTGAATGGTCTAAGGGATGAATCTCCGCTGGGGCTTAGTTGCGCGTGCAACAGAGTGAAGCGTTGAGGGGATTTTAGTATCTAGGTCATAATTGTGGTTAGGGACCTTCCACCTAGACCAAAGGGTTAGGTCTATAATTAGGAATAGATTTATCACCTGGAATCCCTAGAGCTCATTTCAACTTTATTCGAGTGCGAGGTTGAGATGTTATTTAATCTCTCCTCCAGGACATGAATAGAGTTAGGCATAGTTGACCTTAGATTTGGGAATATGTATGTAAGGATTTCCACGACTCACCATGGCATTGATTAGGAAGCATAATAGAGAGTTCTTGCACTTGATGCGATTATCCTAGGTGAAGCATCATCCGAGTACCCTATCTTTATCGATTGCCTTACCTCCTCCTTACTTTTGCTCTCTTACTTGTTGCTTTTAATTGTTGAGAATTGAATCATTGTCACACTTATCATTGTTGATATTCCACATAGTTAAGAATCGAATTAAGTGTCTTTACTCCCTACTCCCTGTGGATTCGATAACCGCTCACCCGGGATTATTACTTCGGCAAACCCGTGCACTTGCGGGATATACGCAAGGTGAACTTGTCACTAGGCCTACTCGGATGACTTTGCAACTAGCGGACCATATAGTATGACATCTGAGAGGCATCATTGAAGACGTTTTTGTCAAGGTGGACAAGTACATTTTTCCGGTTGACTTTGTAGTGCTACACGTCGACGAGGATGCAGATGTACCTTTGATACTGTGGAGACCGTTCTTGCGGACTTCCAAAGCATTGATTGATATGGACGGCGGAGAGCTCACATTGAGAGTTGGAGATGACAAGCTCACATACCGCCTTGCTGAAGCCATGCGGCATTCTCTTGATTTCGATGATACTTTATAGTTTCTAGACACTACTGATGAGATTGTTGATGAATACATGCAGGAAATGTTCAATCCGGATCCGTATGAAGACTTGTTCGACCAAGATGAGAGACATGAAGATGTAATGATGCTTGGATCGACGGAAGAAGTACCTTCTACCCCGGGGATCCTGAAGAATGTGCTCCAGAAAATGAAGGGGGCTAGGAGACGTCACTGGAAACACTCCAAGGCTGTTGGAGACATCCATAAACTGAAGGAGTTGGATGAATCATTGCTAGGTTGTGCCAAGCCCGATAATACACCCTCTACATTGAATAGATTGTGCTCATCATGCTTTCAAGTCATGGGTAAGAGGGAAACCTTCATCTATGAACCCCCGTGAGGTAAGACAAGGTACGTCAAGCTTAGTGACATTAAACAAGCGCTTCTTATGAGGCAACCCAAGTGTTTAATATTTTTCTTAGTTGAATAATGTAGTGTTTTGCATGAATAAATTGTGGAGTGTTGGTGTCTTGATTTTTAGATGCTTGTGCTGCAATTTTATTGAGGATTTGTTTTTATAGTCATCATGTGTTTTCATGTGGAATTGGCGAAGTTTGGTCGTTTGAGCTCTATTTCATTTTTCATTGGTAAAATTTGCATAATAGGGCGGGGCTCGTGTGTAAACATGTTCATAGATTTTTGCGAGCACTGCAGGGTTAACTAAGGCATCCGAGTGAAACGCATCGGGCGTGTGGAATTTCCACTCCGCGTGTATATGTATTGCGAGCTCATCCAGGAAGACACGGGCGTGCGGCTGCCCCTGTGAACGACCATGCGAATGTCACACGCCCATGGGTAATTTCCGCACGGGCGGTGAATTCCTCGAGAGTTGGGCGGATTATCCCTAGAGCACAGAGGGCATCGACTCGCCTCGTGGGCGACCTCTGTGAACTCACACGGGCATGGGTAATTTTCCACGCCGCATCTAAATTTTTCTACGAGGAGTTCTCTCATCCCGAGAAAGCACTCGGGCGTGTGGCGCCCCCGTGAATTGCGTGATAGTGCATGTCCACGCCCGTGTGTGGAATTTTTCGCACGGGCGTGTAGAACACTTGCCAATTTTCTTGGATTTTCAGCGAAGCCACAGGGGCATGCGGCTGCCAATGTGGGTCGGGCGCACGGGAGTGGGTATTTACCACACGCCCGTGTGAGAGCAGTTAGAGTCGAAGGAGTGTTTTCCAGAGAGCGTACAGGGGTGTGTGTATGCCCCTGTGGCTCTCTTGTAATGAGGCGCACGGGCGTGGGCAATTTCTACATGCCCGTGTGGATGCACAGAATTCCAAGAGACGCGCTTTTTTCCTTAAAACCTTGTGAATCGTCTCATTCCTCATCTCCAGCCGCCTGAAAACTACTTCTGATCATCTTCTCGACCGATCACCATTGTTTTAGAGGATTTTTCTTCGCATATCATGCTGATTTTCAGAGTTTTCGCATTTATCTCATCGGTAACCCTTTTTCTTCGCCAACTCTTGTTTTTCGTGGATTAAATATCTTCATGAGCATGAATTTTCATTTAACAATGCATGGTGCATGTTTAGAAAGTGTCCAGAAGTGTTTTAAAAGTTAAATTTGTGAGAATTATTGTGCACCCATGCGGTTTTCTTTCACGCCCTGCAGATCCACACGGGCGTGGGTAATTTACAGAGCCCACGTGGAATTTCAGGGCAGTACACCGCTCTTGAGCTTCTTTGATCATTCTCCTCTTTTTGTATTATAGGTATGGTACCGCGTGTATGGAAGAGCGAGTTAAGCATCTAAGAGTCACTCCACCCGAGCTAATACACATGGATTTATCAAATCCCGAGCATCAGACTCGATTTGAGAAACTTTCAGCAATTGGTTTTGGTCAGACTCGTTTTGTGGATTTGCAAGTGCTAAGAGATATTCAGCAGGGTGACGAGCTAGCTGATGAGATTGATGAGATGCTAGCAGTAGGAAGCTGGAGGAGGCTACTAACGATCAGTGAGCCAGGTTACCGCGCATTGACGCTTGAGGTTTTATCGTCTTTTGAGTTTCATCTGATGCATGGGAGATTTGACACTATGGAGGCTATATAGTTTTGGGCATTCGGACATCCATTTTCCATGAGTGTCACTGAGTTTTCGATTCGGATGGGCCTATACGATGTTGCATACACAGGTACAATGGAGTATGGATGTTTACTTGCGGATTTTCCAGTATCAGTAACTCCACATCATGTGTATATAATTGCGGTGGACATGGGGAGTATGAACCGGGATGTCAAAGGCCACTAGCCTATGCCGATTGAGCTACAGGTATTTGCACGTGGTTATCAGCAGATCTGTGTCAGGTCGAGCCGATAAGACAGGTACTCTGACCAGGCAGGATTTGCTCTTTTTATACTCCATGGCCCTTGAATGTGTCGATTCACTTGGGGTGCATATTAGAGGATATTTTGAGGTACCAGGGTCAGTCTGTGAGAGTGGGTTTATTATTTGCTGGCCCTTACATCACAAGTCTCATCTTGGGAATGGGTTTGGGGATGCTTTACGTGGTGCCGAGAGGACATTTGTGCCTATCCCTCTTGCATTTGAGACGATCAGGATGATGGGGTTGGTACGGAGATGTGGGCCAGGGTCTATATTATTGCTACAGCTACCCCTGCAGACCGCCAGAGTGAAGGAGATCATCGCGGAGGGTTCCCTGCTGATTCCCGCACCCCTCGCCAGCAGGATCCTCGAGCTTATGACTGTATTGAGAGGCTTGAGAGCGATGTGGGTGAGATTCGGACCGAGATAGCGGAGCTCCGAGCTATCCAGGCAGTGCAGTACACTGAGATATTAGACCATTTCGACATGATACAGCGACTATTGATGGGCAGGCCACTTGTTCCCCCACCACCTCCTCTGGCATCTCCCTCACCTCTTCTGCCAGCACCCTTTGATTTAGCACCACCAGCAGCAGTAGGAGTTGAGCCAGAGGACAACGCCGACACCTGACTTTTATTTCTTTTACTTTTTTGCATTTCATTTTAGACTTGTTCACTCAGAAAGGATTCTCCCTCTGAGTTTATTCGCATGTTGATTCTCGAGTTGTATTCATTGCTTTATCTCTTATATACTCAAGTTATTTTGTTTTTATTGAGCTTCACTGGACCTCCTCGTGTATGCGTTCAGATGGTCTTGTCATCTTAGGAATTGAGACTTTGTCCTGGGCACGGCCAAAGTTCTTTGGCACTTGACCGTGTGAGCTTCACAACCCGTCGGAACATTACTCCCAAGGACTTAGCTTCATCAAACATGACATTAGGAGTCAGGGAAGTATTGTTTTGATTGCTTCTCCCACATCTATTCTTCATTAATGTATATTTTGAGTGAGCTTGCATATGTACATTGAGGATAATGTACAACTTAAGTGTGTGTGTGGGGGGGGGGAGTTTCATAGCGTACACATCTTTTCTATTGTTCTTGATTGATATATGCTCACATAGCCAATGGTGGTTCACCTTAGTTGCAATGAGTGTATTCTTGAGTTTAGGAGAATTTTTAACATTGAATGTTTTCATGCTCTAGTTCTTGCTTGAATTTCTAGGAATTTTTAACCGAACTACACTCAGTACACTACTCACTCTTTAAACTCTATTGGAAACTCATGATCGATGTTAAAGGGACTAGTTATAGTTGTTTCTTGTGTTAAATTCTGAAAAAAAATGAAAAATGAAAAGAAGGAACAAAATAGTTTTATTATTTATTTGTGCTTGCTGGGTGGAAAGAGCTACCACCTATGAAGTATGACGCTACTCTCATAAGTCAGATACTAGCTATGCCCTAATGAGAGAATGAGCTATCTCATAGAATCAGTGAAAGCTACCATTCCGGTAGAAAGAGCTACCACCTCGAAAGTGTGAAAGCCACCTTAGCGGCCGCTTTGGAAAGGGCTACCTTAGAGGATGTGTGAAGCTACTACCATCTTTGAAACTGTTGTCACTTTTGTAGATAAATAAGTCCCTTGTACTTAGTACTTTGAGGAGTATACCTTGGGTTGTTTTGAGTGAGTTCACATACGTACATGATTTCGTGTTTGTTGTCCTTTTTGATTCAAGTTTTTAGCTAGAGCTTTGATTTTTTGTATTTAATGTTGAAATTTCCATTACTTGTAGAATGCTTTCTTTGTACACTTTGGTGAACCTAAGGCCAAGCACTTCCAATATTTCCTTCATCTATGCACAGAATGTTTAATTTTTGCATGAGGACAAGCAAAAGCTTAAGTGTGGGTGAGTTTGATAAGTGCTTGTGTGATATGAATGCGAAGCATTCTTTACTTAAGTTGAGCATTACTTTTCTCGTGTTTTTTCATTAATATGTGTGTTTTTATGTTACTTTCGTGCAGGTAGGGTTGTGAGGCAAAGTACGAAGGAAAGAAGCCAATGTGGATCTTAATGCACCAATTTTGGAGGAAATCTTGCTAAGGTTCAAACGCGAAGACATAGGTCGGGTGCGAGATGCTAGAGTGTGTGCCAACCTCCTCGTATTTTAGTTAGCACAACGATTTGGAGGGGCACAAGGGCAGTCACACTCAAGCATTCCGACTTATGCACATAAAACAAGATCACCATCAACTTGTCCATCATTAAAGAAGCAAAGCGATCCACGACGTGAACTTGTGGTTGTTTGCGTCACCTCGATGAAAGTATGTACTCGGGAAGTATTTTAGGCCAGGTAATGTAGCAGAACATTGTAGCGAAAGTGATGTAGCAGCATTGTTCACAGCCGGCCGAGAAAATAAGAATTCGGAGAATCCACATGGGCGTGTGGAAATTATACACGCCCGTGTTGAAATTCCACATGGGCGTGTGAAAAATCCACAGGCCCGTGTGGTCGCCCGATTCCAGCGCTATTTAAAGCTGATTCAGCCTCGATTTCAGCATTCTTTTCTCAATATTTTTCCCAACTTGAGAGAGGGTTTCGGCTAGGGTTTTGAGAGGTATTAGCTAAGGTTTTGGAGAGGTTCTACAGCTCTAACATCGTCATTCCTTCGGAAGAAGGTTGGTAGGGGAGCTTTCGTCGAGGCGTATTCTATACCGGACGAGGGAATCCTTCGACGACGAGTAGAGGACTTTCCACAAGACCATCGACACAACTATCGAGGGGGTTTCTCTATGGATTCATTACTTTTACATTCTATTTCTTTGATTGTACTTAGCTCCATGGAGAGCTAAACCCCTAGTGGGTACTTGGGTATTTGTGAACCCTAGGATGTATTTATTTCATTGAATCTCTTTATTATGCTTTGAATGCTTGATTGTATGAACATTTCCCCTAGAGTGACACTAGGGTTGAGAGTTCTTGTTGGTAACCTTGTGAGTGAGTGACACACCACGAGCGTTAGACAAAGCTAGGTTGGAGAGGGTTGAGAGGATGAGTCGAGACGTACAGGAGCGCCCCCTTTCCCCTCCGATGTGATAGATTCTACCTCCATTCCTCTAGTTCTTTGCAGCCATAATAGAGTGAATGGTGTAAGAGATGACCCTCACTTTGGGGCTTAGTTCTGGCGTGCAACAAAGTGAAGCGTTGAGATGATCTTAGTATCTAGGGCTTAATTGTGGTTAGGGACCTTCCACTGAGACCAAAGGGTTAGGTCTATAATTAGGAAGAGATTTATCACTTGGAATCCCTAGAGCTCATTGCAACTCTATGCGAGTGTGAGTTTGAGAGGTTATCTATCTCTCCACCGGGACATGTATAGAGTTAGGCATAGTTGACCTTAGATTTGGGACTATGTATTTAAGGATTTCCACGACTCACCATTGCATTTATTAGGAAGCATAATAGAAGGTTCTTGCACTTGAAATGATTGTCCTAGGCGGAGCATTATCCGAGTACCCCATCTTTATCGATTGCCTTACCTCACTCTTTACTCGTACTCTCTTACTTGTTGTTTTTACTTTTGAGAATTGAATCATTGTCACACTTATCACTACTGATCTTTCACATAGCTAAGAAGCGGATTAAGTGTTTTTATTCCCTATTCCCCTGTTTGATTCGATACCGCTCATCTAGGATTATTACTTCGACAAAACCCGTGCACTTGCAGGATATATGCAAGGGGACCTTGTCAGATCCTTATGCCGACACGCCAAGAGATCTGGTGTTGGTAGCCTTCCATTGCTAGGTTTAAGCCAAAGAAGAGCAGGTTTACTCCTATTAGAGATTTCCTTGAACTTAATGCAGTCAAAGGTGTGTTGATCTAGAAGAGATTCCGATTCTCATTCATATGGGATTAGGGGTTAGTTACCGAGAGATTGGGGCTAATCTACTCATGAAGTCTCTAGGTCTTAAATATCATCAATGCATCTTTAAACCATCCGAGTTTGGGCCTTAATGACAACCCTAGGAGGATTCCTTGTCCAAACACACACTTCTCATGCTTGATACTCCCTTGTTTGTTTACATCTGTGTGCTAGTTACCCGGCCATAGGATTAGCTTAGGTTAGTTTATCTTGTTCTATTTGTTCTTCTTACTAAGGATTGTAGGCTACATAATAGTTAAAGAGTGAGCAATAGTACTTCCTTGGCCCCGTGGAATACATACCCTGTGTCACACACAGGGTATCACCTGGTGATCCCGAACACTTGTTGGGAAGCAATCAACAGGTGCGACTTTTCTCTATTAATCTATTGCGCCCCTTCATTCTTTTACTCGCAAATACTTAAATGTCACCTCTCCTCACTTTCCCGACCCCTCACTTTGTCTATTTATATAGTTCTAGAGTTGTTTGCCGGCTATTTTCAAAGCTATCCACCCTCATTTCATCGGTAAGCATGCCTTTCCCTTTTGTTCACTAAATCTTTGTTTATTTTTGTGGCATCAGCATCATCTTCAATAGAAGCGATAGTAGAGATAGCCCCAACACTGACGTTTGGGGGGTTTTTACTTTTAGTTGTGTTTATGTTTTTGTACTTCATTTCTTCGAGTTGTATTTCATTTTTATATCTTTGTGGACTTAAGTTTGATTTTTTTTTTATTGAGCTTTCACTCGAATCCCCTTGTGTATGCGTGCGAGATGGTCTTATCAGTATGGAAATTGAGGATTAGTCATAAACACGGTCAATGTGTTTTTGCACATGGGTCGTGTGTGCTTGAACCCATTGGAATTCAATTCTCAAGGATCTAGCTCCATCAAATGCACCACTAGGAGTTCAAGGGAGTATTGTTTCAATTGCCCACTCCCACACAAACTTTTGAGTGATTTACTTTTTTTATTGTGCTTGCGTGCGTACATTGAAGGCAATGTACCTCTTAAGTGTGTGTGTGTGTGGGGGAGTTCACATTGCACATGTCCTTTATATAAATTTTTGATTGACATACATGCTCATGTAGCCAATGGTAGTTCACCTTACTTGCAATGATTGTATTCTTGAGTTTAGGAGAATCTTAACATTGAATGTTTTCATGCTCTAGTTTGTTCTTGAATTTCTAGGAATTTTTGCCAGATTGACACTTGTTGCACCACTCGCTCATGAAACTCTTTTGGAAACTCAAGTTTGATGTTTAAGGGACTAATTAGTTTTGTTTATTGTGTTATTTTCCTAAAAAAACTGGAAAAAGAAAAGAAAAAAACAGACATATTGTTTAGTTGTGCATTTTGGGTGGAAAGAGCTAGCACCAATGAAGTATGAAGCTACTCTCATAAGTCGGATACTAGTTATGCCCTCATGAGAGAAAGAGCTATCTCATAGAATGAGTGAAAGCTACCTCTCTCGTAGAAAGAGCTATCACCTCAAAAGTGTGAAAACCACCTTAGCGGCCGCTTTGGAAAGGGCTACCTTAGAGGATGTGTGAAGCTAGTACCATCTTTTTGTTTTGTTACATTTTGTAGTTAAATAAGTCCCTTATACTTGGAACATTGAGGTGTATACTTTGGGTTTACTTGAGTGAGTTTACACACACTTACACATTCTCGGATTTATTCTCCTTTTTTATTCGATTTCTTAGCTAGAGCATTGATTTTTTATATTTAGTGTTGAAATTTCCCTTGCTTGTAGAATACTCTCCTTGCATGCTTTGGTGCACCAAAGGCCAAGCACTTTCAATATTTCCTTCTTCTATACTTCAATGTTTTATTTTTTGCTTGAGGATAAGCAAAAGCTTAAGTGTGGGAGAGTTTGATAAGTGCTTGTTGACATGACCGAATATGCGTGTAAACCGCAAGTGCACGGTGTCGAAGTAATACATCCCAGGTGAATGGGTATCGTATCCGCAAGGAGTAGGGAATAAAAATACTTAATTTGTTTCTTAACAAAGTGAAAGATGAATAATGTTTTTGTTAACAAGATGTAATTTAAACAAGAATAAAAGACACAAGAAAGAGAATCACAAGTAAAAGGGGAGGTAAGGCAATCGATAAAAATGGGGTACTTAAATATTATTCCGCCTAGGACGATCGATTCAAGTGTAAAACCATCTATTATACTTCCTAACTAATGTATTAATGTGTCATGGAGATCCTTCAATACATGGTCCCAAATCTAAGGTCAACCATGCCTGACTCTATACATCTCCCGGAGGAGAAATCGAACAATCTCAACACCTCGCACTAGTACAGAATCGCAATAAGTTCTAGGGATTCCAAGTGATAAAACCTCTTCCTAGATGTAGACCTAATCCTTTGGTCCAGGTGGAAGGTTCCTAGTCACAATTAAGCCCTAGGTGCTAAAATCACTTCAATGCTTCACTCAGTTGCCCCTGCAACTAAGCCCCAGCTGAAGGTCATCCCTTAGCACATTCACTCTACTATAACCGCAAAGAACTCGATGAAATGGAGGAAATGAATGTCATCCCTTAGCACATTCACTCTACTATGCCTCTCAACCCTCTCCAATCTAGCTTTGTCTAACTCTCGTGGTGTGTCAGCGACTCACAAGGGTTACCAATAAGAACTCTCAACCCCTAGTGTCACTCTAAAGGAGTATTCATTCAATCAAACATTTAAGATTGGAATTCAATTAAAGCATCAATTAATAAAAAGCATAATAAAAAGTGATAAGTTCTTGTGTGATAAGAATAGAAAGTGTTCTTTCCTTATGATGAGCATTACTTTTTATCGGGTTTTTAACGCTAATGTGTGTATTTATGTTACTTTCATGCGAGATAGGGTTGTGATGCCTAATATTAGAGAAAGAAGCCAATGTGGATCGTAAATGCACCATTTGGAGGAAATCTTAAGAAGTTTCAAACTCGAAGACATAAGTCGGGTTGAAATGCGGGAATATTTGCCAACCTCCTCGTATTTAAGTTAGCTGCAATCGATTTGGAGGGCACAATGGCAATCACATTCAAGCATTCTAGCTTGTGCATGTATAGCAAGATCTCCACCAACATGTCCATTATTGAAGAAGCAAAGCGATCAATGACGTAAATGTGTGCCCGTTTACGTTAGGCGATCATCAGTGAGAACACACGGAGAAAACATCATGACAGGTGCTATGTTCATAGCCGGCAGAGGGATAGTGAAAACCGAGAATCCATACAGGCATATGGAAATTCCACATGCCGGTGCGAAAAATCTACAGTGGTGCCCACATGGCCGTATGAATTCCCTATTCCAGCCCTATTTGAGGCCGCTTTCAGCCACAATTTAAAAAAAATTTTCGGCATCTTTTCCCCAACTTGAGAGAGGATGGAGGCTATGGTTTAGAGGGGTTTTGGCAAGGCTTTTGGAGTGGTTCTCTGGCTTCGACACTGTGCTCCACTTGGAAGAAAGTTATTGGAGGAGCTTTCGTCGGCACCGATTCGGCGAGGTGTGCCCTAGGCTTGACAAGGGGTCCTTTGGAGAGGACGAGCCACTCCACAAGACCATTGACACAAACACCGAGGGGGTTTTTCTATGGATTACTTGTTTCTACATTCGATTTAATTGTTGATTGTAGCTAGCTCCATGGAGAGCTAAACCCCGTAGTGGGTACTTGGATTTGTGAACCCTAGGATGCTATTGTTTCTTTAAACCTTTTATGATGCTTTCCTTAATTGATGTTTTAATTGAGTTCCAATCTTGAATTCTTATTGAATGATTTCCCTTAGAGTGACACTAGGGTTGAGAGTCCATATTGGTAACCTTTGTCGATGAGTGACACGCCATGAGGGTTAGACAAAGCTAGATTAGAAAGGGTTGAGAGGGTGAGTTGAGAGGTAGCGGAGCGTCTCCTTTCTCTTTCAATTTGATTCATCCTACCTCCATTTCCTCAAGTTCTTTGCTGTCATAGTAGAGTGAATTGGCTAAAGGATGACCTTCCACTGCGGCTTAGTTGTAGAGGCTCCGGAGTGAAGTGTTGAAGTGATTTTAGCACATAGGGCTTAATTGTGACTATGGACCTTCCACCTAGACCAAAGGGTTAGGTCTAAACATAGGAATAGGGTTTATCACTAGGAATCCCTAGAACTCATTGCTATTCAATACGAGTGCGAGGTTGAGAGATTGTTTAATTTCTCCTCCGGGTATGTATAGAGTTAGGCATAGTTGACCATAGATTTGGGATCATGTATCTTAGGATCTCCACAACTCATTAATGCATTAGTTAGGAAGCATAATAGTTGGTTTTGCACTTGAAGCAATAATCCTAGGCGGAACAATATCCGAGTACCCGATTTACATCGATTACCTTTTTCCTCTCAATTATTGTGCCTCTCTCTCTGATTTCTTCTCTCTTTTTATATCACTCTCATTCATCATACCATCGATTTATTATCATCATAGTTAGATAGCAATCATTGTGTTTGTATTCACTATTCCTTGTGGATACGATGCCCACTCACCTAGGATTTATTACTTCGACACCCGTGCACTTGCGGTTTATACGCATATTCGGTCGTATCAAGTTTTTGGCGCCATTGCCGAGGAATATGCGTTTTAGAGACACTTTTCACTTTGCTATTTTAGTTATTTATCATTCATTCTATTTCACACTTTCTTATTCTTCCATCATTCTCTTTTGTTTTCTTTTGTCATGTCTTACTTCTTCTTGCAAGGAGTTTAAATGATGATTGATCCTCTCATTTCTCTGTATTCTTGAGCTGAAGCCTTGAGTGAACAAGTTGATAGAATTATTGTTTCACAACAACAGAGCTTTCCTTGTTATAGCACAAATCATCCAATTGAAAAGGGCTATTCAAACTTCTTGTGGAATAGTGATGGACAATATTGGGAAGCACCTCAAGAAGAATGTCAAAAGGGTGAGATACTCGGAGAGGATGTACTTCAATTGCAAAAAGTATTAGCTAATTTTATTAAAGCAACTGATGTCCATGTCCAAAATATTGAGACCACACTAAGATGTCATGAAGCATCCTTTAAAAACCTTGAGAATCAATTAGGAGGGATACTTGACACACTCTCCAAAGAACAACAAGTATTTGAGCAAGCAATTCAAGTTCCTTATAGAAATGATGTGGTAGTGAACGACAATGCAGAAGTTGGGCAAATTGAGTACATTGGTACAAAAAATGAAAAGGAAGAAGTTGAATACCATTTTGAGATTTTGTAGTGTGTGAATGAAGATTGTTCTTGTGAGCGAGAAAAGTTTCTAGAGGATTTGCTAGTGTCATGTCCCTTTCAAGCTGAAAATACACAAGAAGAAGTAAATCCTAAGGTAATGGAACAAGCACCTCGCTTTGGGATTGATCAATTCACAAATTACAAAAAAGAGATTTTGGGTTTGGAAGAAGACGTGGGTAGGAAATTGTAGCCATCCAATGACCCACCTGTGCTAAGGTTGGACAATTCCCAACCCAAAATGTTTCCTTGGAGGCCAAAGGTAAGATGGTTGGACTCTCCAACAAATATTCCACCCCGGCAAGTAGATTTTTAGTTTAAGGGAAGTAGCTATGCATTGTCTAGTTGGGAACAACATACTCTTTTCAAGCCTCCATAAGGTAAGGAAGAGATACGTCAAGCTAAGTGATGTAAAACAAGCGCTTCTTGGGAGGCAACCCAAGTTTTTAATGTTTTTCTAGTGTTTAGTTAGAATTTGCATGAATAAGGCTTTAAGTGTTGTTGTCTTGATTCTTAGATGGTGTTGCTGTGATTTCCTTGAGGACATTTTGGTGTTATCATGTGTCTAATCATGTGTGGCAAAGAATCTTGTTCATTTGAGCGTGTTTTTCATGTTTTCTCTGGTTAAAATTGCATTGTTAGGCAGGCTATGAAAGTATATCTATGTTTAGGAATTTTCTGCAGATCTTGCAAAGTTTTCTAAGTGTCCGGAGAAAATACACGCCCATGTGGAATTTCTGCACAGGCGTGCGTTTTCATTCAGAGCTCATCTAGAGATGGCACAGGGGCATGGACTCGCCCCTGTGAGCGACCTTGTGATGGTCCACGCCCATGTGGAATTTTTTCACGGGCATGTGTTTCCCTGCAGAGACTTAGAGATTTTTCCCGAGAAGACACAGGGCCGTGCATCTGCCCTTGCGAATTACCCAATAACGATCTACGCCCGTGAGCCTACACGCCTGTGTGGATGTACAGAACTCAAAAGGATGTGTTTTTTCTTTATAAATTTATTTTTCTTTTTCATCTTTTCACTGCCAAACATTCTGAAAATGCATCCTTGTACTCTACCGACCTCTCACCGTCGTTTTAGAGGATTGTTACTTGAGTTTTCCGGCCATTTTTTTTTCTATTCTTTCATTCTCATTTTGTCAGTAAGCTTCTCTTTCTCTTTCTTTGCCCAATCTTAATTTATTTTGCAGCACCAGCATCATCTTCACTAGTAGCGGCAACAAATGCACCAGCAATTGACATCGACACTTGAGGTATCTTTACCTTCTTTGTTCTTATTTTTAGTATTTTATTTTTGCATTTTATTTTGAACTTGTATACTCAAAAAGGATCTTCCTTCTAAGTTTATTTTTTATTTTTATCTAGAGTTGTATTTCATTGCTCTATCTTTTATATACTCGAGTCATTTTTGTTTATTGAGCTTCACTGAACCCCTTTTGTATGCGTGCAGATAGTCTTGTCAGTATGGGAATTGAGAACTAGTCATGGACACAGTCAAGGTGTTCTACACTTGCCCGTGTGTGCTTCACTCCAAAGAATTTAGCTCCATTAAACGCATCACTAGAAATCAAGGGAGTATTGTTTCAATTGCCCACTCTCATATGTGTTTTAAATTGTATTAATTTTATTTTGATTACATGGGTACATTGAGGGCAATGTACATCTTAAGTTTGGGGAGTTTACATTGCACATATCCTTTATATAAATTTTGATTGACATACATGCTCACATAGCCAATGGTTGTTCACCTTAGTTGTTATGCTTGTATTCTTGAGTTTAGGAGAAATTTTAACATTGAATGTTCTCATGCTCTAGTTTTTACTTGAATTTCTAGGAATTTTTACTCGATAAATATTTGTGCACCACTCTCTCATGAAACAAATACATCCTAGGGTTCACAAATGCAAGTACCCACTAGGGGGTTTAGCTCTCCATGGAGCTAGTTACAATCAACAATGAAATCGAATGTACAACGGACTCTTAAGAACTTCTAAGTCTTGTTGAGTTAATCCTAGTTTTGTATCATGTAGAGTACTGTAAAGATGTGATCTAGGGTGAAAAAAAAGAGAAAAGAAAAAAAAATGAGTCTATGTCAGCATTCCTTTACTACTGAAGCATGAATGCGTCTATGTAGACTGTAATCGTGTAGTTAGGTGGCTCTTGTGCCTAACCAGCATGTGCACCCTCCAGAAAGATTTTAAAATGATGTCGGTGTAGTCTACATTAGTCGGACTCAAAAAAAGAAATGAATGATGAAATGAAAAAAAAACTCTAGTGATCTTTTTGAGTACCTACCAAAGGTTTTGAGATGAAAGTGGATTTAGTTTCGAGCTATAGAATTAGAAGGATCTTACTTGGCCATTAAAGTAGCACTTAGTAGTTTAAGACTTAGTATTCTTTGTAAGGGGAGTGATTAGCATCTAGAACTGTAGTGATTGAAGTCCTTAGGCTAGACCAGATCAGGGCAAATGAGATATAAGATTCACTTACACGGCACAAACATATAAGGGGTAAGAAAGGATATTTTTATTATGCTTATTGACTATAACTCAACATCTATGTATCATTGTCCATTGCTCTTGGAGTATTATATTTACTTGATGCCAGAGGTAATGCATTTAGCCACTTTTCAGTCTCTTTGATTTTCATGAGTTGATTGCTTGGGGACAAGCAACGCTTAAGTGTGGGGATATTTGATAAGTGTCTAAATGTAGGTGTTTTTGTATATATATCGTATTCACTTTGCATGTATTTTGTGATGTTTGATGCCCATTTTGCGCTTAATCATCTACTATTTGCTTTATAGGGCAGAAGGAAGCCATGGAGAACAAGAAAATATCATTTAGGCGAAAAGACAAGAAAAAAGCAACTTCATACCACTCCCCATACTACCCAGTATGGGGGCCGTATGCACTGTAGCAACAGAATGATTTGTAGTTGTCTGCCTAGATTTCCATACTACCCAGTATACGGGCCGTATAGAGGCCATATGCACCCCGTATGAAACGCAAATCTAGGGTTTTTGAGTGCTATACAACCCCCATACGACCCCTATACGGCCCGTATGTCGTGGGGGGTATAAATACTGACTTTTAAGTCAGAACAAGGGGCTTTTTGCTGGGCTTATTTTGGGAGATCACTTCATAGGCTTTCGGGGGACCTTGGGAAGGAGAAGAAGGGCAAGGAAGCTAGGAGATCATTCAACGCCAAGGTCCAAGATTCTCAAGGCAAGAAGGCACCATCATTCAAAGGGAGATCTACCATGATTGGAAGGAAGGAGACCCGCGGTTAGAGGAAGCGTCATTCGGCATTCCTTTGGCAGGGGAAGAGTCATTCAAAAAATATTCTACCTCCTCCTCCACCATTTCATCTAGGGAGTGTCACTTACGCTTTTCTTTTGTGTTTCACTTGATTGTATTGCTTGTTGTGGGATGATGACACACTAGACTGCTAAGGCCACCGGGTGTTGGTGAACCTTGGGGGGTTTTATCATGTATTTTGGATGAGTACTTGTTTATTCCATGCTTGGGTAATTTTGAGATTTAATCAATCATTTTCATGCTAAGTGGTACACTAAGGAGAAATCTGTAGCTCTTTTATGAGTGATGCATGTAGATGTGACTTGCTCACATGTATTAGATCATGAATGGATTAGAAGGGGATACTTGTATCATCACGCCGAGAAATCGGTTGTTTGGTAGCCCTCCATGTAGGTTTAAGCCAAAGAAGAGTAGGCTTACTCCTAAGTGAGATTTCCTCGTACTTAATGCAATCGTAGGAATGTGGATTTGGAAGAAATTCCTATCTATGTTCGTATGGGGTTAGTGTTCAATCGTCGAGAAATTGGGGTTGTTCTAATATTAGAAATTCATGGTCCATTTTACAATTACATCTTTTATTCATCATCCATGTTTCATGATAACCCCCCAATGGGATCCGCATCCATAGGCCTTTGCATTACATTGAGTTTCTTGCTTGCTTATTGATAAGTGCTTGTGCGATATGAAAGCGAAGCGTTCATTCCTTATGTTGAGCATTATTTTTCTCAGGTTTTTACATTAATATGTGTGTTCTTATGTTACTTTTATGTAGGTAGGGTTGTGAGGCCGAGTATGAAGGAAATAGGCCAAGGTGGATCATAATGCACCTATTTTGGAGGAGATCTTGCTAAGGTTCAAACGCGAATACATAGGTCAGGTGTGAAATGCTAGAGTGTGTGCCAACCTCCTCGTATTCGAGTGAGCACATTCATTTGGAGCGGCACAAAGGCAGTCACACTCGAACATTCTGATTTATGCATATAAGAACAAGAGATCCACCAATGTGCACATCATTGAAGCGGCAAGTGATTCACGACGTAAACGTTTGCCCGTTTGCATTACCCCAATGAAAGCATGGAATTCGGGAGTATTTCCGGAATAGTACTGTAGCAAGTACTGTAGCAGCCCAGCCGAGAAACCAGAGAAACAGAGAATCCACACGGGCGTGTGGAAATTATCCACGCCCGTGTGGAAATTCCACAGGCGTGTGTGACATCATACACGCCCGTGCAGTCGCCCGATTCCAGCCCTATTTAAAGCCGATTTCAGCCTCGATTTTGCTATTCTTTTCTCCATCTTTTCCCCAACTTGTGAGAGGACTTCGGCTAGGGTTTCGAGGGGTATTGGCCAAGGTTTTGGAGAAGTTCTACGGCTCCGACATCGTGATTCCATTAGGAAGAAGGTTGGTAGGGGAGCGTCGATCGAGGCATATCCTATACCGGACGAAGGAATCTTTGGATGACGAGTAGAGGACTCTCCACAAGACCATCGAGGGGGTTTCTTTATGGATTCATTGCTTTTACATTCGATTTCTTTGATTGTATTAAGCTGCATGGAGAGCTAAACCCCTAGTGGGTACTTGGATGATTGTTAACCCTAGGATGTATTCGTTTCATTGAACTTCTTTATTATGCTTTCAATAAATTGATGTTTATTGTGAGTTCCAACTTTGAATGCTTGATTGTATGAACATTTCCCTTAGAGTGACACTAGGGTTGAGAGTTCTTATTGGTAACCTTGTGAGTGAGTGACACACCACGAGCGTTAGACAAAAGCTAGGTTGGAGAGGGTTGAGAGGGTGAGTCGAGAGTGCAGGGAGGCGTCCACTTTCCCCTCTGGCGTGATAGATTCTACCTCCGTTCCTTGAGTTCTTTGTGACCATAATAGAGTGAGTGGTCTAAGGGATGAACCTCCATCTGGGGGCCCTAGTTGGCGTGCAATGGAGTGAAGCGTTGAGAGGATCTTAGTATCTAGGGCTTAATTGTGGCTAGGGACCTTCCGCCTGGACCAAAGGGTTAGGTTAATATTTAGGAAGAGATTTATCACTTGGAATCCATAGAGTTCATTGCAACTCTATGCGAGTGCGAGGTGTTGAGATTGTTTGATTTCTCCTCCGGGACATGTATAGAGTTAGGCATAGTTGACCTTAGATTTGGGACTATGTATGTAAGGATTTCCACGACTCACCATTGCATTGATTATAAAGCATAATAGAGAGTTCTTACACATGAAACGATTATCCTAGGTGAAGTATGACACGCGTCTGAATATGCGTGTAAACTACAAGTGCACGGGTGTCGAAGTAATAATTACCCCGGTGAGTGGGTAGTCGAATCCACAGGGAACAGGGCTACTAGTACTAACTTCTTCTCTGCTTTCTAACCTAATGATAAATGGAAAGGTGTGGTGATCTAATGTGCGAAGAAATGAATACCGGAGACGAATATGCAAGGGTTAAATGGATGGAGATCTCAATCGGTGAAAAGTGGGATATTCGGGCAATACTCCCCCTAGGATTCAGGTATTAGATACCGAATAAGCAAAGTGTTTCTATGATGAGTAAGTTAAGTCGTGGAAATCCAAATATAATTGGATCCGGCCTCCCGATCACCGATACTAGTCCCCTACGAGGTCCCGGTGGAGAAATAGCTCAATCTCAACACTTCACACCACATATGACTGCAAAGCACTCTAGGGATTCCAAGAGGTGTATCCGATTCCTAAAGATTGATCCAACCCTAATTCCCGGCGAAGGATCCTAACCCCTTACAAGGTCCCAGCGGAGAAATCTCTCAATCTCACGGCTCACACCAAATATGGTTGCATAGAGCTTAAGGAACGGAGATAGAATACACTCAATCGGAAGAGAGAGGGGACACTCCACTATCTCATGACTCACCCTCTCAACCATCTTTAACCTTGAAGTTCTAACTCTAATGAGACCTCTCTCACATCAAAGTAACAAATCATGCAAATCCAATCAACCACAAGGATTAATTAAACAAGCAAGCAATGAGAAATACAAGATTAAAACTTAATCAAACTCGGATTAAATAGAAACACTAAGCAAATCCACAAAATATGAGAATCCTAGGGTTCACAAGCCCAAATATCCTCTAGGGTTTTAGCTCTCCATGGAGCAACATACAAAACACACCATCAATTAATGAAAGTACATTAAAACCATAGAAATAAACCCTCTTATATGTGAACTGATGGCCTTGATGGAGAGCTTCGACGTCTTGAAGAACCCACTCCGAACCTAGGTTCACAGGTGGCTTCCTTGATGCTATGACGAAGGAGGAATCGATCAAAGTTGGTGACGAAGCGCCTCCAAAGACGCAAAGACCTCATCTCCAAACCCTAGCCGTCTCACACCTCAAGAGCCATACAAAAGATGAGAAAGAATAGGGCAAAACGGCTATTTATAGGCCTTAGATCGCGTCTGTCACGAGCCCTCACGCGCCCGTGTGGATTTTCCACGTGCCCGCGTGTGCTGCAAGAATTTCTACGCGGGCGCGCGGAATTTCCACACGGCCGCGTGAACAGTAATTTTGCTACAGTGAAATTGATACAATACTTTTCACAAAACGTGATCCGAACACACTTCTCTTAAGGCCACATGTCCGGGCACACGTCCATGTGGTAGGCTATAAAACTTTTCTTCATCGACGTATCTTTGAGAGGTCTTGTAATCTTCACAAAGAGAAGAAATATGAAGATGTGGCTGCCTTTGTGCCCTTCCAAATAATGAATTGACTTGAATCTTCTTGGAAGTTGGCACACATCTCCACGTTTATAAACTGCTCTCGTGTCTTGGTCCTTGAATTGAACAAGAACTCCCAACATTGTGTCTTTATAGCCTATCTTTGCTTCCTTTTTACTCTTCAAGCCATTCACAATCTATATGCATAAAAGAACACCAAATACACAATATGAGACATAAACCACAGTAAAAATGATGCTCAATGCATGTAAAACATATATAAAAATATATCTACTCAAGCACTTATCAAAGCATTATCCGAGTATCCCAACTTTATCGATTGCCTTACCCTCTTCTTACTTTTGCTCTTTCACTTGTTGATTTTATTGTTGAGAATTGAATTATTATCACACTTATCATTGTTGATACTCCACATAGCTATGAATCGAATTAAGTGTCTTTACTCCCTACTCCCTGTGGATTCGACCCCGCTCACCCGGGATTATTACTTCGACAAACCCGTGCACTTGCGGGATATAAGCAAGGGGAACTTGTCACTTATTGCTTGTTCTCTCTAATTTGTTGATAATCTTGTTTTAGTTTTAATTGCACCTAGTAGAGTAAGTTCCCTCATATGAGATCTTAGGCTAGATAATATCTCGAGAAGGAGTAATAGGAGATCTTTAGCCCCTTGCAATACGGTCCTCTTGTCTTCACACGGGGTTTTACTTGGCGATCCCATACACTTGCGGGGAAGCAATTAGATATTGTATAGCAGTTACTTGAGCAAGACGTGACCTTTCCCTTTGTGCTGAGACCTCGAGCTGCACAAACGTCTCCATCATCTCTAGCATCACCATCATCACAATCAGCACCATCATCATCATTATCATCATCAGTAACAGCAGACCCACCAGCAGCACTTGACAGCGACACTTAAGGTGTCTTTATCTTTGTTGCTTTTATGTTTTTTGTATTTTATCTTTGCATTTATTTTGGACTTGTATCACCCAGAAAGGATCTTCCTTCTAAGTTTATCTTTTTAGTTTCCTCCCCACATCTTCAAATACAATTCCCCGAAATTTTTCTTTGCACTTGAATATTATTGATTGCTTGATGGAATGGTCGATATTGGGGCAAGTAGTGTCTTCAAATGTGGTCGATGGAGTTTCTTCGACTTCCTCAAATTTTTCCATGGCCATGATCTCATCCATCCTTTTATCTTCCTTCAATTTCAACTTGAGGTGAAGCATCCAGTATTTGCTCAAAAGGTATTGGCTCTACATTAATAGCTTCTTCAACCTCCGACACCTCAATGCCAACTTCCACCTCAATTTCACCTTTATTCTCTTCCTTACTAATGTCATTCAAATATATGTCTACAATAGTTCTTGGCAACTTGGTCAATATATTGGAAGACTCTTCCATCTTGTTTTTCACACTTTGAATAGATTATTGGGTATTAAAAATTTTGGCATTCAAGGCTTCAAGTTCAGCGACTGCATTCATCATGAATCTTGAAAACACAATCTTGTGTATTGAAACCACATTGATTATGTTTCTTACTATGGTTGACTGGAAGTTGGTAATGCTACGGTTCTTAAAAGGAGGGTTCTTGTAGCAATCCTTGGTATTAGCGCTTAAACCTAATAAAAGCAATGCTCATCGTAAAGAAAGAATACTTCGTATTCTTAACACACAAGCACTTATCATACATAGTGGATTCAATTTTCGATGAAATTCTTGGATTGAACAAAAGTGAATACACATGTTGTGCTCAAAGGCATTTGGGTGTGTGCCAACCTCCATTGTGTTTAAGAAAATATATAAATTGGACGGGCAAAAAGGCAGTCATACTCATGTGTTCCGACTTGTGCAATACTAGCAAGATCTTTGTCAATGTGATTTCATTGAAGACACAATGTGATCTACTGCATGGATGTGGGTCCATTCATGTGGCATCGATGAAAAATGTGGATTCGGGAGTATTTTTGGAGAAGTACTGTAGCAATTTACTATAAGAAAAATACTGTAGCAGTCAGTGTTTAATGCTTGTAGAAAATTAATTTCTGGAAATTCACACGGGTGTCTTGAAATTCCACACGCCATTATTATTGGTTGATTCCAGCCCCTATAAAAACCATGATTTCAGACGTTTTGAAGGATCCATTTCTCATCTTTTGCACATCTTTGGAGGTGCTCATGGCTAGATTTTGGATAGGCTTTGGCTAGGTCTTTGGAGTAGTTCCACGGCCTTCGATACCATGCTCTTTCAGAAGATAGTTATTTGGGGAGCTTTCATCGGTATTGATTTGGCAATGTGTGGCCTAGGCTTGATGAGGGAACTAATAAATGCTTGTGTGATAAGAATACGAAGTGTCCTTTCCATATGATGAGCATTACTTTTATAGGGTTTTAATACTAATATGTGCGTATTTATGTTACTTTCATGCAGATAGGGATGTGAGGCCGAATATTAGAGAAAGAAGCCAATGTGGATCGTAAATGCAACATTTGGAAGAAATCTTGAGAAGGTTCAAACGCGAAGACATAAGTCGGGTTTGGAATGCGGGAATGTGTGCCAACCTCCTCGTATTCAAGTTAGCAAAATGATTTGGAGGGGTACAAGGGCAGTCACATTCAAGCATTCCAGCTTGTGTATGTATAGCAAGATCTCCACCAACATGTCCATTATTGAAGAAGCAAAGTGATCTATGACGTAAATGTGTGCCCGTTTACGTTACCTTGATGAAAGCATGGATTCAGGAGAGTTTCGGGCCGGTACTGTAGCAGGGACTGTAGAAAACTTTGTAGCAAAACATTGTAACTGTACCATTCACAGCCAGCCAAAGAAGGATGAAAACAGAGAACCCACACGGGCATGTGGAAATTCCATAAGCCCGTGCGAAAAATCCATAGGGGCGCCCACATGGGTGTGTGGATTCCCGATTCCAGCCCTATTTAAGGCTGATTTTAGCCCCGATTTCAGAATTTTTTTCTACATATTTTCCCTAACTTGAGATAAGGTGGGGGTTAGGGTTTTGAAAGGTATTGGTGAGGGATTGGGAAAGGTTCTATGGCTCCAACATCACGCTCTACTTGGAAGAAGGTTAGTGGGAGAGCTTTCATCGGCACTAATCCGGCGAGGTGTATCCTATGCCGGACAAAGGGATCCTTGGACAAGTAGAGGACTCTCCACAAGACCATCTCTATGATTATCGAGGGAGTTTTCTATGGATTGTTTGCTTTTACATTTGATTTCATTGATTGTAATTAGCTCCATGGAGAGCTAAACCGCCTAGTGGGTACTTAGGTATTTGTGAACCTAGGATGTATTTGTTTCATTGAACCTCTTTATTATGTTTTCAATTAATTGATGTTTTATTTGAGTTCCAATCTTGAATGCTTGATTGTATGAATACTCCCTTAGAGTGACACTACGGTTGAGAGTTCTTGTTGGTAACCCTTGTGAGTGAGTGACACACCACAAGGGTTAGGGAAAGATAGATTGGAGAGGGTTGAGAGGATGAGTGGAGAGGTAGTGGAGAGTCCCTTTTCCCCTCCGGTGTGATTTATTCTACCTCCATTTCATCAAGTTCTTTGCGGTAATAGTAGAGTGAATGGGCTAAAGGATGATCTTCTGCTAGGGCTTAGTTGCGGGTGCAACGGAGTGAAGCGTTGGAGTGAATTTAGCAACTAGGGATTAATTGTGGCTAGGGACCTTCCACATGGGCCAAAGGGTTAGGTCTACATCTAGGAAAATGATTTATAACTTGGAATCCCTAGAACTCATTGCAATTCTATACGAGTGTGAGGTTGAGAGGTTATTCAATTTCTCCTCCGTGATATGTATAGAGTTAGGCATGGTTGAACTTAGATTTGGACCATGTATTTAAGGATATCCATGACTCATTATTGCATCAGTTAGAAAGTATAATAGAGGGTTCTTGCACTTGAAATGATTGTCCTAGGAGGAACAATATCCGGGTACAACATTATAATTATTGCCTTACCTTCTCCTTTACTTGTGCTCTCTCTCTCTCTCTTGTTCTTTTACTTTTTTTATTTCACATCTTGTCACACATATCACTATTCATCTTTCACTTAGTTAACAAATAATTTAAGTGTTTATATTCCCTGGTCCCTATGGATGCGATACCCCAATCAGCAGGGATTTATTACTTCGACACCCGTGCACTTGCGGGACATACCAAAGGGGCGTTGTCAGGAACCCTGACAAGGTCCCCTTGCGTATATCCCGCAAGTGAACTGGTTTGTCGAAGTAATAATCCTGGGTGAGCGGGTATCGAATCCACAGGGAGTAGGGAATAAAAATACTTAATTCGATTCATAGCTATGTAAAAGATCAATGATGATGAGTGTGATAATGATTCAATTCTCAACAGTAAAAGCAACAAATAAGAGAGCAAAAGAAAAGAAGGGGTGACAAGTTCCCCTTGCTTATATCCCGCAAGTGCACGGGCTTGTCGAAGTAATAATCCCGGGTGAGCGGGGCCGAATCCACAGGGAGTAGCGAGTAAAGACACTTAATTCGATTCTTAGCTATGTGGAGTATCAACAATGATAAGTGTGATAATGATTCAATTCTCAACAATAAAATCAACAAGTGAAAGACCAAAAGTAAGAAGAGGGTAAGGCAATCGATAAAGATGGGGTACTCGGATAATGCTTCACCTAAGATAATCGCTTCAAGTGCAAGAACTCTCTATTATGCTTCCTAATCAATGCAATGGTGAGTCATGGAAATCCTTACATACATAGTCCCAAATCTAAGGTCAACTATGCCTAACTCTATACATGTCCTGGAGGAGAAATCGAACAATCTCAACACCTCGCACTCGCACAGAGTTGCAGTGAACTCTAGGGATTCCAAGTGATAAATCTCTTCCTAAATATAGACCTAACCCTTTGGTCCAGGCGGAAGGTCCCTAGCCACAATTAAGAGCTAGATACTAAGATCCTCTCAACGCTTCACTCCATTGCACGCGCAACTAGGTCCCAGGGGAGGTTCATCCCTTAGACCACTCACTCTATTATGGCCGCAAAGAACTAAAGGAACGGAGGTAGAATCTATCACGCCGGAGGGGAAAAGGGACGCTACTGTACCTCTCGACTCACCCTCTAAACCCTTTCCAACCTAGCTTTGTCTAACGCTCGTGGTGTGTCACTCACTCACAAGGTTACCAACAAGAACTCTCAACCCTAGTGTCACTCTTGGGGAAATGTTCATACAATCAAGCATTCAAGGCTGGAACCCACAATAAACATCAATTTATTGAAAGCATAATAAAGAAGTTCAATGAAACGAATACATCCTAGGGTTCACAATCATCCAAGTACCCACTATGGGTTTAGCTCTCCATGGAGCTTAATACAATCAAAGAAATCGAATGTAAAAGCAATGAATCCATAAAGAAACCTCCTCGATGGTCGTGTTGATGGTCTCGTGGAGAGTCCTCTATTCGTCGTCCAAAGATTCCTTCGTCCAGTATAGGATACGCCTCGATCGAAGCTCCCCTACCAACCTTCTTCCTAATGGAATCACGATGTTAGAGCCGTAGAACTTCTCCAAAACCTTGGCCAATACCCCTCGAAACCCTAGCCGAAGTCCTCTCACAAGTTGGGGAAAAGATGGAGAAAAGAATACCAAAATCTGGGCTGAAATCGGCTTTAAATAGGGCTGGAATAGGGCGACTGCACGGGCGTGTATGATGTCACACACCCCTGTGGAATTTCCACACGAGCGTGGATAATTTCCACATGCCCATGTGGATTCTCTGTTTCTCTGATTTCTCGGCCGGGCTACTACAGTACTTGCAACAGTATTTTGCCGAAAATACTCCCGAATTCCATTCTTTCATTGGGGTAACGCAAACGGGCACACGTTTACATCGTGAATCACTTGCCTCTTCAATGATGTGCACGTTGGTGGATCTCTTGTTCTTATATGCATAAATCAGAATGTTCGAGTGTGACTGCGTTTGTGCCCCTCCAAATGAATGTGCTCACTCGAATACGAGGAGGTTGGCACACACTCTAGCATCTCACACCTGACCTATGTCTTCACGTTTGAACCTTAGCAAGATCTCCTTCAAAATAGGTGCATTATGATCCACATTGGCCTATTTCCTTCATACTCGGCCTCACAACCCTAGCTTTCACTCATCCTATAAGATAGCCCTTTCTCTCATTAGGGCATAACTAGTATCCAACTTGTGAGAGTAGCTTCATACTTCATAGGTGGTAGCTCTTTCCACCCAACAAACACAAATAAACAATAAAACTATTTTGTTCCTTCTTTTCATTTTCAAAATATATATATATATATATTTTTTTGAGTTTAGCACAAGAAAATAAACCTAACTAGTCCCTTTAACATCGAACATGAGTTTCCAATAGAGTTCAAAGAGTGAGTAGTCCACTAAGTGTAAATCGGGTAAAAAATTCCTAAAAATTCAAGCAAGAACTAGAGTATGAAAACATTCAATGTTAACAATTCTCCTAGATTTAAGAATACAATCATTACAACTACGGTGAACCACCACTGGCTATGTGAGCATATATCAATCACGAACAATAGAAAAGATGTGCGCATTATGAAACTCCCCCCCAAACTTAAGTTGTACATTGTCCTCAATGTACACATGCAAGCTCACTCAAATTATATCATTCAAAAATAGATGTGGGAGAAGCAATCAAAACAATACTCCCCGACTCCTAGTGTTGCGTTTGATGAAGCTAATTCATTGGGAGTAGTGTTCCAACGGGTTGTGAAGCTCAGCACGGCCAAGTGCCAGCACCTTGGCCGTACTGGGATGACTAAGTCTCAATTTCCCAAGAAGACAAGACCATCCGCACGCACACACGAGGGGATTCGATGAAGCTCAAGAAAAACAAAAAAATAACTCGAGTGTATAAAAGATGAAGCAATGAATACAACTCGATAATGCAAAAAATAACATAAAAGTCGGGAAGGAAAAAAATTCTTTTCCGAGTGAACAAGTCTAAAAACAAGAAAATAAGATAAAGTAAAATGCATGAAAGTAAAAAGGAAGGTCAAGTGTCGGAGTCGCTCTCAGTCTCAGCTGCTGCTGCTGCTGAAGTGGAAGCATATAGTGGGTCCTCTGGTGCTGATGTCGAGGATGGAGGTGCTGGAGGTATTGATGATGCCTGAAGAGTCCTCGGTTGCAGGACAAATGATGAGGCATCGTCTTGCTCTAGGATCTGCTGTAATATGTCGAAACGTGCCATGAACTCTGTGTACTGAGTGGCGTGCGTAGCCCTAATCTCGGTGATCTCTGCTCGAGCTTCAGCCACCTCTGTCCGTACCACTCCCACGGCGCTCGGGCTCGAGATGGTGGAACTGTACGCACGAGGGGTGGTTCCACTGCTGCGGGAGGTGTCTCGTTCTTCATCGGTGTTGGGTGTAGCTCGGCGGCGGACTGACATACCCCAGCTTCATCTTCGAATTGTATGCTCAGCACATAGACACCATTTGAATATTTTCGGGTCAACCCGATGAGCCTCATGGTCTCTAACCCAAGTAGTGCTGGTATTATCGCTTTCTCGGTTCCGCTGATTTTGTCTTGCAAACCCATCCCCACAATGAGTCTGGTAATATATGGACCCGAGAAAATGACACCCAATCGAGGATATTGTCCTTGATGCTTCAAATAATCTTCTAAAATGTGTCCCAGATGGACCGGTTCATTCCGGACCATGGAGTACAAGTACAGAAGCTCTTGCTTATTGATGACTCCCGTACTATCACCACGCCCATTTACTGACCTGCTTATGATGGTGTGAAGATATCTGTAACTAGGTTGAGATAAACATGAAGCCTTAGACACTCCTGGTTCATAACGCCCCTTTCCACATAATAATGAATACGACTTAATGGGAGATAAACCGGTCATGTCTATTGGAAGGTTCTCATACTCCCTCGCTCGATGATATTCGCCATCATATAAACCAAGTCTAGTGGAAAACGTGCTGACACTCATACTATGATGCCGCCCCAAAAGCTCTAAAACTCGAATCGCGTTGACACTATCAAAATGAGCATAAGAGCGGTCGAACTCAAATGAAGCAAGCACCTCCAAAGTAAGTGTGCTGTCGATAGGGGGTCATGAATGTTCAAGAACTTGTGCCATTACCGACCAATAATAATTTCTCGACCTCGTCAGCCATATCATCTGCTAGTTGTACCTTCCTGAGTACCTCAATATCTGGGATTCGTGTTTGACCAAACTTAAGCTTCTCTAACCGCTCAAATCGAGCTTGATGCGCCGGTAGTGTGAATCCCATAACTTCCGATTCAGGGGCAAGCTTTCGAGGCCGCTTAGCAACTGTTTTCTTTGATTTGGTAGCCATGCCTGCATGTATTAGAAAAGGAAAATCTATCAGGTCCATTCAGACTGCAGAAAAATGAAAACACACGGTCGTGCAGAAATTCCACACGCCCGTGCGCTTCCACAAGGCGTGGAAACCACACGCCCCTTGTAGCCAATCTCCATGCCACCTCTCTACTCCACTTCCATATCGTCTTAGAAACAAATTATAATCAGTTTTAGCAAGAAAACGATGCTTATTAACCATTTCAATTACAGACAATCAGTTAGAATCCAACGAAATCAAAGACGAGAGGAAATCAAGGCTTACCAATGAACTGCACGTAAACACTCCTACAATCCACACAATGCTCTATCAATCGACTCGAAGATGACAGTAGCAGGGGACAAAAATGTCAGAAAAAATGCTCTTTGGGTGTTTTAGGGTTATTTGAGGAGAAGGGTGTGACTCTTGTATTAGGAAAGTGGATGGTCCTTTAAATCCTGAGGAACCACACGGGCGTGCGGGAGTCATACACGCCCGTGCGCTTGCAAATAATAGGTTCACAGGGGCTGACGCATGCCCCCGTGGGCCTTCACCGATATCCGAGAGAATTATACACGCCCTGCGGCGGAATTTTCGCACGGTCGTGACATTCACATGCCGAACTCACGGGGGCAGCCGCACGACCTGCGTTTTTCTCGGGATGGAGAAAGCAACCTCGCAGAGATTCGTGACCGGCGTGCGGAAATGACCCACGCCCGTGTGTGGTTCACGAGGTCACCCACAGGGGCGAGTCCACGCCGCTGTGTGGTCTCGGGAAAATCTGTCCAACTCTGTAGGAAGGCACACGCCCGTGTGGAAATTACCCACGGGCGTGCGCCAGTCACATGGTCGTCCACAGGGGCAGGCGCACGGCCCTGTGCCCTCTCTGGAAGAGTTCACAGTACACACACACGGGCGTGTGGAATTTCCACACGCCCGTGTATTTTCTCTGGATGACTTAGAAAAACTTGCAGGCTCTGCAGAACTAGTCTGAACATGTTTACACACTCAGAGCCTTCCCTATCGTGTAAGATATACCAGATAAAAACACAAAATAGAACTCCGACGACCAAACTTCGCCAATTCTCAACAAAACATACAATGAATTCTTTTAAAAACCCACAATAAAATCACAGCACATGCACTCAAAAATTGAGACACCAACACTTAACAATTTATTCATGCAAACAAACTAAACTAAAAGGTAAGAAAATAGTAAACACTTGGGTTGCCTCCCAAGAAGCGCTTGTTTAATGTCACTAAGCTTGACGTATCTTTCTTACCTCACGGGGGTCCATGGAGGAAAAATACTTCTCTATTATCACTACAAATCTCTCCGCCATTGTATGGTTTCAGCCTATGTCCATTCACCTTGAATGTGCCCTTCTCTGAATGATTAATCTCAATGGCTCCATGAGGTGAAACTTCGGTTACGGTATACGGACCAGACCATCTTGATTTAAGTTTCCCCGCGAATAAACGTAGATGGGAATTGAATAGTAGCACCTGATCGCCGACTTTGAAGTCTTTTGGGATTTTAATATGCTTGTCATGCCACTTCCGAAATCTTTCCTTATATATCCTTGCATTCTCATATGCCTTCATCCTCCATTCATCAAGCTCATTGAGATGTAATATTCGTTGCTCTCCAGATTTGCACAAGTTGAAATTCATCACTTTAATTGCCCAATATGCTTTGTGCTCTAACTCCACCGGTAAATGGCAAGATTTTCCATACACCAAATTATAAGGAGTGGTCCCTATTGGTGTTTTGTATGCTATTCTATGAGCCCAAAGCGTGTCGTCCAACCTTTCATACCAATCTCGTTTACCTTGATCCACTATTTTGGTCAAGATTCTCTTGAGCTCTCTATTTGTAACCTCCACTTGCCCACTCATTTGTGGATGGTAAGGTGTCGCAAGGCGATGATGAACTCCATAACGCTTTAACACTTTCTCTAATTGTGTGTTACAAAAGTGTGTTCCCCGATCGCTAATGATAATTCTTGGAGTTCCGAATCGAGCGAATAACTTCTTAAGAAATTTTACCACAGTCCTTGAATCATTAGTTGGAAGAGCCCTGGGCTTCCACCCACTTGGAAACATAGTCAATCGCTACCAAAAATGTATTGATTGCCATTGACTTTGGAAATGGTCCCATGAAATCAATTCCCCATACATGAAATACCTCGGAAAATTGCATAGGATTTTGAGGCATCTCATCCCTTCGTGATAAGTTTCCAAACCCTTTTGACAACTATCACATCGTAAAGCGTAATTGATGAACATCTTGGAATAAAGTCGGCCGAAGAACCCAGCAGCTAGAACCTTCTCTCGCAGCTCGACTTGACGATAGTGCCCCCCCACTGGGACTGAGTGACAATATGCAATGATGTTCCACCCTTCCCCCCTAGAAACACACCTTCGCACCACCTGATCTGCGCAAATACGGAACAGGTACGGATCCTCCCAGAAGAAATTCTTTAGATCACTGAAAAATTTCTTCTTCTGTTGAAAGCTTAAGCCCTGCTTCAATACCTTTCCGATTCTGATTCCTGTACCGCATACAAGTGTTCCTCGGGGAAGAAATCATTAACCTCCTTGCTTGCCGGTTCTTGCCCCTCACAACCTTCTAATCTCGATAAATGATCGGCAACCACATTCTCTGTCCCCTTTTTATCTTTGATTTCCATATCAAATTCTTGCAATAACAATATCCACCGAATCAATCTCGGCTTCGCGATCCGCTTTGTTTATGAGATAACGGAGTGTAATGATCCGTGAACACTGTGACATTAGATAGGATGAGATATGGTCTCGAATTTATCACAAGCATACACTCATCGCTAATAATTTCTTTTCAGAGTGGTGTAATTCTCTTGTGCACTTATGAGGGTCTTGCTAGCATAATAAATCAGTTGAAATTGCTTATTTCTTCTCTGCCCTAAAACCGCTCCCACTGAATAATCACTCGCATCACACATTACTTCGAATGCCTCATCCCACTTTGGTGTTGTCAGGATTGGTGCTTACACTAACTTCTCTTTTAATACATTGAATGCATTCAAACAGTCATTCCCGAAGTCAAAAGGGGTATCCTTTTCCAGAAGTTTGGTCAACGGTTGAGAGATTTTTGAAAAGTCCTTAATAAGCCTTCTGTAAAAACCTGCATGACCCAAGAAACTGCAGATCCCTTTTACATTTGTAGGTGGTGGAAGTTTGTCAATTATCTCAATCTTCGCCTTATCCACCTCCATAAATGCCTGAGAAATCTTATGTCCAAGAACGATGTCTTCTTGCACCATAAAGTGACACTTCTCCCAGTTAAGGACGAGATTCGTGTCTTCACATCTCACTAATACTCTTTCCAAATTGTTTAAGCAAGCATCAAAAGAGTCCCCGAACACTGAAAAGTCATCCATGAAAACTTCCATAATATCTTCGAGAAAATCGTCAAAAATGGCCGTCATGCAGCGCTGAAATGTTGCAGGGGCGTTACACAACCCGAAAGGCATTCTTCTATAAGGAAAGGTACCATAAGGGCAAGTAAATGTGGTTTACTCCTGATCTTCTGGGGCTATCAGAATTTGAAAGTATCCAGACATGCCATCAAGGAAACAATAGAAATATATTTGGTCAATGAAGGGCAAAGGGAAGTGATCTTTCTGAGTGACATCATTTAGTCTTCTATAATCAATGCAGACTCGCCAACCAGTCACTGTCCTCGTGGGCATTAACTCATTCTTTTCATTCCTCACTACTGTTATTCCTGCTTTCTTCGGGACAACTTGGGTTGGACTCACGCACTTGCTGTCGGATATGGGGTAGATGATCCCTGCATCCAAAAGTTTTATTACCTCCACCTTAACAACCTCCTTCATATTCGGGTTCAATCTTCGCTGAGGTTGGGTTACAGATTTATAGTCATCCTCCATTAGGATCTTATGAGTGCAGAATGATGGGTTTATACCCTTAATGTCGGAAATCTTCCATGCGATAGCCGATTTGTGCTTTTTCAACATGCTAACAAGATTATCCTTTTGCTCCGAAGATAAGTTTGATGCCACGATTACGGGAGTTTAGAGTCTTCCTTTAGAAATGCATATTCCAAATGTGCTGGAAGAGTTTTAAGCTCAAGTTCTGGTGGTTCGACAATTGATGGCCGCAAGCTACCCTCCTTCAATTTATCAATCTCCTCGAAATCATTCGCCTCATGTTCACACTTACTTTCTTCCTTATCCACCTGGTGATCTATTTCTTTACAGTCTGCAACGGATATCAACTTGTCCATTCCACAGAATTCCAAATTTGAGATAGTAACACCAACTGAAAAGAGTTCTTGTCTCTGATCTTGATAGGAAGACTCAAACCTAGCAAGGATTCTTTCTATACTGTCATCAAATTGATCAGTCATTGACACTAACATGGATTCCTCAAACTACTTTATCACACTATCTAACTCACAGCCTTGCCCTTGAATCCTGGCGATATACTCTTCAACCGACTCTTCCAAAAACTGCTGAGTTGTACATTGTCCATGATAGGAATAACACGATGTATCATTCCATGCTACTGTTTGAACTTTCTGCTCTACGTGTTCGACCATTCTCATGATAGTGTCAAAAGATTCAAACATGCTAATCATTTTCTGTAGCAAAAAGAAATAAGGAAAGATTAGAGCAATGATGGAATAAGAAGATATGAAATAGAATGTGTAGTGAAATAGCTAAGAAAACAAAGTGCAAAGTATCTCTAAACGCCTAGCTCCCCGGCAACGGCGCCAAAAACTTGACAAGTTCCCCTTGCTTATATCCCGCAAGTGTACGGGCTTGTCGAAGTAATAATCCCGGGTGAGTGGGGTCGAATCCACACGGAGTAGGGAGTGAAAATACTTAATTTTATTCTTAGCTATGTGGAAGATCAATTGTGATAGGTGTGAAATTGATTCAATTCTCAACAATAAAATCAACAAGTGAAAGAGCAAAAGTAAGAAGAGGGTAAGGCAATCGATAAAGATGGGGTACTCGGATAATGCTTCAACTAGGATAATCGCTTCAAGTGCAAGAACTCTCTATCACGCTTCCTAATCAATGCAATGGTGAGTCGTGGAAATCCTTACATACATAGTCCCAAATCTAAGGTCAACTATGCCTAACTGTATACATGTCCCGGAGTAGAAATTGAACAATCTAAACACCTCGCACTCGCATAGAGTTGCAGTGAACTCTAGGGATTCCAAGTGATAAATCTCTTCCTAAATATAGACCTAACCCTTTGGTCCAGGCGGAAGGTCCCTAGCCACAATTAAGAGCTAGATACTAAGATCCTCTCAACGCTTCACTCCATTGCACGCGCAACTAGGTCCCAGGGGAGGTTCATCCCTTAGACCACTCACTCTATTATGGCCGCAAAGAACTAAAGGAACGGAGGTAGAATCTATCACGCCGGAGGGGAAAAGGGACGCTACTGTACCTCTCGACTCACCCTCTAAACCCTTTCCAACCTAGCTTTGTCTAACGCTCGTGGTGTGTCACTCACTCACAAGGTTACCAACAAGAACTCTCAACCCTAGTGTCACTCTTGGGGAAATGTTCATACAATCAAGCATTCAAGGCTGGAACCCACAATAAACATCAATTTATTGAAAGCATAATAAAGAAGTTCAATGAAACGAATACATCCTAGGGTTCACAATCATCCAAGTACCCACTATGGGTTTAGCTCTCCATGGAGCTTAATACAATCAAAGAAATCGAATGTAAAAGCAATGAATCCATAAAGAAACCCCGTCGATGGTCGTGTCGATGGTCTTGTGGAGAGTCCTCTACTCGTCGTCTAAAGATTCCTTCATCCGGTATAGGATACGCCTCGATCGAAGCTCCCCTACTAACCTTCTTCCTAATGGAATCACGATGTCGGAGCCGTAGAACTTCTCCAAAACCTTGGCCAATACCCCTCGAAACCCTAGCCGAAGTCCTCTCACAAGTTGGGGAAAAGATGGAGAAAAGAATACCAAAATCGGGGCTGAAATCGGCTTTAAATAGGGATGAAATCGGGCGACTGCACGGCCGTGTATGATGTCACACGCCCCTGTGGAATTTCCACACGAGCGTGGATAATTTCCACACGCCCGTGTGGATTCTCTGTTTCTCTGATTTCTCGGCGGGGCTGCTACAGTACTTGCTACAGTATTTTGCTAAAGTACCCTGGTATAGTACTATGCCAGAAATACTCTCGAATTCCATACTTTCATTGGGATAACGCAAACGAGCACACGTTTACGTCGTGAATCACTTGGCTCTTCAATGATGTGCATGTTGGTGGATCTCTTGTTCTTATATGCATAAATAATAATGTTCGAGTGTGACTGAATTTGTGCCCTTCTAAATGAATGTGCTCATTCGAATACGAGGAGGTTGGCACACACTCTAGAATCTCACACCTGACCTATGTTTTCACGTTTGAACGTTAGAAAGATCTCCTCCAAAATAGGTGCATTATGATCCACATTGGTCTATTTCCTTCATACTCGGCCTCACAACCCTACCAGCATAAAAGTAACAAAAAAACACACATATTAATGTAAAACCTGAGAAAAGTAATGCTCAACATAAGGAATGAAAGCTTCGCATTCATATCGCACAAGCACTTATCAAGGGGGTAAGGCAATCGATAAAGATGGGGTACCCGAATAATGTTCCTCCTAGGATAATTGTTTCAAGTGCAAGAACCGTCTATTATGCTTCCTAATCAATGCAATGGTGAGTCGTGGAAATCCTTAATTACATAGTCCCAAATCTAAGGTCAACTATGCCTAACTCTATACATGTCCCGGAGGAGAAATCAAACAATCTCAACACCTCGCACTCACATATAGTTGCAATGAGCTCTAGGGATTCCAAGTGATAAATCTCTTCCTAAATATAGACCTCACCCTTTGGTCCAGGTTGAAGGGCCCTAACAACAATTGAGCCTTAGATACTAAGATCACCTCAACGCTTCACTCTGTTGCACGCGCAACTAAGCCCCAGCGGAAGGTCATCCCATAGACTATTCACTCTATTATGGCCGCAAAGAACTCGAGTAACGGAGGTAGAATCTATCACGCCGCAGGGGAAAAGGGATGCTCCTGTACCTCTCGGCTCACCCTCTCAACCCTCTCCAATCTAGCTTTGTCTAACGCTCGTGGTGTGTCACTCACTCACAAGGTTACCAACAAGAACTCTCAACCCTAGTGTCAGTCTAGGGGAAATGTTCATACAATCAAGCATTCAAGGTTGGAACTCACAATAAACATCAATTTATTGAAAGCATAATAAAGAGGTTCAAAGAAACAAATACATCCTAGGGTTCACAATACCTTAGTACCCACTAGGGGTTTAGCTCTCCGTGGAGCTAAGTACAATCAAAGAAATAGAATGTAAAAGCAATGAATCCATAAAGAAAGCCCCTCGATAGTCGTGTCGATGGTCTTGTGGAAAAGTCCTCTCACTGTCGTCCCAAGGATTCCCTCGTCCCCAGTATAGGATACGGCTCGACGGAAGCTCCCCTACCAACCTTCTTCCTAAGGAATGACGATGTCGAGCCGTAGAACCTCTCCAAAAACCTTGGCCAATACCCCTCGAAACCCTAGCCGAAGCCCTCTCTCAAGTTGGGGAAAAGATGGAGAAAAGAATACAAAAATCGGGGCTGATTCAGCTTTAAATAGGTCTGGAATTGGGAGACTACACGGGCGTGGATGCTTCACGCGCCCGTGGGAAATTTCCACACGGGCGTGGATAATTTCCACACACCCGTGTGAATAGTGTTGCTACCGTGTTGCTATAGTATCATCGGAGTAACGCCCTGAATAGCTTCCCGAATCCATACTTTCATCGGAGTAACACAAACAGGCACACGTTCACATCGTGGATCACTTGCATCATTAATAATAGGCACGTTGGTGGAGCTCTTGTTCTATGTTCATAAGTTGGAATGCTCGAGTATGACTGCCTTTGTGCCCCTCCAAATGGATGTGCCAACTCGAATACGAGGAGGTTGGCACACACTCTAGCATCTCACATCGACCTATGTCTTCACGTTTGAACCTTAGCAAGATTTCCTTCAAAATCGGTGCATTGTAATCCACATTGGCTTCTATCCTTCATACATGGCCTCACAACCCTATCTGCATAAAAGTAACATAAAAACATATATATTAGTGTAAAAACCTGAGAAAAGTAATGCTCAACATAAGGAATGAACACTTCGCATCCATATCGCACAAGCACTTATCAAACTCCCCCACACTTAAGCTTTTGCTTTTCCTCAAGCAAAAATTAAAACGTTATGTGCATCAATGAAGAAAATATTGGAAGTGCTTGGCCTTAGGTTCACCAAAGTATACAAAGAGAGCATTCTACAAGTGAGGGAAATTTCAACACTAAATATGAAAAATTGAAACTCTAGTTAAAACTTGAATAAAAAAGGACAACAAACCCGAAATCATGAAAGTGTGTGGATTCACTCAAGTCAACCCAAGGTATACTCCTCAAAGCTCTAAGTATAAGGGACTTATTTATCTACACAAGTGACAACAATTTCAAAGATGGTAGTAGCTTCACAAATCCTCTAAGGTAGCCCTTTCCAAAGCGGGCGCTAAGGCAGCTTTCACACATTCGACGTGGTAGCTCTTTCTACCGGAGTGGTAGCTTTCACTCATCCTATGAGATAGCTCTTTCTCTCATTAGGGCATAGCTAAAATCCGACTTATGAGAGTAGCTTCATACTTCATAGGTGGTAGCTCTTTCCACCCAACAAGTACAAATAAACAATAAAACTATTTTGTTCTTCTTTTTTTTTTAACACAAGAAACAACTATAACTAGTCCCTTTAACACCAAACTTGAGTTTCCAACAGAGTTTAAAAAGTGAGTAGTGCACTAAGTCTAAATCGGGCAAAAATTCCTAGAAAATTCAAGCAAAAACTAGAGCATGAAAAATATTCAATGTTAAAAATTCTCCTAAACTCAAGAATACAATCCTTGCAACTAAGGTGAACCGCCATTTGCTATGTGAGCATATAACAATCAAGAACAATAGAAAAGATGTGTGCACTATGAAACTCCCCCCCACACTTAAGTTGTACATTGTCCTCAATGTACACATGCATGCTCACTCCAAAAGTATATCATTCAAAAGCAAATGTGGGAGAAGCAATCAAAACAATACTCCCTTGACTCCTAGTGTTGTGTTTGATGAAGCTAATTCCATGGGAGTAGTGTTCCGACGGGTTGAAAGGCTCACACGGCCAAGTGCCTCAGCACCTTGGTCGTGCCCATGACTAAGTCTCAGTTCCCAAGAAGACAAGACCATCATCACGCATACACGAGGTGGTTCAGTGAAGCTCAATAATAAAAAATAAAACAAAAACAAAATAACTCGAGTCCATAAAAAAATATAGTAGTGAATACAACTCGATGGTGCAAAATGAACATAGACTCAGGAGGAGAATCCTTTCTGAGTGAACAAGTCTAAAATAAAATGCAAAGAAAGTAAAAGAAAGGAAGAGTAAAAAAACAAAATCAAATGTCAATGTCGCGCTTGGGCACCGGTGCTACTGCTGGTGAAGCACATGGTGGGTCAACCAGTGCTGGGGTAGGGGATGAGGGTGCCGGATCTGCTGCTGCTGGGGCCTGAGGAGTCCTCGGCCGTAAGACAAATGATGAGGCGACGTCGCGCTCTAAGATCTGCTGTAATATGTCAAAATGTGCCATGAACTCTGTGTACTGAGTGGCCTGCGTATACCTAATCTCTGCAATTTTCACTCGAGCCTCAGCTACCTCAGCCCGTATCACCCCCAAAGTGCTCTCGAGCCTATCAAAGTGATCATAAGCTCGCGATGGTGAAAATATACCCACGGGGGGTGGCTCCTCTGCTACTGGAGGTACCTCAGTCTCCATCGTGGCTGGCTAAGACTCGGGAGCGGGTTGAGATGCCCCGGCTTCATCACCCTCATCCTCAGCTATCTCTTCAGTTGGTCGCACTAACACAAAAACCGCGGTCCGAACCCTGCGGATCATGCCCATCAGCCTCATCGTATATAGACTTAGGGAAACAGGTATACTCATCTTCTCTGCCCCGCGAATCAAATCCAAGAGACCCATGCCCAACACTAATCTTGTAATATAGGGGCCTGAGAAGATCACTCCCAGTCTAGCATAATGCCCCTGATGCCTGATGTACTCTACCATGATGTGCCCTAAGTGCATCGGTACGCGCTGCCTCATCGAGTACAAGTACAGTAGTTGCTAACGACTCAGAACACCAGTGCTGTCACCACGGCCATTCACCGACCTACTCATGATGGCATGTAAATATCTGTATGCAGGCCGGGAAAGGCACGTGGCCTTGGACACCCACAGCTCGTACTGACCCTGACCACATAACGCTGTGTAAGCTCTCTGCGGGGTCAAGGTTCCAGGATAATCAGTCGGTAACTGCGCGTACTCCTCCGTATCTGTGAATGCCTCCTCATACAAGCCAAGTAGTACTAAAAGCTGAGTGATGCTCAAGGTATGGTGGTGTCCAAATACTCGAATCGAATGGTATCCAAACCGCTCGAAGCTCGCGTATGATCTATCAAACTCGAATGATGATAGTACCTCCAATGCAAACTCTCGGATGGCTGGCTCTCTGATCGTCAATAACTATCGGCAACCACCTACTAAGACGAGATCCTCTACCTCATCAGCGAGCTCATCTCCATGCTGTAGATCTCGCAGTATAGTTGTGTCCAGGAATCGAGTCTGCCCGAAACGAAGTTTTGACAAGCGCTCATAGCGAACCTGATGCTCTAGAATCGCAAATCTTATACCCGCAGACTCAGTAGATGACTCACGTGGCCTCTTATCCGCTTGCTTCTTTGATTGAGGTGCCATAATCTGCAAAATTTGAAACGAGATCGATCAAACAAGTTGAGAAAATATTACTGCAGAAATCCACACGGTCGTGTAGAATTTCCGCACGCCCGTGTGAAACTACGGGGCGTGAAAATCGCACGGCCGCACTACCAAAATCTAAAAAATACAATGTAAAAATGCTTCTAGCTTCGTTCTAAACATGAATCATCGCTCTAATTGATGAAACGAAGCATTATTAACCAAATTAATCGATGGAAACCATGAATTGGCAAAGAAAATGATAAATAGGGCTTACCATCAAGATGGGATAAGAAAATGGAGAACCGGCCAGGAAAAACTCGTGAAAAATCCACCCAATTGGTGCTAGGAGGTCGGGGAATGATTGGACAGTGTTTTCAACCGAATAGAGGTCATGAAAAGAGTGAGAAATGATTCCTCTTTAAAAATGGATTCACGATCCTTGGCGTTCTGTGCATCCACACGGGCGTGTGGAAAATACCCACGCCCGTGCATCCGACCCATAGGGGAAGACGCACGCCCCTGTTGCTTCTCTGGACATCCAAGAATAATGCTAAGTGTTATACACGCACGTACAGAAATTCCACACGTGCGTGAGCATTCACATGCCCAATTCAGAGGGGCAACTGCACGCCCCTGTGTTTTCTCTGGATGGAGAGAACTCCTCTGCAGAGTTTCACACGTGCATGTGGAAATTACCCACGCCCGTGCATGGTTCACAAGGTCGCCCACAGGGGCGAGTCCATGACCCTGTGTGCTCTCGGGAAAATCTACCCAACTCTGTAGGGATCCACACGCCCGTGCAAAAATTACCCACAGGCGTGTGACAGTCGCATGGTCGCTCACAGGGACAGCCGCACACCCCTGTGCCTTCTCTGGATGAGCTCGCAGTGCAACTCCACGGGCGTGTGGAAATTCCACATGCCCGTGTGTTTTCTCTGGATGCCTTAGAAAATTCTGCAGGCTCTGCAAAAATTCTCTAAACATGTTTACACACTCAGAGCCTGCCCTATTATGCAAATTTTACTAGTAAAAAACACGAAATAGAACCCAAACGACCAAACTTCCGCCAATTCCTCAAAAAACACATAATGATTTTAAAAACCCACAATAACATCGCAGCACAAGCATCTGAAAGTTAGGACACCAACACTTAACAATTTATTCGTGCAAATGAACTAAATTAAAAGATAAGAAACAGTAAACACTTGGGTTGCCTCCCAAGAAGCGCTTGTTTAATGTCACTTAGCTTGACGTATCTTGTCTTACCTCACGGGGGTTCATGAATGAAAGTCGCCCTCTTACCCATGGCTTGAAAGCATGATGTGCAAAGTCTCTTGAGGGTAGAGTGTGTATTATCAGGCTTCGGACCACCTAGCAATGGTTCATCCAACTTTTTTGGCTCATGTACGTCTCCAATAGCCTTGGAGCATTTCCGGTGGCGTCTTCTAGCCCTCTTCATTCTCCGGAGCATCTTCTTTAAGATCCCCGCGGTAGATGGTACTTCATTGGTCGACCCAAGCATCATTACATCTTCATGTCCCTCATCTTGGTCGAACAAACCTTCATATGGATCTGGATTGAACATCTCCTGCATGTATTCATCTACAAGCTCATCAGTAGTGTCTAGAAAGTATAAAGTGTCATCAAAATCAAGAGAATGCCGCATGGCTTCAGTAAGGCGGTATGTGAGCTTGTCATCTCCAACTCTCAGTGTGAGTTCTACGCCGTCCATGTCAATCATTGCTTTGGATGTCCGCAAATATGGTCTCCCAAGTATCAAGGGTACATCTGCATCCTCATCGACGTCTAGCACTACAAAGTCAACCGAAAAAATGTACTTGTCCACCTTAACAAGCACATCTTCGATGATGCCTCTCAGATGTTGCACCGTTTGGTCCGCCAACTGTAAAGTCATCCGAGTAGGCCTAGGCTCTCCCAAGCCTAGCTTTTGGAAGAAGGTGTATGGCATGACGTTGATACTTGCCCCTGAATCCTCCAATGCCATTTCCTGACCTAAGTTGCCAATGTTACACGAATGATGAAGCTTCCCTGGCCTTTCTTCTTGTTCGACATGTTCTTTTGCAACACTGCCGAGCATGAAGCATCTAAAACCACTGAAGCATCCTCCTCCAACTTCCTCTTGTTGGTCAACAAGTCTTTCAAGAACTTCGCATACTTAGGCATTTGGGCCAACGCCTCAACAAAAGGAATATTGATATGGAGTTGCTTGAACAAACTCAGGAACTTCTTGTACTATTTATCCTCTTTGTCAATTTTCAATCTAGAGGGATAAGGGATTCTTGGCTTGAAAGGTGGGGGTGCCACCTTTTTCTCTTTGCTTGTCCTCTCTTCAACCTCTATAACCTCGGGTGCATGTTCTTTTGGCTTCTCACTCGGAAGCCTACCTTCAACCTCACGACCACTTCTCAAAGTGATCGCCTTCACATGCTCTCTAGGGTTGGTTTTTGTGTTGCTTGGTAAACTTCCATGTGGCCTTTCGGAGAGAGACTTCCCAATTTGCCCCACATGATTTTCACGGTTATGCAAAGAGGCGGTGTGGCTGCGAAGTGTAGACTCAACTGATTCAAACCTTGTATTTGCAGATTGTATGAATCTAGTCAAGTGCTTCTCTAGGTCACTCATTCGGTTTCCAAACCCTCGAGACCCCTGCTTTTTCCACTTGAGGAGCTTGTTGTTGTTGGAAACCTGGTGGTCCCATGGCCTTTTGTGGATCTTGATTACTCCATGAAAAGTTAGGATGATTCTTCCAACCTGAATTGTAGGTATTGCTATATGGATTTTCTTGAGGTCGCATGCCATTACCTACAAAATCAACATTTTCCACAGAAAAAACATCTCTAATAGAGATCGTGCAATTGGAGGAAGCATGTCCTCCACCACAACCGCAATTAGTCATGACCGCCACTCTATTTGAAGTTAAGTTATCTAACTTCTTACTCAGATTCTCTACTTGGGCCGCCAATGAAGTTACCACATCAATTTCATGGAGACCGGCCACCTTTTTCTTCTCCCTAACATTCCATTGGTAGCTATTTAACCCCATTTCTTCAATCAACTGACGGGCCTCATCGGGGGTCTTGCTACCTAAGGTACCTCCTCGCCGTAGATCCAAGAGTTACCTTGTACTTGGGGTCAAACCATTGTAAAAAGGTTTGAACAATCATCCACTCGAGGAATCCGTCTTGCGGGCACTTTCTCGGGAGCTCCTTGAACCTTCCCACGTCTCGAATAGAGACTCAAAATTCAACTAAACAAAGGATGAGATCTCATTCCTAAGCTTTCTTGATTTTCCTGGGGAGGAAAGTAACGGCTAGAAAAGTTTCTACCATCTCCTCCAAAGTAGTAATCGATGCTCTAGGTAATGAGTGTAGCCATTGCTTTGCTCTTCCCTTTAGGGAAAATGGGAAGGCTCTCAATTTGATGGCATCATTCATAACCCCATTTATCTTGCAAGCATGTCACACCCTCGAAAGCTCTCTATACGACTATTTGGATCCTCACTCGCTAAAACTGCTGAATTGTGCGAAATCTGCCGCAACATATGGATGAATGCCGGCTTTAGCTTGAAATTTGACAGTGACATCGGGAACGCACAATACTCACTTTGTGTCCCCTATCTGAAGATGTCGGCATAATTGGATAGTGTTCAGCTGTTGCTCATTCCGTCTCGCCATGTTTTTGATTCTTCTACTTCCAAGTCGAAATTTGAATTAGACTATTTCTTATCGAGGTTCTTTCAATTTTCTTCTAAGTGTGCGTTCAAGCTCGGGATCTCCCTTTAATCAATATTGAGGGATTCCTTGGTCATAACCTAGAGTGCACCAAAAGGAAAGAAAACGAAATCAGAACGATGATAGAATAAGAAGATATGAAATAGAATATGGTGAAATAGCTAAGAAAACAAAAGTGCAAAGTATCTTTAAACGCCTAGCTCCCGGCAGCGAGTGCTAAAACTTGACAAGATGCTGCTATGCGTATATCCATGAAAGTGCACGGGTTTGTTGAAGTAATAATCCCGGGTGAGCTGGGTATCGAATCCACGGAGTAGGGAATAAAAATACTTAATTTGATTCTCAGCTATGTAAAAGATTAATGATGATGAGTGTGATAATGATTCAATTCTCAATAGTAAAAGCAACAAGTAAGAGAGCAAAAGTAAAGAAGGGGGTAAGAGCACAGATAAAGATGGGGTGCCCGGACAGTGTTCCGCTTCAGATAATTGTTTGAAGTGCAAGAACCCTCTATTATGCTTCCTAATCAGTGCAATGGTGAGTCGTGAAAATCCTTAATTACATAGTCCCAAATCTAAGGTCAACTACGCCTAACTCTATACATATCCCGTGAGAAGAAATCGAACAATCTCAACACCTCGCCTCGCATAGAGTTGCAATGAGCTCTAGGGATTCCAAGTGATAAATCTCTTCTAATTGTATACCTAACCCTTTGGTCCAAGTGGGAGGTCCCTAACCCAATTGGAGCCCCTAGATACTAAGATCACTTAACGCTTCAGCTTCCTGCATCGCAACTGTGCCCGCGAGAGTGAAGTCCATCCTTTGAGAGAGATGAGGCAACTCCACAAGCGCATTGATATGGACTACGAGGGTGTTTGACTTATGGATTGCATGCTTTTATATTCGATTTATTATTGATTGTATCTTGCTCCATGGAGAGCTAAAGCGCTGAGTGGGTTCTTGGACCTGTAAACCCTAGGATGATTTTTGTTTCATTGATCTCTTCATTGTGTTTCTTTTAATTGATGTTTTTATATTGGGTTCCAACCTTGAATTCTTAGTTGAATTGATTTTCACTTGCTAGACATTGGGGTAGAATCAATCTTGGTAATCCTTGTGGATGGTGACACACACGAGGGTTAGACAAAAGCTAGGTTGAAGAGGGTCAAGAGGGTGAGGCAAGAGGTAATGGAACATCCCTTTCCTTTTGATGTGATGATCCTCATCAATGTTCCAAGAGTTCTTTGCGATACAATAGAGTGAAGTACTAAGATACAAACTCCACTGAGGGCTTAGTTGCATGAGCAATAGAGGTACAAAAGTGTTGTAGTAATCCTTAGTCTGGGGCTTGATTGGACATGGGTGTTTCCTTGGACCAAAAGGTTAGATCTATATTAGGGAAATATTTTACTTGGACCAAAAGGTTAGATCTATATTAGGGAATAGGGTTTATCAATTGGAGTCCCAAAATTTTCATGCAACCACACAGGTGTGGGGCATCGAGAGTATCATTTTCCGCGCGGAGCATAGTGTGAGGTTAGTCAGTTGACTTTAGGTTTCAGACCGTGTGACTTAGGATTTCCATGACTCATTAGACATCTGTTAGGAGACATAATGATTGGTCTTGCACTTGAAATAATAGTCCTAAGGTGAGCAATGTCAGGTGCCCGCATTTTATATCGATTGCCTCTACTATTATTCTATAGGCCTTCTTTCTTCTTTACTTTATTTCTATTTGTATTGATATTGTTCACATCACTCTTAAATCATCTTCACTACAGTTGAATAGCAATACTTGTGTTTCTAATCACTATTTCCTACGGATACGACCACCCACTCACCAGGGTACTTTATTACTTTGACAACACATGCACTTGCCGCGTACACACGCACAGGGATGTCACCCCTCCATTCCTAGTTCAGCGGGAGGACAGTAGGTTTACTCCTATTAGAGAACTCCTAGAACTTATTACGATCAATGGTATGTTGATCGAGAAGAGATTTCTTATTGACATTCGTATGAGGATTAAGGGTTAGTCACCTAGAGATTTGGCCCTAATCTATTAGCAGGTCTCTAGGTTTCAATTATCGTCAACGCATCCTTAAAACTGCATCTTATTTTGGGCGCTACTAAGACTAACCCTATTTAGATTTGTGTCCAAACTCCCTTCTCATACTTGATACTCCTTGTTGCGTTTACATTCGTGTAGCTAGTTACCATGCCATTGGATTAGTTAACAAGTTAGTTCATTTGTTTGTACTCCTCCACTTATATTAATCTGCCAGGCTAGAAAGTAGATGATAGTGCGAGTAATAATCCTTTCCTTGGCTCTCATGGATATGCACCCTGGTGTCCAAAAATAGGAGTATTACTTGGCGATCCTGGGCACTTGCGTGCGGCAACCAAGGTTTTGGCGTGCTATAGCCAAGGACATTCAAAGGATAGGTTAAGAAAGCTTTGTAATCTATTTACTCTAGCCATTTTTCTTTGTCATTGTATATATTACTCTTTGTACATATCTTTCTTTTATTACACTCCTTGTTCTTTGTATTCTCTTTGTGCGAGTACAATCTTCTTGGGAAAATGCAAGGGAATTACATTTGGACATGATTGACTCATCTTTGAGTGCTAAAGTTGATGCTCTTAATGGAAAGTTCAACCAAGCTTATCATACAAGAATCATTTTAGAGCAATTCTAACACTGCAAATCCATGTCATCATGTGGGGGAGCCATCCAAATGCACCAAGTTCTTATCTACGAAGCAGTGTGGGGGCAATTCTCAAAATAGACCAACAACTTGGCATCCCCACAGCTTTAAGAGGTATGCATGAGTGTCGTTTCAAAGTTCTTGGTATAGGATGCAACTACAAGGAAAGGAAATGTGGTACACGAGGATGTTTTGCCGCATATAAGTGCTGCGTGCCAGGTTTTCACTTAAGGACATCAAGGTTGGGACCCGTCCAGTATGCTCGCAAAAGATTTCATGGATACGTGAACACTCAGCCTGAGGAGTTGGAGTGAAGTTGTAAGCCACCATGCGACCATCACTGCTAAGCTTCATCAATTCAAGGAGATCATGACCTAGGTGGAGTTTCTCTCTCATTAGTTCTTTTACGTCATGCTCCTTGTATGTTGTGTAGAGCTCCCTTATCATGAGGGATTAACTTATTTTAGTGTTGTTTGGATTTGGATGAATCCTAGAGTTCCATCTTGTGTGGAGAACTTGGGATGTTGTTATTCATTTAATTTGATGGTTGCTCTGAGATTCTGTTCTTCCATGCGCTTTGATGCTTAGAATTACATTTATGGAGAAACGACAAACTCTATTGTAAGGAGCTGTGCTGTGTAGATGCGGACCCACTCGCGTACCAGATCCAGGGAGAGATTGAAAGGGATACCTGTGCTGACTTCTTTGAGAGATCTGGTGTTGCAGCCTCCATTGCTAGAGTAAAGCCGAAGGATAGTAGATTCACTCAATTAGAGAACTCCTAGAACTTAATGCGATCAACTGGCGTGTTGATAGGAAGAGATTCACGTGACATTCATATTAGATTAGGAATTAGTTACCGAGAGATTGAAGCTAATCTAATCATAGCGTCTCCCACAGGTCTCAACTATCATCAATGCATCCTTAAACCATCCTAGTTTGGTCCTTAATGACTTACCTAGTGGATTCCTTGTCCAAACTTGCTCCCTTCTCATGTGCTCGGACACTTGCTTGGTTTACATTCGTGTGTGCTAGTGCGGCCATAGGATTGGCTTATGCCAATTATTTGTTTTACTTCTCTCTCACTTATATTAATTTGTATGCTAGAAAGTAGATGAAAAGCGAGTAATAATACTTATTTGCCCCCTCGATACGCTTGACCCATGTGTCAAACACAAGGTATTGCAGCGATCTACTATGTATCTCTACTTGCGTGGAAAGTGCAGGAAACAATCGAGTTACGGTGCGGGCCAAACATGGGACAATAACTCCAACATGGTTATGTATAGAACATCACAAAAATGTCTCAGCTGTTAACAAGTATATAAAATTACTTTAATAACAATTATCAAGCATAAGAATAGTAAGATTTCTCAATAAAATGTAAAATAAAATCTCCTTTATAAGTATCATGATATATATATTTATACAATTTCGCGTCTAATATTCACAACTTCTTTTTGATAGCTTCCAAAAGCCAAAGTGCTTAGGAAAATAAATAAAATCAACAAATCACAATATCTCGATAGTATCTAAATGGCTTCAACAAATCTCCATTGCTGGCGCATTGTTGCTTGAGCTTTAGAGTGCGAGCTACCAAGAGATGCGTGTCTTAGCATTTCGCTAGTGGGAAGTTCGAGTAGTGACTCCGAACAACCTGTAATCTAGTATCCAAGCTCAGGAGCTCTATGCACCCACCTAAAATGGCATAACCGGTTTGATGAATTTCCACACCACTACTAAAGGTGGGCCCATGGGAAAGCCATCCACTTCTTCTCGACGTTGCTAAATAGAGAGCTCGGCTCCCATGTCACCATGCATCATCAAACAAATAAATAACAATCCAGTCCAACATTGGCTCGGTATATACATCAATAGGAAAGCGTAACCTCACTTACGGAGCAAAAGTGTTCACAAATGCAAATCCCACTCCAAGAGTGGATAACTTGCTATAGCTCATTTTAATGAAACCATTTTCATCAAGAACACCAATACATAAAGAGTATTCTTTGAAAACATATACACTTCAAATATGTTTATCATCATGATGAGAGTCCAATTTGATTCACACAAACCTTTTGATCATAAATGAGTTGCATCAACTCTCTGAAAATACACAATTTCAAAACATATATTTCCAAATCACATAGTTTTTAAACCATAGAAACTTGTATATATATATATATTTATTTATGTTTTTTACCAACCAACCATAAATAAGCAAAATCATAAATCATCATAATTTCTAAATCACATATAAACTTCCAAGAAAATTAGTAATGTGAGGGCCTATCATTCAAAGAAGCAACTTAAATATTAAACAAACAAGCGTAAATCATAGTCCAAGCAGGTAAATCCTAACAAATTTGTGACTTTAGAAACCTCCGGTGTTACTTCTCCACCGAAGCGCATGCTTGAAGTTTCTCCTGAAGCAATTAAACAAACAAAACAAATAACTTCAAGACAACATCAACTAGATTAATTGAAATGAAGAAAAATGCCCAAAATAGGTAAATGATTTAGCTACAAGGTTTTACGAACTCTCTCTGGCTAAGTCTTCTTAGAATATATCTCACAACCCTTAAGCGGCTTAGGAAGCAAGAAAAACCAACTTGGTTCCGATCTTATAGTAACCCCCAAAATTAAGGAAGAACTTCAAGATTTAAAGGGTTTCTTATTAACAAGATCTTACAAATAAACACCAATACTCCTCCGTTTTTCCATCAAAAGAAGAAAGGAAAAGAATCAAGCTTAAAACTGGATCAATGGATGATCAAGGAACAAGGAAGAATAAGCAAGAGAGGGCTTTGCTTGAGTCCACAATGGATCACTCTTTAGAATCTAATAATGAACCCACAAATCCAATCAAAATCTTACATAAACCCTAAAATTACGGAGGAAGAAAGCGAATGGGAAGGTTTTGAAGGAACAGGTGAACTTCTTATGCAATTTGACAGTGTCTGTCTAGCTGCCCACTAATTTCTCGGAAGCGATTTGACATCGAGGCGTATAGGTGATGTGGATCCGCAAACGCCACAGGTTGCCAAGTAATACCTCTCATGCGAGCACGAGAGGTCGGCGTATTCAGGCGAGTACTATTACTTACTGTCTATTTCCTAGCTAACACTCCGAAGATGAATAGTAATTGATCGCTTCCCGCAAGTGTCACGGGATGGCAAAGTATTACCTCGTGCAAAGACAAGAGATTCGTATTCAGAGACTGAGATCTCCTATTACTCCTTCTCAGAGCTATTATCTAGCCTAAGATCTTAAGTGATGGATTTACTCTGCTAAATACAAATAAAACTAAACACAGATTTGTTTGGCAAATTAGAGAGAACAAGCAATAAGCAAGCAAGAGTCAATGAAGTGCAAAAGGCCATGGATTATGAGGGAGTTATCATACAACATGGATGATGATTTAAAGATGCGAGGGTAAATTGGACCATGAGATTCCAAGATTAGAACAACCCCAATTTCTCGTGATTGACCCTAATCATACGAACATAGATAGGAATTTCTTCCAAATCTACATTCCTCTGATTGCATTAGTACAAGGAAATCTCGCTTGGGATTAAACCTGCCTCTTCTTCGGATTAAAACCTGGAGGCTACCAAACACCCAATTTCGTGATACAGTATCCCCTTCAATAATTCATGACCTAATACATCTTGAGCAAATCCACATCATGCATCATTCATAAAAGACTCACAGTTCTCCTTGGTGCAACATAGCATGAAAACCGTGGATTAGATCTCAAACATGCCAAGCATAAATTAACAAGTAATCATCCAAAATACATGATAAAACTGAGTTCACAACACCGGTGGCAGCAGGGGTCTAGTCTTCATCATCATCTCATAACAAAGCATACAATCAGCAAAACATGGTAAAGACATAACACTCCCTAGATGAAATATGGTGAAGGATAGGCGAGAATATGCCAAATAATTAACCCCGCAAAGGAATGAATGATGCTTCCTCTAGCCATGATTCTCCTTCCTTCAAGTGATCGATCTCCCATTTGAATGATGCCTTCTTGCCTTGAGAGCCTTGGATGTGGGCTTGAGATGATCTTCTAGCTTTCTTGCCCTTCTTCTCACTCCCCAAGGTCTTAAAATCTCTCTCTCTATTAGTCCCTCCCAAGGTCGGCCAACCAAAAGTCCCTTTCATCAGCCCTAAAAGTGAGTATATATATACCCCGAGGCATACGGGCCATTATAGGGGTGGTAACTAAGTCATCCTTAGCACTCGAAACCCTAGATTCCACGTTCCCGCAGGTGCATACGGCCTCCACTTTGGCCCGTGCTCTCTTACAGGTAATGTAATCTGGAGCCAGAACACCAAATCAATCCTTTAACTACAGTGCACTCTGTTTGTCTTGGGTAGTATGGGGTAGTATGAAGTCACATCTCTTCTCTTTTTGCCAAAATGATATCTTCTTGTTCTCCATGGCTTCCATATGCCCTACAAAGCAAGTAATAGGCGATGAGCGCGACATCAAACTTCCTCTACAAAATACACATGCAAAGTGCACTCGATGGTACATATATGACACCTACATTTGGGCACTTATCAAACATCCCACACTGGCGTTGGCTCGAAACCAAACAACTCATGACAAAGGCGAGAGTGGCTAAAATGCATGCCTCACACGCTCAAGCAGATATAGAGATTCCCAAAAGCAAGGACTAATGAAACACTTAGATGTCGAGGTTATAGTCATTAAAGCTTAATAAAATATCACATGTCTCACCTAATAATAACGTATGCGTGTAAGTGATCCTTTACATCTCATTTTGTCCACATTTGATACGGTCTACTGACTCAGGACTGTCCCAATGGGGTCTGGGCTCCTGAGATGCTAATCCTCACATACAAAGAATACTAAGTCCTTAAAGCTACTAAGTGCTACTATACATGGCCCAGTAAGATCCTTCTAATTCTACTAGCGAAACTAAATCCCTTTTGCTCTTTTCCAAAAACCTTTGAGTAGAGAGTACTCAAGATAGATCACTGTTTTTATTTTTCCGGCTCAATATCAACACCACATGTTTTAACTCCCGAGTCCGACGCATTAGGCGCAGTCAAAATCGTGGGCAAAATCTTTTCTGAGGATGCTTCATGCTGGTTGAGGCACAGAGCCGCAACTGCTCGATTACGAGTCTGCATGGGCAGCATTCAGTCCGTAGCCTTCATTAGCGGAGGAATCTTGGGCATAGACTCATCTTTCTCACTTTGCTCTCACCTAGATCACATGTCTTTGAGGTACACTGCATGCCACGAAAAACTAGGTTAGCTCAGCAAGACTTAGAAGTTCTTAGAGAAAACATTGAAGGATAGAACTTGGTGTTCTAGAAGATGCGGAAGTACTCAAAGTAGTGTGTTAAGCATACAAGAGAGTTAGAGTAGTCACATTGGCTGTCGCATCGACAAAAGAGCCCGGTGCACGAGACAACATTACTATGTGCAGCGAGGAGTTCAATAAAAGCATAAAACAAGTAGCTCACATCCATCATTAGTCAAGCTTCAAAGATTCTTGCAAGAATGAATAGAGCCCATCATTGGTAACACTAGCATGTAAACAGTGTTCCTACAAACACAAAAGTACTTGCGCATCCCACACTTAGTGTTGTACATTGCCCTCGATGTACACTAGTCATGAAAACATGCAAGATGGAGCCGTAGAAAATAATTGAGGAGGGTGAAAAATAAAACTTCGTTTTGCTCTTGTGTTAGTGAAAGCGTGAGGTGTTGACTCGACAAAAGGTGTGAGTGAGCAACACATGTCTTTGATTAGAGCCTCCCATTTAAAAGCTGGGAGAGCTCACCAAATTCCCTCGATGCCTTGCTGAGGCAAGGGGACATCATCATTCCACGAAAATTCACAAATACAAACACAAGGGAAAGGCCCAAGGAAAAGAAGTCAAGCAAAATACGCGAATTAAGAAAACAAAATGAGTTTAAACTTTTAAGAGTTGGGAGGAAGAATCCATGCCAACTCAAGCAAAACCTAAAACATAATACATAACAAAATAAAACAAAGTAGATAAAAAGTATCAAACTCAAGCAGGCATGCACTCATCTACAATCCGGTCTTTGAGGTGGTGGTGCAGTGGCGAAGGAGTATGCGAGGCAGAACCATAGTATGGGAGTAATGAAGCGGTGTCACACACTTTCAGTCGTATCCCTCGAGGACACGCTAAAGTAGTCCACGGATCTCATGGCGCTCACGGCTGCATGCCTGAATCTCTCCCTCAATCCCCTCAGTCCTTTATTTGGTCGGGTAATGAGTAGTACGGGGTGAGCAGGCGGCCTCGGGGCAAAACTCTGTGTATACAGCCCGGTGTTTGGACTCAGAGTGGCTTAGTCTTTGTGAAATTTGCCCTCAAGCGCTCAACCACCAAGCTGGCCGCCCGTATGTGGGCGCCGAGGGTGCCGTGCCTCCTAGCAGTCATACCTGGCATGCACTCCAAAGCAGGACCCATGCCCGCGGATCAATACAGATCATGGGCCCCAATAAGGCCAGCTCCCAGTGATCTATGAGCCTGGTGAATGGCTTCACGTGACAATGTATGGCCCAAGGTGAGTAGGGTGCCTCTCAAAATGCGCATACATACGTAAAGATACTTGGTTGGTGACCACCCCTTGCTATCGGTCCGGCCCGAGCGGGCAATCAAAGGCATGAATGAATCTATGTGCAGATTGATCATCGTGGGGAAGCCTTCAGATCGATATCACCACCGCCAAAGTTGCCCGGCAGTTGCTCCCTACCCACCTCAATCGGATATCAACACAGGCAGGTGCAAGGAATGGATTTGGTAAAATCATCATCCTTATATCCCCAAGTACTTGGCAAAGTCCAAATGATACATAGTCGCTTCCTTCCAAAAGCAGCGGATGGTGACAAGTTTCTTATTCCGCTTTGGATTGTCCATGTATGCGCTCAGGTAGCTCGGAACCTCCGGATTGTTGGCCGGAGCAATACGTAACTGA
>NC_052471.1:27995049-28058877 GCF_009730915.1 Dioscorea cayenensis subsp. rotundata | reverse complement strand
TCTACTATAATTGAATGTGAACCCTAATTTTCTGAAATATCTCTTATCTTTCAATCAAAACCTGAATCATAAGTTTAATTTTCTTAATGTAACCTATTTATCAATATTCAATCAAAAACCATGACCTATGTTTTTTTTTCGTAATCCTTAATATATCTCAATAAGAACCTAATCCTTTCTTTTCTTTTCGGAATGTCTGCTATTTCTTAATCAAAACCCTAATCCTATGTTTTTTTGGAATGTGTAATATTTTTTAGTTTTGATTCAAAACCCTAATCCTTTGTTTTCTTATTGAAATGTATCATTTGCTTGAATCAAACCCTTAATCCTATCTTTTGTTTTGAAAATCTCTGTTGATTTTTAATCAAAACCTTAATAATATGTTTTCTTTTTGTAATGCCTCCTATTTTTGGATAAAAATCCTAGTCCTATGCTTTCTTTTTAGAATGCTTCCTATTATTGAATCAAAAAATTAATCTTATGTTTTCTTTTGTTAATGTTTTCTTTTTTTGAATCAAAACAATAATTGTATGTTTTCTTTTCGTATTGTCTCATATTTTCTTAATCAAAACCTTAGTCCTAAGTTTTTTTTAGGAATGCCTCCTATTTTTAAATCGAAAAACTAATCTTATGTTTTTTTTGGGAATGTCTACTATTTTTTGAATCAAAACAATAATCATATGTTTTCTTTTGGCATTGTTTCTTATTTTTGAATCAAAACCATAATCCTACTTTTTCTTTTTGGAATGGCTCCTATTTTTGAAAGAAAACCATAATCCTATGTTTTCTTTACGGAATGCGTCCTATTTTTTAGTTTTAAATCAAAACCCTTATCTTTTTTTTTCCTTTCGGAATGTCTCATTTTTTTTAATCAAAACCCTAATACTATCTTTTGTTTTTGTAATGTCTACAATTTTTATAATCAAAACCCTAATCGTATGTTTTTTCTTTTTGTAATGTCTACAATTTTTTAATCAAAACCCTAATTTTATGTTTTCTTTATGGAATGTCACATATTTTTTTGGTTTTGAATCAAAGCGCTAATCCTATGTTTTTTTTGGGATGTTTCTTATTTTTCAATTTTGAATCAAAACCCTAATCCTATCATTTGTTTTGGGATTATCTGTTAATTTTTAATCAAAACAATCGTCAGATTTTTTCTTTTTGCAATGTTCTATATTATTCAATCAAAAGTCTATTCCTATGTTTTCTTTTCGGAATGCCTCCTATTTTTGAATCAAAACCCTAACCTTATGTTTTATTTTGGGAATGTCTATTATTTTTTATCAAAACAATAATTGTAGGTTTTCTTTTCAGAATGTCTCATATTTTTTTAATCAAAACCCTAATCCTATGTTCTTTTTGGAATGACTCTTTTTTTTTACTCAGAACCCTAATCTTATGTTTTTCTTTTGGGAATGTCTGATATTTTTTAATAAAACAATAATCCTATGTTTTCTTTTCATAATGTCTCATATTTTTTAATCAAAACGACTAATCCTATGTTTACTTTTCGGAATGGCTCCTAGTTTTGAATCAAAACTCTATTCCTACGTTTCCTTTTGTAAATGTCTCCTATTTTTCGGTTTTTTATCAAAATTCTAGTCCAACTTTTTCTTATAGTAATGTCTCCTATTTTTTAACCAATCCATGATCCTATGTTTTGTTTTCGAAATGCCTGATATTTTCAATCAAAACCCTAATCCTATGTTTTCTTTTTGGAATGTCTACTATTTTTAATTAAAAACCAAATCCTATATTTTCGTATAGTACTGCCTCATATTTTTTAATGAAAACCGTAATCTTATGTTTTTTTTTTCGGAATGCCAACTATATTTGAATTAAAACCCTAATTTTATGCGTTCCTTTTATAATGTCTCCTATCTTTCAATCAAAACACGAATCGTATGTATTCTTTTTTCAATGTCTCGTTTCTATCGGTTTTGAATCAAAACCCTAACCTATGTTTTTCTTTTCGGAATGTCTCTTATTTTTCAATGAAAATATAATCTTTTTTTTCTTTTTCGGAATGTGTACTATTTTTGAATGAAAACCCTTATCCTATGTTTTTTAACCCAATGTGTTCTATTTTTCAATTTTGAATCAAAGCCCTAATCCGTTGTTTTCTTTTTGGAATGTCTCATTTTTTTATTCAAAAATGGAATCCTATCTTTTGTTTTTGGAAATCTTTAATTATTTTTAATCAAAACCCTAATCCTATTATTTCCTTTCATGATGCTTCTTATTTTTGAATAAAAATTTTAATATTATGTTTTCTTCTCCGAAAGCCTTCTAGTTTTGAATCAAAACCCTAATCTTATTGTTTATTTTTGGAATGTCTCCTATCTTTCAATCAAAACCCTAATCCTATATTTTTTTTTGAAATATCTCATATTTTTCAATCAAAACAAAAATCCTATCTTTTCTTTTCTTTTCGGAATGCTTATTATTTTTAAATCAAAACCCTAATAATATGTTTTGTTATAGTAATGTCCCTGATTTTTCAATCAAAACTCTAATGCTATGTATTCTTTTTTTAGAATGACTGTTGTTTTTGAATAAAAAAATCTAATCTTTTCTTTTTCTTTTCGGAATATATGCTATTTTGAATCAAAAGCCTAATCATATGTTTTCTTTCCAAAATGTTTGCTAGTTTTTTTGAAACAAAACACTAATCCTATGTTTTCTATTGGAAATGTTTCCTATTTTTTTGGTTTTTAATCAAACCCCTAATCCTACCTATTCTTACATTAATGTCATATATTTTTCAATCAAAACCCTAATTCTATGTTTTCTTTTCAGAATGTCTATTATATTCGAATCAAAACTCTAATCTTATGTTTTATTTCCGGAATATCTCCTATCTTTCAATCAAAACCAAAATCCTATGTTTTCTTTTCTTAATGTCTCTTATTTATCACTTTTGAATCAAAACCCTAACCTATGTTTTCTTTTCGGAATGTCTCTGATTTTTCAAACAAAAAACCTAATCCTTTCTTTTCTTTTTGGAATGTTTGCTAATTTCCAATCAAAATCCTAATATTATGTTTTGTTTTCAGAAAGCATACTATTTTTTTAGTTTTGAATCAAAACCCTAATACTTTGTTTTCTTAACGGAATGCCTCATTGTTTGAATCAAAACATTAATCCTATCATTTTTTTGGGAATCTCTGCTAATTTTAAATTGATAAGTGCTTGTGTCTTAAGAATGTGAAGTGTTCTTTCCTTACGATGAGCATTACTTTTATCAGATTTAAGCGCTAAAACATGTGTATTTGTGTTCTTTTGCACATGTACGGTTGTGAAGCTAAATATTAAGAAAAAAAGCCAAAAGTAGATCGTGAACGCACTATTTGGTGGAATCTTGGAAGGAACAAACGCGAAGACACAAGTGGGGCTCCAAGATACGTGAATGTGTGCCAACCTCCGTGTATTTAAGCCATTACATTGAGTTAGAGGGGCACGAAGGCAGTCACATTTGCGTATTCCGACTTGTGCATTGATAGCAAGATCTTCACGAATGAGGCTATTGATTGAAGAAGTGTTGCGATCTACTGCATAAACGTGTTCCCGTTTATGTTGCCTCGATGAAAAGTGTGGAATTGGGAGTGTTTTGGCACAGTACTACAGCAAGTTATTGCAGCAAATCACTGTAGCAATATACTGTTCATAGCCGGCCAAAAATCAGGTTTCCAGAGAATCAACACGTGCGTGTGGAAATTCCCCACGCCCATGTGAAAATTCCACATGCCCGTGTGGAGAATCCATAGGGGGTGTGTGATAAGTGCTTGTGCGATACGAATGCGAAGCGTTCATTCCTTATTTTAAGCATTACTTTTCTCGGGTTTTTACACTAATATGTGTGTTTTTATGTTACTTTTATGCAGGTAGGGTTGTGAGGCCGAGTATGAAAGAAATGGGCTAATGTGGATCATAATGCACCAATTTTGGAGGAAATATTGCTAAGGTTCAAACACGAAGACATAGGTCAGGTGTGAGATGCTAGAGTGTGTGCCAACCTCCTCGTATTCGAGTGGGCACATCCATTTGGAGGGGCACAAAGACAGTCACATTCGAGCATTCCGACTTATGCACATAGAACAAGAGCTCCACCAACATGTACACCATTGAAGAAGCAAGTGATCCACGACGTGAACGTGTGCCCGTTGCGTTACCCCGATGAAAGTATGGAATTGGGAAGCTATTCAGGTCGAACACTGAAGCATATATTGTAGCAGCACTACTCACAGCCGGCCGAGAAACTAGAGAAACAGAGAATCTACATGGGCGTGTGGAAATTATCCACGGCCGTGTGGAAATTCCGCACGGGCGCAAGGAGCATCCACGCCCGTGTAGTCATCCGATTCCAGCCCTATTTAAAGCTGATTTAGCCCCGATTTTGGTATTCTTTTATCCATCTTTTCCCCAACTTGAGAGAGGACTTCGGCTAGTGTTTCGAGGGGTATTGGCAAAGGTTTTGGAGAGATTCTATGGCTCTGACATCGTCATTCCTTAGGAAGAAGGTTGGTAGGGGAGCTTTAGTCGAGGCGTATCCTATACCGGACGAGAGAATCCTTGGAGGACGAGTAGAGGACTTTCCACAAGACCATTGACACGACTATCGAGGGGGTTTATTTATGAATTCATTGCTTTTACATTCTATTTCTTTAATTGTACTTAGCTCCATGGAGAGCTAAACCCCTAGTCGGTACTCGGGTATTGTGAACCCTAGGATGTATTTGTTTCTTTGAACCTCTTTATTATGCTTTCAATAAATTGATGCTTATTGTGAGTTCCAACCTTGAATGCTTGATTGTATGAACATTTCCCCTAGAGTGACACTAGGGTTGAGAGTTCTTATTGGTAACCTTGTGAGTGAGTGCCACACCACTAGCATTAGACAAAGCTAGGTTGGAGAGGGTTGAGAGGGTAAGTCGAGAGGTACAGGAGCGTCCCATTTCCCTTCCGCCGTGATAGATTCTACCTCCGTTCCTCAAGTTCTTTGCGGCCATAATAGAGTGAATGGTCTAAGGGATGTACTTCCGCTGGGGCTTAATTGCGCGTGCAACGGAGTGAAGCGTTGAGGTGATCTTAGTATCTAGGGCTCAATTGTGGTTAGGGACCTTCCACCTGGACCAAAGGTTTTGGTCTATAATTAGGAAGAGATTTATCACTTGGAATCCCTAGAGCTCATTGCAACTCTATGCGAGTGTGAGGTGTTGAGATTGTTCGATTTCTCCTCCGGGACATGTATAGAGTTAGGCATAGTTGACCTTAGATTTGGGACTATGTAATTAAGGATTTTCATGACTCACCATTGCATTAATTAGGAAGCATAATAGAGGGTTCTTGCACTTGAAACAATTATCCTAGGTGGAGCATTATCCGGGTACCCCATCTTTATCGATTGCCTTACCCCGTTCTTTACTTTTGCTCTCTTACTTGTTTCTTTTACTGTTGAGAATTGAATCATTGTCACACTCATTATCATTGATCTTTTACATAGCTAAGAATCGAATTAAGTATTTTTTATTCCCTACTCCCTGTGGATTCGATACCCGCTCACCCGGGATTATTACTTTGACAAACCCATGCACTTGTGGGATATACGCAAGGGGACCTTGTCAGTGTGGATGCCCGATTCCAGCCCTATTTAAGCCGCTATTCAGCCCAATTTTAAGAGGATCTTTTTGCTCCTCTCTCCAGCATTTCTCTATCTTTTGGGAGGCCGTCTGCTAGGGTTTTGGGGGGCTTTTGGCAAGTCTTTGGAGTGGTTCTACGGATTCAACACCACGCTCCGCTTGGGAGAAGGTTATTGGGGAGCTTTCGTCGGCATCGATCCGGTGAGGTGTGTCCTAGGCCAGACAAGGGGTCCTTTGGAGGAGACGAGGCTATTCCACAAGACCATCGACATGAATACCGAGGGTGACTTGTTTTTACTTTCAATTTCATTATTGATTGTATCTTGCTCCATGGAGAGCTAAACCCCCTAGTGGGTACTTGGATTTTGTAAACCCTAGGATGTTATTATTTCTTTGACCTTTTATTATTCTTTCCCTAATTGATATTTTAATTGAGTTCCAATCTTGAATGTTTGTCGAGTGATTTCTCCCTTAGTGTGACATAAGGGTTGAGAGTTCTTCTTGGCAACCTTTGTGGATGGGTGACACACCATGAGGGTTAGATAATACTAGATTGGAGGGGTTGAGAGGGTGAGTCGAGAGGTAGCGGAGCGTCCCCTTTCCCCTTTGGTGTGATTTATCCTACCTTCTTCTTTGCGATCGCAATAGAGTGAAGTACTAACGGATGAACTCCGCTGGGGCTTAGTTGCGCTAGCAAAAGAGTGAAGCGTTGAAGTGATTTTAGTATCTTGGGCTTAATTGTTACTAGGGGTCTTTCGCCTAGACCAAAGGGTTAGGTCTAAACATATGAATAGGGTTTATCACTTGGAATCCATAGAACTTCATGTAACTTTACACAGAGTGAGGTGTTGAGACTGAGCGATTTCTCCACGCGGGACATAGTGTAGAGATAGTCATGGTTGACCTTAGGTTTGGGACGTGTGTTTTAGGATTTCCACGTATCATTAAACATTAGTTAGGAAGTATAATAGTAGGTCTTGCACTTGAAACATTAGTCCTAAGGGGAGTATTGTCCAAGTACCCCACTTCTATTGATTGCCTTTCTTCTCACTTACTTGTGCCTCTCATTCTTGTTTCTTTGATTTCTGTTCACATTATATCTTATCAACACAATCGTTATTTATCTTCAACACAATCGTTATTTATCTTCACTTGGTTAAGTAGCAATTTTGGTATTTTTATTCCTACTCCCTGTGGATATGATACCCCACTCACTTGGGATTTAATACTTCGACAAACCCATGCACTTGCGGGTCTCACGCAAGGGCGTTGTCATAAATCAAAATCTTCAATTGATGTTTTCTTTTTAGAATGTCTCATATTTTTAAATCAAAAGCCTAATCCTATGTTTTTATTTTAGGAATGTCTACTATTTTTAAATCAAAACTCTAATCCTATTTTTTCTTATATAAATGTCTTATATTTTTTAATCAAAACCCTAATCCTACATTTTTCTTTTTGGAATGCCTTCTATTTCTTAATGAAAACAGTAATCATTTGTTTTATTTTGGGCATGTGTATTATTTTTGAATCAAAACAACAATCATATGTTTTCTTTTCGGAATGTCCTATTTTTCAATGTAAACCATAATCCTATGTTTTCTTTTTGAAATGTCTACTATTTTTTTAATCTAAACTCTAATCCTATGTTTTCATATAATAATGTTTCCTATTTTTCAATCAAAACCTTAAACCTATTTTTTCTTTTCGAAATGCCTACTATTTTTCAATCAAAACCCTAATCCTATGTTTTCTTTTTAGAATGCCTACTATATTTGAATCAAAACGCTAATCCTATGTTTTATTTTTGTAATATCTCCTATTTTGCAAACAAAAACCGAATCTATTTTTTTCATTTTTTAATGTCTTATATTTATCAATTTTAAACCAAAAATTTAACCTATGTTATCTTTCTGGAATGTCTCCTCTTTTTCAATAATAAACTTAATCCTTTCTTTTCGTTTCCGAATGTCCACTATTTTTGAAACAAAACACTAATCCTATGTTATATTTTTGGAATGTTTCCTATTGTTTATTTTTGAATCAAAACCCTAGTCGTTTGTTTTCTTTTCAGAAAGTCTCATTTTTTGAATAAAAACCTAAATCCTATGTTTTGTTTGGGGAATGTCTACTATATTTTAACTAAAACCCCAATAGTATGTTTTCTTTTCGGAACGTCTCCTATTTTTTTAAAAAAAATCTTAATCCTATGTTTTTTTTTCAGAATGTTTCCTATTATTGAATTAATTCCCTGATCCTTTGTTTCTATTTTCACAATGTCTCATATTCTACAATCAAAACACTAATTCTATGTTTTTATTTTTTTCAAATGTCTCCTATTTATCTATTTTCAATGAACACCCTAATCCTATGTTTTATTTTCGGAATGTCTCATATTTTTAAATCAAAATCCTAATCCTATGTTTTCTTTTCAGAGTGTCTCCTAGTTTTGAATCTAACCCTAAACCTATGTTATCTTTTCAGAATGTCTTCTATTTTTAAGTTTTGAGTGAAAACCATAATCTTTTGCTATCTTTTCATTATGTCTATTATTTTTTAATCTAGACACTAATCCAATGTTTTCTTTTCGATATGTCTTATATTTCTCAACTAAAACCCTAATCCTATGTTTTCTTTTCGGAATGTCACCTAAATTTCAGTTTTAAATAAAAAACCTATTCCTATTATTTCTTCTAAGAATATCTTCTAGTTTTGAATCAAAGTCCTAATCCTATGTTTTTTTTTCCAGAATGTCTCATATTTTTTTGGTTTTGAAACAAAATTGTAATCCTAGGTTTTCTTTTCAAAATGTTTTATTTTATTATTTTTTGAAACAAAACTCTATTTTTGAAATGTGTTCTATTTTTTAAACAAAAACATAATCCTATGTTTTCTTTTCTTTTTTGAATGTGTTCCATTTTTCTGTTTGGAAATGGCTCCTATTTTTGAATCAAAACCCTAATCCTTTATTTTATTTTCGGAATATCTCCTATCTTTCAATCAAACCCCGAATCCTATGTTTTCTTTTCTTAATGTCTCCTATTTATAACTTTTGAATCAAAACCTTAAACTATGTTTTTTTTTTGCAATGCGTGTGATTTTTCAAAGAAAAACCTAATCCTTCCTTTCAAATGTTTGCTATTTTTGAATCAAAACCCTAATACTATTTTTTAGTTTTGAATCAAAACCCTAATACTTTGTTTTCTGACAACACCCCTTGCGTATGTCCCGCAAGTGCATGGGTTTGTCAAAGTAATAAAATCCCAGGTGAGTGGGGTATCATATCCACAGGGAATAGGGAATAAAAACACTTAAATTGCTTCTTAACTAAGTGAAAAATAAATAGTTATATGTGTGACAAGATGTGAAATAACAAAAGTAAAAGAACAAGAAAAGGAACACATGTAAATGAGAAGGCAAGGGAATCGATATAAATGGGGTATCCGGATATTGTTCTGCCTAGGATAATCATTTCAAGTGCAAGAACCCTCTATTATACTTTCTAACTGATGCAATAATGAGTCGTGGAGATCCTTAAATACATGGTCCCAAATCTAAAGTCAACCATGCCTAACTCTATACATGTCCCGGAGAAGAAATTGAATAACCTCACAACCTCGCACTCGTATAGAATTGCAATGAGTTCTAGGGATTCCAAGTGATAAATCCTCTTCCTAGATGTAGACCTAACCCTTTTGTCTTGGTGGAAGGTCCCTAGCCACAATTAAGCCCTAGGTGCAAAAATCACTTCAACGATTCACTCCGTTGCACCCGCAACTAAGCCCCAGGGGAATGTCATCCTTTAGCCCATTCACTCTACTATGACCGTAAAGGACATTAGGAAATGGAGGTAGAATAAATCACACCGGACGGGAAAGGGGACGCTCCGCTACCCCTCGACTCACCCTCTCAACCCTCTCCAATCTAGCTTTGTCTAACTCTCGTGGTGTGTCACTCACTCATAAGGGTTACCAACAAGAAATCTCAACCCTAGTGTCATTCTAAGGGAGTATCCATACAATCAAGCATTCAAGATTGGAACTCAAAAAAAACATCAATTAATTGAAAGCATAATAAAGACGTTCAATGAAACGAATACATCCTAGGGTTCACAAATACCCAAGTACACACTAGGGGGTTTAGCTCTCCATGGGAGCTAATTACAATCATTGAAATCAAATGTAAAAACAAAGAATCCATAGATAATCCCCTCGATAGTTGTGGCGATGGTCTTGTGGAAAGTCCTCTACTCGTCCAAGGGTTCCTTTGCCGGATCGGTGCCGACGAAAACTCTCCCACTAACCTTCTTCCAAACGGAGCATGATGTCGGAGCCGTAGAACCTCTCCTAATCCCTGGCCAATACCTCTCCAAACCCTAGCCATCGCCCTCTCTCAAGTTGGGGAAAGAATGGCGAAAAGAATCCTCAAATCGGGGCTGAAATCGGCTTTAAATAGGGCTGGAATCAGGAATCCACACCCCATGTGGGTGCCCGTGTGGATTTTTCACACGGGCGTGTGGAATTTTCCATACGCCCGTGTGGATTCTCTGTTTTGCTTAGTTTCGGCCAGATGTGAACACTACCTGCTATAGTGAAATGCTATAATGTTTTGCTACAGTACACTGTTATAATACCAACCCAAAACTCTCCCGAATCCATGCTTTCATTGAGGTAATGCAAACGGGCACATATTTGCATCGTGAATCGCTTTGCTTCTTCAATAATGTGCACGTTGGTGAAGATCTTTCTATATATGCACAAGTTGGAATGCTTGAATGTCACTGCCCTTGTGCCCCTCCAAATCATTGTGCGAACTTCAATATGAGGAGGTTAGCACACATTCCCGCATTTCAAACCCGACTTATGTCTTCGCGTTTGAACCTTTTCAAGATTTCCTCCAATTGGTGTATTTACGATCCACATTGGCTTCTTTCTCTAATATTCGGCCTTACAACCCTATCTACATCAAAGTAACATAAATACACACATATTAGCGTTAAAACATGATAAAAGTAATGCTCATCAAAAGGAAAGGGCACTTCGTATTCTTATCACACAAGCACTTATCATTTTCTTTACGGAATATCTCATTTTTTTGAATCAAAATGTTAATCATATTATTTGTTATGGTAATCTCTTCTAATTTTGAATCAAAACGCTCATCCGATGTTTTCTTGTCAAAATATCTCATATTTTTTTAAGTCAAAACCCTAATCCTATGTTTTCCTTTATTAATGTCCATTATTTTTGAATCAAAACACTAATCCTATGTTCTCTTATAGTATGATCTACTATTTTTTTAATTAAAACCCTAATCCTAAGTTTTCTTTTAGGAATGACTCCTATTTTTGAACCAAACTGATGCACCGGTATTCTTAAAACCATTGATTTGGGCACAACTACCGGATAGTAAGACTTCCAACGCCTGTTGATCAACGCTAACTAGGATTGGGAAAAGGAGTAAAATCTTGTGATTAAAGAAAATAATGATCACAAAACTACATTTTTTCTCTTGCTTGTAGGCTTACAATAAATAGGCAAACTAAAGATATGAAAAACAACCCTAAAAAGGAGATAATTTGAAAATATGCCAAAAATGGCAAATTCTCAAATGATAGCAAGAAATAAAAGGCTAAACAAATAAAGACTATTACCAAAAATGGCTTACAAATTAGAGATTTCTAGCCTAAGATATAATGAAATCAATTATTATTATAAACGGAAAAATTAGAGTTTTCGAGGCCTAAATGACGGAATTTGGCTGAATTCCGTTATGACACAAGAGCTTGTGCAACAAGCTGATGACTTTGTTTTGTTGACCCACAACACTCCAAAACTCCAACACCTAGAAAATAACCAAAATGGCATTTCGTTAGGTTGAGTCCCATTTCTGCATGAACGTGCAGGTTAGCTCCTCGATACATCCAGCATCATTCCTCCCAGGCTGGACATAATTCGACCCCAAATTTTCATCATTCAAAGAATCCCCATAATAGGGTAACAAATGTTTGATGTTGAAGATGTTAGCCGTTCGGATTTGACTCGGAAGCTGAAGTCGATAGGCATTGGGATGGATCTTCTCAATGATCTCAACGGGCTGAATTTTTTTGGATTTAAGCTTATTGTACTTCCCAACTTGACATGGCGGCCTTGCTAGTAGGCATGCTACTTGTAACGTCTATTAGAGGCAGTCAAGTTGTCAAGAATGGTCATGTGAATGCTCTATAATCCTGTCACAAAGTCAGCTACTTTCTAGTGGATCAGAGTCTTCTTCGGTAGGGGAATCAAGTTGAGGGATCCACGAGGAATTACTGAGTGCACCACCTGAAATGTACTAGACCCCGTACTTCTATTTGTAGCATGGTTGTGAGCAAATTTTGCCTGACTTATTTTCATATCCCACCTTTTAGAATGATCCCCCATAAGACAACGAAGCAAGTTACCCAATGAGCGGTTAATGACTCAAATAATGCTCAATTGCTTAATAGCCTGCACTACAACATAGAATTCAATGTTGTAGGTGCTATAGTTCAATAGGGCTCCAGACAACTTCTCACTGAAAAATGCGACAGGTCACCCTTATTGGTTTAAAACAGCCCCAATCCCCACTTTGGCGGCATCGGTGTGCAACTCAAATCCATGGTTGATGTCAGGTAGTACCAGGACAGGAGCAGTGGTCAAATGCTCTTTCATTAGACGGAATGCACCTCGGCATCATTAGTCCAAACGAACTTGTCGCCTTTCATACACTCGGTGAGCAATGCCATAATACTGCTAAAGTGTACAATGAACCGGCTATAGAAAGAAGCAAGGCCGTAGAAGCTCCTCACCTTAATGACACTTGTGGGAGTTAGCCACTATTGCACTGCCATGATTGTTACTTCATCTACCTGTATCCCGTCTCCTGAAACAACATAACTAAAAAATAATACCTTGGGTGTAAAGAAAACACACTTCTTCTTGGCTGCATAGAATTATTGAGAACAAAGGGTGGCATGGACGTCTCGAACATGTACAAGGTGTGACTCTTGGTCCGCGCTATAGATGAGGATGTCATCATAGTACACTACCACGGACTTGTTAATAATGGGCCACAGTAGTTGATTTATGACCCGCATAAATATGCTGGGGACGTTAGATAACCTGAATGGCATAACCATCCACTCGTACAATCCCTCGCGTGTTTTGAATGCGGTCTTCCACTCATCTCTTAGCCATACACATATTTGGTGATATCCGCTCTTAAGATCCAATCGTGTGAACACTATATCACCACTAATCTGGTCAAGCAAATCATCCAAACGAGGAATAGGAAACTGGTACCTGATCTTACTTTTGTTGATGGCTTGACTATCCACACACATGCTCTAGGTGCCAACCTTCTTTGTTGTTAATGAGGCGGGGACCACACATGGGCTCATGCTCTCGCAAATGTGCTACTTTGCCAATAGTTCCTCCACTTAATTCCTCGTGTTCACTGGGGCTCATCATGTAGTGGTGCATGAGTGGTAGGACAGAGCCTGGCCGTAGTTCTACCTGATGTTGGATGCCTCGAAGGAGTGGAAGGCCATCTGGTAAGTCATCAAGGAAGACATCTTGTAACTCGTCTAAGAGAGAGAGAGAAACAAGTTCTACGATTTCTGAAACCAACCAAGTTCTTGGTAACCGCTTTACCGAGCAAGATGAACGTGGATCCTGAATCTAGCAACTCCCTTTTGAATAGTGCATAAGACAACAGGTTGACATTGGCAGGAGGTGGATTCTCCATCGGCTTGGTAGGGACCACACACAATCTTTAATCACAAAAATGTGAAGCTATAAGAGTTCAAGCGGTCATCATGCATAACTCTCTGATCGTACTGCTATGGCCTTCCCAATAATTGGTGACATGCATCCAAGGGAACTATGTCACACCATACTTCATCTCCATACTTTACACCGATCGAGAAAACAACCAATGCACAGTTGAAAATGGTCAGTTCATCTCCCCGCTTGAGCCAAGCCAATTTGTGCAGCATTGGATGTTGTTCATTAGTGATCTTGAGCTTTTACATGGCCTCCTTAGAGATAATGTTTTCACAGCTACCTGCATCAATCACAAATCGACACACCTTACCTAGGAGGGTGCAGGTGGATTAGAAGATGTGAGTTCTCAACCGGTCATCTTCGGTAGCCCATGGTGTCAAACAAGATCTGTATAGAACTCAGGCATTCCCGACGTCTCCCTCGACTACCTCCTCATTGAGGTTGCCTTCGTCAAACACTGGTGGGCCTAGATCGGTTGTGTCTTCTTCCTCCTCGGCCAACATAATTCTTTTGCTCATCTTCCTACAGTCTGATTGACGATGACCCTTTTCTCCAAAACTAAAATACTTGATATTGCTATTGGCTCAACTTAAAATTGCAGTACTTGCAAGTCGGTCAGTTGTAACCCTTCCTCGAGCCATGTCAGCTGGACCAGCGCCAATCGGTCGATTGTGTCTAAGTGTCGATCCTGAGTTTGTAGGGGCCAAGTGCCATTGTTTCCGTTCAATAATTAGTGCTTGCTGGTGGGCGGACGAGATAGAGATCAGGTCAAAAAAGTTGATGGTCTCCTGAACCTGGATTCATAACCCTCCTATGTATTACACCACCAACTGGTCTGTTAATTCTTGAATCTTGTTCTGAGCTAGCAACTGATAGAACTCCGTTGTATACTCCTCCTCGGAGCGTGTGCCTTGGCAAAGATTTTGCAAATCATTAAAAATCAATGCTAGTAGTTGTGGGGAAAGAAATTTGAGCACATGTGCTTCTTCGTCTTCTTCCAAGAATTAATCTTGTCCTTGCCCAGTCTACTACGGTTCAATTTCAGTTGTTGCCACCATACAGTTCCGTGACCACGAAATCTTGTTGCTACCAACAAGACCCTCCTGTCCTCGGCGACAACCTTGAACTCCAAAATTTCCTCAACTATAGTCAGCCAGTCAAGGAATTCTTCCGCTTGCAAACCACCATGATATTTCGGAATCTCAATCCACATGCCAGATTCCCATCGTCTATCTTTATCACAGGGATTTCTAGCATCTTCTCCACGATTATTCCCTTCATGCCGTCATCCTTTTGCGATGTCCACAAAGTAACTGTATCCTAATCCAACAAATCTTCACCCCACTCTCTGAGGCACGGCCATGATTGGTATTTCCCATCATATGTGTAAACTTTTCGGTTAATTCCTCCATCATCCACTCCATTCGAAGTTCTAAGAGGAGACCAACCAACTGTTCTAAATGGGCATCATCATCACGCTCATAGATCTTCTACATCTATAGAGTAAGGAGTCCTCATCCATGTGGTGGCATGATCGATTCGGCTCATGTACTAAACTGATGCAATGGTATACTTGAAACTGTTTATTCATGCACAAATATTCAGTAGCAAGCCTTCCAGCGCTTGTTGATCAATGATAACCAGGATTAGAAAAAAGAGTAAAATCTTATTACTCAAAAAATTAATAATCACATAACTCCCTTTTTTATCTTGCCCATAGGCTTACAATAAATATGCTGAACTAAAGATACGAAAACAACCATAAAAAGGAGATAATTTGAAAATATGCCAAAAATGGCAAATTCTCAAATGATAGCAAGAAATAAAAGGCTAAACTAATAAAGACTACTGCAAAAAATGGCTTACAAATTAGAGATTTCTAGCGTAAGATATAATGAAACTAATTATTACTATAAAAGGCAAAAATAGGGTTTTCGAGGCCTAAATGATGGAATATGGCCGAATTTCGGTATGACTCACGAGCTTGTGCAACAAGCTGGTGAATTTTGTTTGTTGACCCATTTTCTATCAAATTATACCAAAAAAACACAAAAAAAACCCAAAAACTCCAAATCCCAAAAATGACCAAAAATACCCTCTGTTAGGTTGAGTCCCATTTCTGCATGACAAACCCTAATCCGTTGATTTCTTTTGTGAATTTGTACTATTTTGAATCAAAACAACAATGATATTTTTTCTTTTTGGAATATCTCCGATTTTTCAATAAAAACCATAATCCTATCTTTTCTTTTCGGAATGTCTATTATTTTTTAATGAAAACTCTAATCTTATGTTTTCTTTTTGGAATGCCTACTATTTTACAATCAAAAACCTAATCCTATGTTTTATTTTTGTAATGTCTCTTATTTTGCAAACAAAACCTGAATCCAATGTATTCATTTCTTAATGTCTTCTATTTAGAAGTTTTGAACCAAAACCCTAACCTATGTTATCTTTTCGGAATGTCTCCTATTTTTCAATCAAAAACTTAATCCTTTCATTTATTTTTGGAATGTCTACTATTTTTGAAACAAAACCCTAATCCTATGTTTTATTTTCGAAATGTGTCCTATTGTTCAGTTTTGGAATAAAACCTTTATCATTTGATTTCTTTTCAAAACGTCTCTTTTTGAATAAAAACCCAAATCCTATCTTTTGTTTGTGGAATGTCTACTATTTTTTAATCAAAAACCTAATCATATGTTTTCTTTTCGTAATGTCTCCTATTTTCGAATAAAATCTTAATCCTGTGTTTTCTTTTCGTAATGTTTTCTATTATTGAATTAATACTCTAATCCTTTGTTTTTTTTTCGCAATGTCTCCTATTTTTCAATCAAAACACTAATTCTATATTTTCTTTTCGGAATGTCTCCTATTTATATATTTTCAATGAAAACCCTAATCCTATGTTTTATTTTCGGAATGTGTCCTATTTTTCAATCAAAACCCTGATCCTATGTTTTCTTTTTAGAATGTATCTTATTTTTTATTCAAACCCTAATCCTATGTTTTCTTTTGAGTGAAAACCGTAATCGTTTACTGTCTTTTAGGAATGTCTCATATTTTTAATCTAAACCGTAATCCATTGTTTCTTTTCGATATGTCTTATATTTTTCAACTAAAACCCTAATCATATGCTTTTTTTTTTCAGAATGTCACCTAAATTTCGGTTTTCAATCAAAACCCTAATCTTATTATTTATTCTCAGAATATCTTCTACTTTTGAATCAAAGCCCTAATCCTATGTTTTTTTCAGAATATCATATTTTTAGTTTTTGAATCAAAACTCTAATTCTAGGTTTTCTTTTCAAAATGTTTAATTTTTTTTTAATGAAAACTCTAGTTCAATATTTTCTTTTGAGAATGTCTGCTTTTTTGAATTAAAACCATAATTTTATGTTTTCATTTCATAATGTCTCCTGTTTTTCGGTTTTGAATAAAACTCCAATCCTATGTCGTACTTTTGGAATGTCTCTTATTTTTCAAATTTTTAATCAAAACATTTATTCTATGTTTTTTTTCCAGAATATCTCCTATTTTTCATTCCAATCCCTAATCAATTATTTTCTACTCGTGATGTCTCCTATTTTTGAATGAAAGAACTAATCCTATATTTTCTTTTTTGATTGTTTCATATTTTACATATTTGAATCAAAACACTTATCGTATGTTTTTCTTTTCAGAATGTCTCATATTTTTGAATCAAAACTCAAATCCTTTGTTATTTTTTGTCGGAATGTCTCCTATTTTTCGGTTTTGAATCAAAACCCTAATCCTATATTTCATTTTTGTAATGCTTTTTATTTTTGAATAAAAATCCTAATCCTTATCCTACATTTTCTTTTTGCAATGTTTCCTATTTTTTAATCAAAACCCTAATCCTCTATTTTTCTTTTAGAATGTCTCATATTTTTCAATCAAAATACTAATCCCATGTTTTCTTTTCAGAATGTCAGCTTATTTTGAATGAAAACCGTACTTCTATGTTTTCTTCTCAAAATTTCTTAGATTTCTCAGTCCAAAAATAATCCTATGTTCTCTTTTTGAAATAGCTCCCATTTTTCTTTTTGGAATGTGTTCTATTTTTTCAGTTTTTAATCAAAACTTTAATCCTATGTTTTCTTTTCGGAATGTCTACTATTTTTGAATAAAAACACTAGTCCTATGTTTCTCTTTTAGGAATGTCTATTATATTTGAATCATAACCATAATTAAATGTTTTATTTTTGAAATATCTCCTTTCTTTCAGTCAAAACCCGAATCATATGTTTTCTTTTCTTAATGTCTCCTATTTGTCAGTTTTGAATCAAAACCCTAACCTATGCTTTCATTTTGGAATGTTTCAGATTTTTCAAACAAATAGCTAATCCTTTCTTTTCTTTTCTTTTCGGAATGTTTGTTATTTTTTAATCAAAACCCTAATCCTATGATTTCTTTTCGAAAAGTGTACTATTTTTTAGTTTTGAATCAAAACCCTAATATTTTGCTTTCTTTACGGAATGTCTCAGTTTTTGAATCAGAACATTAATCCTATCATTTGTTTTGGGAATCTCTGCTAATTTTAAATCAAAACCTTCATCCAATGTTTTCTTTTCCGAATGTATCATATTCTTCAATCAAAACACTAATCCTATGTTTTCTTTTAGAAATGTCTACTATTTTTGAATCAAAACAAGAATCCTATGTTTTCTAATAGTAATGTCTACTATTTTTTATTCAAAAACCCTAACCCTAGGTTTTTCTTTTTCAAATGCCTCCTATTTTTGAATCAAAACCCTAATCATTTGTTTTCTTTTGGGAATGTACACTATTTTTGAATCAAAACAACAATTATATGTTTTCTTTTCGTCTTTTCGGAATGTCTACTATTTTTAAATCAAAACCCGAATCCTATGTTTTCTTATAGTAATGTCTCTTATTTTTCAATGAAAACAATAATCCTATGTTTTATTTTCGAAATGCCTACTATTTTTCAATCAAAACCCTAATCTTATGTTTTCCTTTCGGATGGCTGCTATATTTGAATCAAACCCTAATCCTATGTTTTATTTTTATAATATTTCCTAGTTTGCTAAGAAAACCTGAATCAGATGTTTTCATTTCTTAATGTCTCCTATTTATCAGTTTTGAACAAAAACCCTAACCTATTTTTCATTTCCGAATGTCTACTATTTTTGTTCAAAACTTTAATCGTATGTTTTCTTTTGGTAATGTCTCCTATTTTTGAATAAAAATATTAATCCTATTATTAAATTAATACCCTAATCATATGCTTTCTTTTCACAATGTCTCCTATTTTTCAATCAAAACACTAATTTTATATTTTCTTTTCAGAATGTCTACTATTTGTCTATTTTCAAAGAAAACCCTAATCCTATGTTTTCTTTTCAAAATGTCTGCTTTTTTGAATCAAAACCATATTTTTATGTTTTCATTTCTGAATGTCTCCTATTTTTTGGTTTTTAATAAAAACCCTAATATTATGTCATACTTTTGGAATGTCTCTTATTTTTTGATTTTTCAATCAAAACATTAATTCTATTTTTTTTTTTTCGGAATGTCTCCTATTTTCCAATCAAATCCCAAATCCATTGTTATCTACTCGTACTATTTCCTATTTGTGAATGAAGTAACTAATCCTATATTATCTTTTCTGAATGTCTCATATTTTTCATATTTGAATCAAACCCCTTATCGTATGCTTTCTTTTTAGAATGTTTCATATTTTTCAATCAAAACTCAAATCCTATATTTTTTTTCGGAATGTATCCTATTTTACAATTTTGAATCAAAATCCTCATCCTATATTTCCGTTTCATAATGCCTTTAATTTTTGAATAAAAATCCAAATTCTTATTCGATGTTTTCTTTTTGTAATGGCTCCTATTTTTGAATCAAAACTTTAATCCTCTATTTTTCTTTCAGAATGTCTAATATTTTTCAATCAAAATACTAATCCCATGTTTTTTTTCGGAATGTCTGCTTATTTTGAATCAAAATCCTACTCTTATGTTTTCTTCTCTGAATTTCTCATATTTCTCAGTCAAAAACATAATCCTATGTTCTCTTTTATAAATGGCTTCTCTTTTTGAATCAAAATTGTAATCATATGTTTTCTTTCCTTTTGGGAATCTGTCCTATATAGCATTTTTTAATCAAAACTTTAATCCTATTTTTTCTTTTCGGAATGTCTACTATTTATGAATCAAACACAAGTCAGTATGTTTTTCTTTTCTCAATGTCTATTATATTTGAATCAAAACCTTAATCATATGCTTTATTTTTGGAATATCTCCTATCTTTCAATCAAAACCCGAATCCTATGTTTTCTTTTCTTAATATCTCGTATTTGTCAATTTTGATTCAAAACCCTAACTTATGTTTTCCTTTTGAAATGCCTCAGATTTTTCAAACAAATACCTAATCCTTTCTTTTCTTTTTCAGAATGTTTGTTATTTTTTAATCAAAACCCTAATCCTATTTCTCCAGTTTTGAATCAAAACCCTAATACTTTCCTTTCCTTACAGAATGTCTCATTTTTTGAATCAAAACATTAATCCTGTCATTTGTTTTGGGAATCTCTGCTAATTTTAAATCAAAACCTTCATCCAATGTTTTCTTTTTGGAATGTATCATATTCTTCAATCAAAACAATAATCCTATGTTTTCTTTTAGGAATATCTACTCTTTTTGAAACAAAACTCCAATCCTAAGTTTTCTTATAGTAATGTCAACTATTTTTTGATCAAAACAATAATCCTAGGTTTTTATTTTCGGAATGCCTCTTATTTTTGAATCAAAAGCCTAATCATTTGTTTTTTTTTTTTTGGGAATGTGTACTTTTTTGAGTCAAAGCAACAATTATATGTTTTTTTTTTGTAATGTCTCCTAGTTTTCAATAAAAACCCTAATCCTATGTTGTCTTTTTGGAATGCCTACTATTTTTTAATCAATACCCAAATCCTATGTTTTCTTATAGTAATTGATAAGTGCTTGTGTGATATGAATGCAAAGCGTTCATTCCTTATGTTGAGCATTACTTTTCTCAGGTTTTTACATTAATATGTGTATTTTTAGGTTACTTTTATGTAGGTAGGGTTGTGAGGCCGAGTATGAAGGAAATAGGCCAATGTGGATCATAATACACCTATTTTGGAGGAGATCTTGCTAAAGTTCAAACGCGAAGACATAGGACAGGTGTGAGATGCTAGAGTGTGTGCCAACCTCCTCGCATTCGAGTGACCACATCCATTTGGAGGGGCACAAAGGCAGTCACACTCGAGCATTCCGACTTATGCATATAAAAACAAGAGCTCCACCAACATGTATATCATTGAAGAAGCAAGTGATTCACGATGTGAACGTGTGCCCGTTTGCGTTACCCCGATGAAAGTATGGAATTGGGAAGTTATTCAGGCCAAAGAATGTAGCAGAGAACTGTAGCAAGTACTGTAGCAGCATTGTTCATAGCTGGCCGAGAAATCAGAGAAACAGAGAATCCACACGGGCATGTAGAAATTATCCAGGCCCGTGTGGAAATTCAGCACGGTCGCGTGTAGCGTCCACGCCCGTGGAGTTACCCGATTCCAGCCCTATTTAAAGCCGATTCAACCCCGAGTTTGGTATTCTTTTCTCCATCTTTTCCCCAACTTGAGAGAGGGCTTCGGCTAGGGTTTTGAGGGGTATTGGCTAGGGTTTTGGAGAGGCTCTACGGCTCCGACATCGCGCGTCGTTTGGAAGAAGGTTATTAGGATAGCTTTCGTTGGCATCGATCCGGTGAGGTGTATCCTAGGCCAGACAAAGGATCCCTTGCGACGAGTAGAGGACTCTCAATAAGACCATCGACACGACCAATGAGGGGGTTTCTTTATGGATTTATTGCTTTTACATTCGATTTCTTTGATTGTACTTAGCTCCATGGAGAGCTAAATCCCTAGTGGGTACTTGGGTGATTGTGAACCCTAGGATGTATTCGTTTTATTGAACTTCTTTATTATGCTTTCAATAAATTGATGTTTATTGTGAGTTCCAACTATAAATTCTTGATTGTATGAACATTTCCCCTAGAGTGACACTAGGGCTGAGAGTTCTTGTTGGTAACCTTGTGAGTGAGTGACGCACCACGAGCGTTAAACAAAAGCTAGGTTGGAGAGGGTTGAGAGGGGTGAGTCGAGAGGTACAGGGAGGCGTCCCCTTTCCCCTCCGGCGTGATAGATTCTACCTCCATTCCTTGAGTTCTTTGCGGCCATAATAAAGTGAATGGTCTAAGGGATGAACCTCCATTTGGGGCCTAGTTGCGCTGCAATGGAGTGAAGCGTTGAGGGGATCTTAGTATCTAGGGCTTAATTATGGCTAGGGACCTTCCGCCTGGACCAAAGGGTTAGGTCTATAATTAGGAAGCGATTTATCACTTGGAATCCCTAGAGCTCATTGAAACTTTATTCGAGTGCGATGTTGAGAGGTTATTTAATCTCTCCTCCGGGACATGAATAGAGTTAGGCATAGTTGACCTTAGATTTGGGACTATGTATGTAAGGATTTCCACGACTCACCATTGCATTGATTAGGAAGCATAATAGAGAGTTCTTGCACTTGAAGTGATTATCCTAGGTGAAACATCATCCGAGTACCCCATCTTTATCGATTGCCTTACCTCCTCCTTACTTTTGCTCTCTTACTTGTTGCTTTTAATTGTTGAGAATTGAATCATTATCTCACTTATCATTGTTGATACTCCACATAGCTAAGAATCGAATTAAGTGTTTTTACTCCCTACTCCCTGTGGATTCGACCCCGTTCACCCGGGATTATTACTTCGACAAACCCGTGCACTTGCGGGATATACGCAAGGGGCACCTTGTCAGTAATGTCTCCTATTTTTCAATTAAACCCCTAATCTTATGTTTTCTTTTCGGAATGCCTACTATATTTAAATTAAAACACTAATCCTATGTTTTATTTTTGTAATGTCTCCAATCTTGCAAACAAAACCTGAATCCATTGTTTTCATTTCTTAATGTCTCCTATTTTCAGTTTTGAACAAAAACCCTAACATATGTAATTTTTTTCGGCATGTCTCCTATTTTTCAATCAAAAACTTAATCCTTTGTTTTTCATTTCAGAATGTCTACTATTTTTGAAACAAAACCCTAATCCTATGTTTTATTTTCGAATGTGTCCTATTTTTTTCGCTTTTTGAATCAAAAACCCTAATCATTTATTTTCTTTTTTTGAAAAGTCTCATTTTTAATAAAAAACCTAATTGTATTTTTTGTTTGGGGAATGTCTACTACTTTTTAATCAAAACCCTAATCGTATGTTTTCTCTTCGGAATTTCTCCCATTTTTGAATAAAAATCTTAATACTATGTTTTCTTTTCGTAATGTTTCCTATTATTGAATTAATACCCTAATTCTTTTTTTTCTTTTCACAAAGTTTCCTATTTCTCAATCAAAACATTAATTCTAAGTTTTCTCATCCGTATGTCTCCTATTTATCTATTTTCCATGAAAACTATAATCCTACGTTTTATTTTCAGAATGTCTCCTATTTTCCAATCAAAAGCCTAATCCTATTTTTCCTTTTTAAAATGTCTCCAATTTTTGAATCGAAGCCTAATCCTATGTTTTTTTTTTTGGAATGTCTTCTATTTTTAAGTTTTGAGTGAAACCGTAATAAATTGTTGTCTTCTCGGAATGTCTCCTATCTTTTAATCTAAACCCTAATCCAATGTTTTCTTTTCGATGTCTTATATTTTTCAACTAAAACCCTAATCCTATGTTTTCATTTTAGAATGTCACCTAAATTTTGGTTTTAAATCAAAAGCCTAATCCTATTTCTTTTTCTCAGAATGTCTTCTAGTTTTGAATCAAATCCCTAATCCTATGTTTTCTTTTCAGAATGTGACCTATTTTTGGTTTGAATCAAAACACTAATCCTATGTTTTCTTTTCAAAATGTTTAATTTTTTTTATTTTGAATCAAAACTCTAGTTCTATGTCTTCTTTTTCAGAATGCCTACTTTTTTTAATCAAAACCCTTGTTTTATGATTTCATTTCGTAATGCCTCCTATTTTTTGGTTTTGAATAACAACCCCATTGATATGTCTTACTTTCAGAATGTCTCATATTTTTTTATTTTTCAATCAAAACCCTAACTCTTTTTTTTTACGGAATGTCTCCTATTTTTCAATCAAATCCATAATCCATTGTTTCCTAATTCCTACTCGTAATCTCTCCTATTTTTGAATGAAAGCACTAAATCTATATTTTCATTTTTGAATGTCTCCTATTTTTCATATTTGACTCACAACACTTATCATATGTTTTCTTATTAGAATATCTCATTTTTTTAAATCATAACTCCAATCCTATGTGTTTTTTCGGAATGTCTCCTATTTTTCGGTTTTGAATCAAAACCCTAATCCTATATTTCCTTTTTGTAATGCCTCCTATTTTTGAATAAAAATCCTAATAAAAACCCTACTCCTATATTTTCTTCTAGGAATTTCTCATATTCAGTCAAAAACATAATCTTATCTACTCTTTTAGAAATGGCATCTATGTTTGAATCAAAACTGTAATCACGTGCTTTATTTTCTTTTCGGAATGTGTCCTACTTTTTATTTTTGAATCAAAAACCCTAATCCCATGTTTTCTTTTGGAAATGTGTCCTACGTTTTAGTTTTGAATCAAAACCTTATTATTATTATTATATTTTTATTTATTTATTTATTTATTTATTTATTTATTATTATTTACTTATAATAGCACCACCAATGATTTTTAGTGATAAAATAATGGTTTCCATGCATCCAAATTGGACAAATAACGTATGCTAAAATTAAGGTTTATTACCTCAAAACCATGCATTCATAACTAACAAGTTATTGTGCTCTCAAAATGGAACCATTGCTGAACTAAGACCACAAGCCTAAAGGTCTGCAGTATATATCCATCAGTGATTTGCTTGGCAACTCGTTCAATCTCGTCCTTCTTCTTGATTGCATAATTGATTGAAAAGCCCTTTGCTGCATTAATAAGTTCATCAGCATGACATTCAACAATTGTTTTAATATTCCTAAAAGCACTCTTACGAGCACTAGTAGTCAGAAGGTATACTGCCTAGTTCACTCTCCTGAATGGAGAGATATCCACAGCTTGACATCTCACCACACCAGCCGAACCAATTCGAGTTGCATTTTCCCAAGTTTCACTATTAATAACAACATCAACAATAACTTGAGTTGGGTTTAAATCTGTAAGAAGATGAATAATCTCCATGGCATGCTTGACAATACGAATTGCCATCAGCTTCTTGCCATTGCTACAACCATGCATCATCAAGGAGTTAGCCAAGCGCTCAACAATGGATTAGTCATCCTTTAGTTAGATAATGCCTACATTGGTTTGGCTTTCAACCCGCTTCTTGGCCTCATCTTTAGATAAGTCCTAGTCACGGGAAACAAACTCAGTGGTGTAACCAGTAAAGACGCCATCATAATTTCCTTATATTATTTATTATTATTATTTTTTATTTTTATCATTACGAGCTCTATAATTTGCATGAATCCTGGAGTATTTCTGAAACATATACATCGAAACAGAAAACTCTACAAATCTATAACCAGTCCTGAATGCTTAAGAACCAAAGAATTCTTGCTCGATTTCCTTGTCTTGGTTGCACAAAACTTTCATTGTATAATAATAACCCCGATCTTTCAAGTAGTATGGTGATGTAGTGATCTTCCTAAGAATTTGATGTTGTAGGTAGACTACAGGCAGGCAATTCAACAACAGGGCAGTGTCTAATATATACTGAATTCTTTAAGGAAGTTTCTCCTTCTGGAAATTCCAATTGTCTCTTTTATCCTCTTCCTTTGGCTTCTCCAGTGATGCCTTCTTTAGTAACTTCTTCTTTTGGCATCTTAAGGGAGACTATGGCTTGTCAGACCAGTTGCGATTCTTGAGCATGGCCTCACGGGACTTGAGCTTCTTCTTAAAGTGGGTGTTGTCGAAGAATATGAGGTGATGGAACTCTCGGATAATCCCAGCCTTCATTACCGTGTGGCGGAACCTCCGCAACAGGACCTCCTCGGGCTCATGCCAATGCGGGAAAGCAGGTCCTCGTCGCCACATCCTTATATCATCAACGGAGATTGAGAAGATGCGTGCTGGTTGGGAACTCAAATCCTGGTTTAGAGACAAGGTTTTGGGAGGAGAAAGGATGATCGGGAGAGGTTCCCAGATGGGAAGAAGTGGAGAAGGCTCTGGAAAGAGATTGCTCACCGAGACGTCTCTATTGACGGGATTATCGGTAATGGTGATCTTGAAGGAGTTTCGGGTCTTGTAGCACTTTAGCCAGCTATCCTCAACAGCAGCAGGCAGCGACAGCAACGGCGTCATCAATAGCAACAGTGGCAATAGACAGCAGCGACCATCAACAGCAATAAACGAAGGCAGAAGTAACGGTGAGAGAAACATTGGCAGAGACGGTGATAACAGCAAGTGATAGAGGCACCACGGCAGCAATCGACATCCGACATGATTGGCGGCATTATCTCAGCCTCTCAATCACACCGGCGGCATCAACCAATAACACGGCAAGCAGCAACCACGGTTATATATATATATTTTATGTAAAATATGAAAGGAGAAAATACCTCGTTTCTTTCTTCGCTTTTTTCCTCTCTTTTTCTTCGTTCCTTTTGTTTTTTCAATTCCTCCCCCTTCTCTCCCTTCTGTTCCTCTTTTTAAAAAGCTTCGTCCATCCTTATCTCAAAAATCCGATTCCCCCCTAAGAATCACAACAGATTAGGATAAGACCAATTTTAAATTTAATTTCAAAATTTGAAATTTTAATTATTATTATTATTATTTATTTCTTTTATTTATTTTTTATTATTATTTCATTTTTTGATTTTTTATTATTATTATTTTATGAATAAAAAATTAACCCACTTCGGCTCAGGATAATTTCTCAAGGGTGATTTTTTTTTATAATTTGCATCTTGCATCAAGATATGATCTCAGGGGCAACTTTGTAACTGCTTTTATGCCTCAAGATAAATTCGGAGGGGAAATTTTGTAATTATCATTTTTTTATATGCCTCGGGACATGTGTTTGGGGTACTTTGGGATTTGCACTTTCTTAGGTTGCCTCGAAATTTGTTCTCAGCCTATATGAAATTTAGGATCGTCTCGAGATGCGCATTTGAGCTATCCTAAGATTTGAGATTGCCTCAAGATATGTGTTCTTATATTATTTTGTAAATTTTATTATTATTTTTTATTTGCCTCATGATTTGTATTGTAGTCCAAGACAGCCAAATAATTTATTTTAAAGTGAGAGTCCAAAATCAATCAAGATTAGGACAATCAAATTTTAATTTTAATTAACTTAGGATTTGGGTTCTATTAGGACATATGTTACATTATTTATATAAGCAGTATATTTTAATAATTGATAAGTATTTGTGCGATAGGAATGCGAAGCCTTCTTTTCTTATGTTGAGCATTACTTTTCTCGGGTTTTAAAGCTAATATAGGTGTATTTATGTTAATTTTATGCAGGTAGGGTTGTGAGGCTGATTATGAGAGAAAGAAGCCAATGTGGGTCGTAATGCACTAATTTGGATGAAATATTGCTAAGGTTCAAACACGAAGACATAGGTCGGGTTACAGATGCAGGAATGTGTGCCAACCTCCTCGTACTCGAGTTAGCACAACTATTTGGAGCGGCACAAGGGCAGTCACATTAAAGCATTCTGACTTGTGCATATAGAACAAGATGCCCACCAACATGTACGTTATTAAAGAAGCAAGGCGATCCACGACGTAAATGTGTGCCCGTTTGCGTTACCTCGATGAAAGTATGGATTCAGGAGTATTTCAGGCTGGTACTGTAGCAGGGTATTGTAGAAAACAGTGTAGCAAAAATACCGCAGCAACAATGTTTATAGCCGGCTGAGAAAACAGGAAAATAGAGAATCCACACGGGCGTGTGGAAATTCCACACGCCCGTATTAAAAATCCACATGGGCGTGTGGATTCTCGATTCCAGCCCTTTAAAAGCTGATTTCAGCCCCGATTTCAGTATTTTTTCCTCCATCTTTTCTCCAACTTGAGAGAGGACGGCGTCTAGGGTTTGGAGAGGTATTGGCTAGGGCTTTGGAGAGGTTCTACGGCTCCGACATTGCGCGCCATTTGGAAGAAGGTTAGTAGAAAAGCTTTCGTCGGCATCGATCCGGCGAGGTGTATCCGAGGCCGGACAAAGGGACCTTACGACTAGTAAAGGACTCTCCACAAGACCATCACCATGACTAATGAGGGGGTTTCCTATGGATGCTTTGGTTTTACATTCAATTTCATTGATTGTATCTAGCTACATGGAGAGCTAAACCCCTAGTGGGTACTTGGGTATTTGTGAACCCTATGATGTATTCATTTAATTGAATCTCTTTATTATGCTTTCAATTAATTGATGTTTATTGTGAGTTCCAATCTTGGATACTTGATTGTATGAATACTCCCCTAGAGTGACACTAGGGTTGAGAGTTCTTCTTCGTAACTCTTGTGAGTGATTGACACACCATGAGAGTTAGACAAAGCTAGAATGGAGAGGGTTGAGAGGGTGAGTCGAGAGGTAGCGGAGCGTCTCCTTTCCCCTCCGGTGTGTTCTATTGACAAGTTCCCCTTGCTTATATCCCGCAAGTGCATGGCTTTGTCGAAGTAATAATCCCGGATGAGCGGGGTCGAATCCAATGGAGTAGGGAGTAAAGACACTTAATTCGATTCTTAGCTATGTGGAGTATCAACAATGATAAGTGTGGTAATGATTCAATTCTCAGAAATTAAAAGCAACAAGTAAGAGAGCAAAAGTAAGGTGGAGGCAAGGCAATCGATAAAGATGGGGTACTCGGATGATGTTTCAACTAGGATAATCGCTTCAAGTGCAAGAACTCTCTATTATGCTTCCTAATCAATGCAACGGTGAGTCATGGAAATCCTTACATACATAGTCCCAAATCTAAGGTCAACTATGCCTAACTCTATACATGTCCCGGAGGAGAAATCGAACAATCTCAACACCTCACACTCGCATAGAGTTGCAATGAGCTCTAGGGATTCCAAGTAATAAATCTCTTCCTAGATTTAGACCTAACCCTTTGACCCAGGCGGAAGGTCCCTAGCCACAATTAAGCCCTAGATACTAAGATCACCTCAACGCTTCACTCCATTGCACGCGCAACTAGGCCCCAGCGGAGGTTCATCCCTTAGACCATTCACTCTATTATGGCCACAAAGAACTCAAGGAACGGAGGTAGAATCTATCATGTTGGAGGGGAAAGGGGTCGCTCCTGTACCTCTCGACTCACCCTCTCAACTCTCTCCAACCTAGCTTTGTCTAATGCTCGTGGTGTGTCACTCACTCACAAGGTTACCAACAAGAACTCTCAGCCCTAGTGTCACTCTAGGGGAAATGTTCATACAATCAAGCATTCAAGGTTGGAACTCACAATAAACATCAATTTATTGAAAGCATAATAAAGAAGTTCAATGAAACGAATACATCCTAGGTTCACAATCATCCAAGTACCCACTAGGGGCTTAGCTCTCAATGGAGCTAAGTACAATCAAAGAAATCAAATGTAAAAGTAATAAATCCATAAAGAAACCCCCTCGATGGTCGTGTCGATGGTCTTGTGGAAAGTCCTCTACTCGTCGTCCAAGGATTCCTTCGTCCGGTATAGGATATGCCTCGATCGAAGCTCCCCTACCAACCTTCTTCCTAATGGAATCACAATGTCGGAGCCGTAGAACCTCTCCAAAACCTTGGCCAATACCCCTCAAAACCCTAGCCGAAGCCCTCGCTCAAGTTGGAGAAAAGATGGAGAAAAGAATACCAAAATCGGGGCTGAATCGGCTTTAAATAGGGCTGGAATCGGGTAACTACATGGGCGTGGATGGTACACGCGCCCGTGCGGAATTTCCACACTGGCGTGGATAATTTCCTGACGCCCGTGTGGATTCTCTGTCTCTCTGATTTCTCAGCCGGCTGTAAACAGTGCTGCTACAGTAGTTGTTATAGTGTTGCTACAGTGTGCCTGAATTTGTGCCCCTTCATACTTTCATCGGGGTAACGCAATTCCATACTTTCATCGGGGTAACACAATTCCCTACAGTGTTGCTACAGTGAACATTTCTGCTACAGTAGTTGCTACCCGAATAACTTCCCAATTCCATACTTTCATCGGGGTAACGCAAACGGGCACACGTTCACGTTGTAAATCACTTGCTTCTTCAATGATATATATGTTGGTGGGGTTCTTGTTCTTTTATGCATAAGACGGAATGCTCGAGTGTGCCTGCCTTTGTGCCCCTCAAAATGGATGTACTCACTTGAATGCGAGGAGGTTGGCACACACTCTAGCATCTCACACCTGTCCTATGTCTTTGCGTTTGAACCTTAGCAAGATCTCATCCAAAATAGGTGCATTATGATCCACATTGGCCCATTTCCTTCATACTCGGCCTCACAACCCTACCTGCATAAAAGTAACATAAAAACACACATATTAATGTAAAAAACTGAGAAAAGTAATGCTCAACATAAGGAATGAACGCTTCGCATTCATATCGCACAAGCACTTATCATCTATCCTACCTCCACGTTCCAAGATTTTTTTACGGCCATAGTAGAGTGAACGGGTGAAGGGATGATCTTCCACTGGGGCTTAGTTGCGAGTGCAACGGAGCGAAGTGCTGAAGTGATTTTAGCACCTAGGGCTTAATTGTGGCTAGGGATCTTTCACCTGGACCAATGGGTTAGGTCTATACATAGGAATATTGTTTTTCACTTGGAATCCCTAGAGCTCATTGCAATTTTATGCGAGTGCGAGGTTGAGAGGTTATTCAATCTCTCCTCCGGGATATGTATAGAGTTAGGCATGGTTGACCTTAGATTTGGGATCATGTAATTAAGGATTTCAACGACTCATTGTTGCGTCAATTAGGAAGTATAATAGAGGGTTCTTGCACTTGAAACGATTGTCCTAGGAGGATCAATATCCGGGTAGGCCTTCTTTATCGATTGCCTTACCTTATCCTTTACTTGTGCTCTCTATCTTGTTGTTTTTTATTTTTATTATTTCATATTTTGTTACACTTATCACTATTCATCTTCCACATTAGTTAAGAAACAACTTAAGTGTCTTTATTCCCTATACTCTGTGGATACGATACCCACTAATCTGGCATTATTACTTTGACACCCGTGCACTTGCGGTTTACATGCATATACGGGCATATCAAGTTTTGGCGCCGTTGCTGGGGAGTAGGCATTTAGTGATAGTTTGCACTTTTTTTTCTTAGCTATTCATTCTTTCTATTTCATATCTTCCATTCTATCATCGTTCAGATTTTGTTTTCTTTCTTTTGGTGCAACTCCAGGTTATGACCTGAGGGAACCCCTCATTACTTATTGAAGGAGATCACGAGCTTGAACGAATACTTAGAAGAAAAGATAAAGAACCTGTGCAAGAACAGTCTAATCTACCTGATTTGGAAGTAGAAGAATTTTGAAACATGGCAGAACAAAATGAACAGCAGCGGACATTATTTGATTATGCCAGACCTTCAGTATTGGGGACACTATCGAGTATTGTGCGTCCCCCGATTATAACTCAGAATTTTGAGCTAAAGCCGGCATTCATCCACATGTTGTAACAATCCGCATAGTTTAATGGTTTGGCCGATGAGGATCCGAATAGTCATATAGAAAACTTTCTCGAGGTGTGCGATATGCTTAATATAAATGGGGTAATGGATCATGCCATCAAGTTGAGAGCCTTCCCATTTTCCTTGAAAGGGAAAGCGAAGCAGTGGCTATACTCATTACCTAGAGCATCAATTACCACATGGGAGGAGATGGTAGAACCTTTTCTTGGCCGTTATTTCCCTCCCGAAAAATCTGCAAAGCTTAGAAATGAGATCTCATCCTTTGTACAATTGGAATTGGAGTCTCTATTTTAGAAGTGGGAAAGGTTCAAGGAGCTCCTGAGTACAAGGCAACACGGATTCTAGGAGTGGATGATTGTTTAGACCTTTTACAACGGTCTGAATCCGAGTACAAGGCAACTCTTGGATGCAGCAGCAGGAGGTACCTTAGGTAGCAAGACCCCCAATGAGGCCCGTCAATTAATTGAATAAATGGGGTTAAACAACTACCAATGGAATACCAGGGAGAAGAAAAAGGTGGCCGGTCTCCATGAGATAGATGCAATGACTTCGTTGGTGGCTCAAATGGAATCATTGAGTAAGAAGTTAGATCTTCTAACTTTGAATAGAGTGGCGGCCATGATTACTTGCACCAGGTGTGGTGGAGAACATGCTCCCTCCGATTGCCCGATATCTATTGGTGATGCATCTTCGGTTGAGAACGTCTATTTTGTGGGTAATGGCATGAGGAATCAAGGAAACACATACAGTAATACCTACAATCCGGGTTGGAAGAGTCATCCCAATTTCTCGTGGAGAAACCAAGGTCCAAAAAAGGCCATAGGGTCACTGGGTTTCCAAGAACAAGCCCCAAACATGGAGAACCGAGTTTCAGGTTTGGAGACCCAAATGAACGATTTTGAGAAGGCCTTAACTAGGTTTGTGCAATCATTTGATACAACGTTCCAATCAATTGAGGCTAAACTTCGTAACCACACCGTCTCTTTGCATAATCTTGAAAATCAAGTAGGGCAGATTGCAAAGTCCTTATCAGAAAGGCCACAAGGAAGCTTGCCGAGTAACACCGAGACTAACCCTAGAGAGCATGTGAAGGCGATCACTTTGAGAAGTGGTCGTGAGGTTGAGGGTAAGCTTCCAAGTGAGAAGCCAAATGAACACGCACCCGAGGTTATAGAGGTTGATAAGGGAGCAAGCAAAGAGAAGGAGGTGGCACCCCCACCTTTGAAGCCAAGAATCCCTTATCCTTCTAGATTGAAGAATGACCAAGGGGATGAACAGTACAAGAAGTTGGAGATGAGGATGCGGATATACCCTTAATACTTGAGAGGTTGTTCTTGTGGACTTCCAAGGCATTGATTGACATGGACGTCGGAGAGCTAACTTTGAGAGTTGGAGATGACAAGCTCACATACAGCATTGCTGAAGCCATGCAACATTCTCTTAATTTCGATGATACTTTATATTTTCTAGACACTACTGATGAGATTGTTGATGAATACATACAGGAAATGTTCAATCCAGACCCGTATGATCCTTGGTTCGATGGAAGAAGTACCATTTGCCCCGGGGATCATGAAGAAGGTGCTCCGAAAGATGAAGAGAGCTAGGAGACGCCACCGGAAAGGCTCCAACACTATTGTAGACATGCGTGAACCAAAGAAGTTGGATGAACCATTGCTAGGTGGTCCCAAGCCTGATATTTCCCCCTCTAACTTCAAGAGACTTTGCTCATCTTGTTTCCAAGCCATGGGTAAGAGGGCAACCTTCATCTATGAGCCCCCGTGAGGTAAGACAAGGTACGACAAGCTAAGTGACGTTAAACAATCGCTTCTTGGGAGGTAACCCAAGTGTTTACTGTTTTCGTAGTTTATTAGTTTAGTGTGTGCATGAATAAAGTGTCGAGTGTTAGTATCATGATTTTTATATATTTATGCTGTGATTTTATTGTGGGTTTTCAAGTTCATCGTGTGTTTTCATGTGAATTTGGCGAAGTTTTGGTCGTTTGAGCTATTTCTCACGTTTTTTACTAGTATAAACTGCATATTGGGGCGGGCTCTGAGTGTGTAAACATGTTTAGAAATTTTTTGCAGAGCCTGCAGAGTTTTCTAAGGCATCCAGAGAAAACACACGGGCGTGTGGAATTAACACACGCCTTTGGTTTTGTATTGCGAGCTAATCCAGAGAAGAGACAGGGGCGTGGACTTGCAACTGTGAACGACCAATCGATTCTCGCACGCCCGTGGGTAATTTCCACACGGGCATGTAAATTCTTGTAGAGATTGGCAGATTATCCCGAAAGCACACAGGTGCGTGGACTCGACCATGTGGGCGAACTTGTGAAATACACATGGGCGTGGGTAATTCCCACACACCCGTGCGGATCTCTTCTGACAAGTTCTCTACATCCCGAGAAGATACAGGGGCGTGGGCTGCCCCTGTGAGTTGGGCTTGTGAATGGCCACACCGGTGCAGAATTTCCACACGGGCGTGTGAAACACTTAGCGATTCTTCTCAAGTGGACAGAGAAGCCACAGGGGCGTGCGGCTGCCCCTATGGGTCGGGCACACGGGCGTGGGTATTTTCTGTACGCTTGTGTGAGAGCATTCAGAGGCAGAGGGTGTTTTCCCGAGATCCCACATGGGCGTGCATCTGCCCTTGTGAGGCTTTCCTGTGAAGAAGCATGGGCGTGGGTAATTTCCACACGCCCGTGTGGATGTACAGAACGGCAAGAGACATGAGTCCTTTTAAAGGATTTTCATTTCTTCTCATTTCCATACTCCTTCTTCGCCTGAGAGCACCCTCACAATTCTTCCCAAGTTCACATTGCCGTATTTGGAGGGATTTTTGTGTTGTTTTCGGACCGCTTCAAGGTTTTCCACTTAAACTCGTCGGTAAGCCCTATCTTTTGTTCTCTTCGTAAATTATTGATTTAATTGATGAAACTGGTGAATAATGCTTCATGTCTATAATTAGAATGAGTATGCATGTTTAGAATGAAGTTAAAAGTGATTTAACAGTGTATTTTTTGATTTTTGAGTCATGGCCGTGCCTTTTCATGCCCCGTGGATCCACACGGGTGTGCGGAAATTCCACACGACCGTGTGGATTTCTACAGTATTGCTGAATTAACTTATTTGATCGGTTTTCTTTTAAATTTTGTAGATTATGGAACCCAGGTCAAAGATACAAGCAGATAGGCGGCCGCGTGAGTCATCTCCTGAGTCTGAGGGTATGAGATTCACTATACCTGAGTATCATGCCAGTTTCGAGCGTTAATCGAGACTTTGGTTCGGCCAGACTCAATTCTTAGACATGAGCATACTAAGAGATTTACAGCATGGAGACGAGTTCATCAATGAGGTTGAGGGTCTTGTGTTGGTGGGTGGTTGGAGGCAGTTGTTGTCGATTAGAGAGCCAGACATCCGTGAGCTTACACTGGAGGTCTTGTCGTCATTCAAGTTCGATAGGTCCTATTCGAGATTCGTCAGCCTCGACGTTGTTAAGTTCAGAGCACTTGGACATCACCAGAGCATGAGTATCACTCATTTTTCAGTCCAGCTTTGTTTATATGAGGAGGCATTCACAGACACTGAGGAGTATTCTCAGTTACCGACTGATTATCCTGGAGCTTTGACCCCGTAGAAAGCTTACAGAGCATTGTGTGGTCAGGGCCAGTACGAGCCGGGGGTATTTAAGGCCACGCGCCTTTCCCGACTTGCGTACAGATATTTACGTGCCATCATGAGCAGGTCGGTGAATGACAGTGGTGATAGCACTGGTGCTCTAAGCCGGCAGGAGCTTCTATAATTGTATTCAATGATGCAGCACATACCGATCCATCTAGGGCACATCATCGCTGAGTACATTCGACATCAGGGGCAGTATGCCAGGTTGGGAGCGATTTTCTCGGGTCCATACATTACGAGATTAGCTCAGGGTATGGGTCTCTTGGGCGTGATTCGCGAAGTTGAGAAGACAAGTATACCTGAGCCCCTGAGCCTGGAGACGACGAGATTGATGGGCATGGTTCATAGGGTTCAGACGGGGGTTTATGCTCTTGTTCTACTGGTCCCAGAGATAGCCAAGGAGGAGGATGATGATGCCGAGGCTTTCCAGCCTGCCCCCGAGCCTCAGTCAGCCCCTATTGAGACCGTGGCATCTCCAGTGACAGAGGACCCATCCCTCGTGTGCATATTTTCACTGTCTCGAGCCAAGGATCGCTTTGAGAGGCTTAAGAGCGCTGTGGGGATGATACGAAGAAAGGTAGGAGAGGCCCGACCAAAGATTACCGATATTAGGACTGCTCAGACCACACAGGATATGGAGTTCATGGTACGTTTTGACATATTACAGCAGATCTAAGAGCGATACGTCGCCTCATCATTTGTCCTGCGGCCAAGAACTCCCACAGCATCTCCGGCACCTCCATCCCCTATTCTAGCACCTGTTGACTCACCATGTACTTCATTAGTAGCAGCAGTAGTAGCAGAGCCAGAGGATGACATCGACACTTGATTTTATTTTCCTCGTCTTTTACTTCCGCATTTTATTTTGAACTTGTATACTCAGAAAGGACTTTCCTTCTTAGTTTATTTTCATTTTGTGTATCGAGTTGTATTCATTGCTTTATCTTTTATATACTCGAGTTATGTTTGTTTTTATTTAGCTTCACTGAACTCCCTCGTGTATGTGATAAGTTCCCCTTGCATATATCACGCAAGTTCACGGGTTTGTCGAAGTAATAATCCCGGGTGAGCGGGTATCGAATCCACAGGGAGTAGGGAATAAAAATACTTAATTCGATTGTTACCTATGTGGAAGATCAATGATGATGAGTGTGACAATGATTCAATTCTCAACAATAAAAGCAACAAATAAGAGAGAAAAAGTAAAGAAGGGCATAAGGCAATCGATAAAGATGGGGTACCCGGATAATGCTCCGCCTAGGATAATTGTTTCAAGTGCAAGAACCCTATATTATGCTTCATAATCAATGCAATGGTGAGTCGTGGAAATCCTTAATTACATAATCCCAAATCAACGGTCAACTATGCCTAACTCTATACATGTCCCGGAGGAGAAATCGAACAATCTCAACACCTCGCACTCGTATAGAGCTGCAATGAGCTACAATCTCAACACCCTCTCAACACTCTCCAACCTAGCTATGTCTAACGCTCGTGGTGTGTCACTCACTCACAAGGTTACCAACAAGAACTCTGAACCCTAGTGTCACTCTAGGGGAAATGTTCGTACAATCAAGCATTCAAGGTTGGAACTCACAACAAACATCAATTTATTGAAAGCATAATAAAGAGATTTAAAGAAACGAATACATCCTAGGGTTCACAAATACCCGAGTTCCCACTAGGGGTTTAGCTCTCCATGGAGCTATGTATAATCAAAGAAATAGAATGTAAAAGCAATGAATCCATAAAGAAACCCCCTCGATAGTCATGTCGATGATCTTGTGGAAAGTCCTCTATTCGTCGTCTAAGGATTCCCTCGTCCGGTATAGGATAAGCCTCGACGGAAGCTCCCCTACCAACCTTATTCCTAAGGAATGACGATCTCATAGCCATAGAACCTCTCCAAAACCTTGGTCAATACCGCTCAAAACTATAGCCGAAGCCCTCTCTCAAGTTGGGGAAAAGATAGAGAAAAGAATACTAAAATCGGGGCTGATTCGCCTTTAAATAAGGTTGGAATCGGGCGACTACACGAGCGTGGATGCTTCACGCGGCCGTCCGGAATTTTCACACAAGCATGGATAATTTCCACACGCCCGTGTGGATTCTCTGAACTCCTATTTTCTCGGGCGACTGTGAACAGTGCTGCTACCGTGTGGATCCATACTTTCATAGGAGTAACGCAAACGGACACACGCTCACGTCGTGGATCACTTGCTTCTTCAATGATAGGTACGTTGGTGTTGCTCTTGTTCTATGTGAATAAATTAGAATGCTCGAGTGTGACTGCCTTTGTGCCCCTCCAAATGGATGTACCAAACTCGAATACGAGGAGGTTGGCACACACTCTAGCATCTCACATCGACCTTAGCAAGATTTCCTCCAACATCGGTGCATTGTAATCCACATTGGCTTCTTTCCTTCATACTTGGCCTCACAACCCTACCTGCATGAAAGTAACATAAAAACACATATATTAGTGTAAAAACCTGAGAAAAGTAATGCTCAACATAAGGAATGAACGCTTCGCATTCATATCGTACAAGCACTTATCAAACTCCCCCACACTTAAGCTTTTGCTTGTCCTCAAGCAAAAATTAAAACGTTGTGTGCATCAACGAAGAAAATATTGAAAGTGTTTGGCCTTAGGTTCACCAAAATATACAATGAGAGCATTCTACAAGTGAGGGAAATTTTAACACTAAATATGAAAAATCAATGCTCTAGCTAAAAACTTGATTCAAAAAGGAAACAAAACCTGAAATCATGTACGTGTGTGAACTCACTCAAGTTAACCCAAAGTATACTCCTCAAAATTCTAAGTACAAGGGACTTATTTATCTACGAAAGTGACAACAATTTTAAAGATGGTAGTAGCTTCACACATCCTCTAAGGTAGCCCTTTCCAAAGCGGCCGCAAAGTTGCCTTTCACATTAGGGCATAACTAGTATCCGACTTATGAGGTGGTAGCTCTTTCTACCCGAGTGGTAGCTTTCACTCATCCTATGAGATAGCTCTTTATCTCATTAGGGCATAACTAGTATCCGACTTATGAGAGTAGCTTCATACTTCATAGGTGGTAGCTCTTTCCACACAACAAGCACAAATAAACAATAAAACAATTTTTTTTCAGAAGTTAACACAAGAAACAACTATAACTAGTCACTTTAACATCGAACTTGAGTTTACAAAAGAGTTTAAAAAGTAAGTAGTGCACTAAGTGTAAATCGTGCAAAAATTCCTAGAAATTCAAGCAAGAACTAGAGCATGAAAACATTCAATGTTAGAAATTCTCTTAAACTCAAGAATACAATCCTTGCAACTAAGGTGAACCGCCATTGGCTATGTGAGCATATATCAATCAAGAATAATAGAAAAGATGTGTGCACTATGAAACTTTCCCCCACACTTAAGTTGTACATTGTCCCCAATATACACATTCAAACTCACTCAAAATATATATCATTCAAAAGCAAATGCGGGAGAAGCAATCAAAACAATACTCCCCTGACTCCTAGTGTTGCGTTTGATGAAGCTAATTCCATGGGAGTAGTGTTCTGACGGGTTGTGAAGCTCACACGGCCAAGTGCCTCGGCACCTTGGCCATGCCCATGACTGAGTCTCAATTCCCAAGAAGATAAGACCATCTGCACGCATACACGAGGGGGTTCAGTGAAGCTCAATAAAAACAAAATATCTCGATTATATATAAAAGATAGACAATGAATACAACTCGAGATGCAAAATGAAAATAAACTCATAAGAAAAATCCTTTCTGAGTGAACAACTCTAAAATAAAATGCATAAAAGAAAAAGAACTAAAAATCAAATGTCGGTGTCGCCCTCGGGCTCAGGTGCTACTGCTGCTACTGGTGAAGATGGACATGGTGGGTCCACCGGTACCGGGGTAGGGGATGAGGGTGCCGGAGGAATTGAGGCGACCTGAGGAGTCCCCGGCCCTATGACAAATGATGAGGCGACGTCGCGCTCTAAGATCTGCTGTAATATGTCGAAACGTGCCATGAACTCTGTGTACTGAGTGGCCTGCGTATCCCTAATCTCTGCAATCTCAGCTCGAGCCTCAGCTACCTCAGTCCGTATCACTCCCAAAGCACTCTCGAGCCTCTCAAAGCGATCATAAGCTCGAGATGGTGAAAATATACGCATGGGGGTGTGGTTCCTCTTCCACTGGAGGTGCTTCGGTCCCCATCGGGGCTGGCTGAGGCACGGGAGCGTGCTGAGATGCCCCAGCTTCATCACCCTCATCCTCGCCTATCTCTGTAGCTGGTAGCACTAAAGCAAAAACCCCTGTCCGAACCCTGCGGACCATGCCCATCAATCTCATCATCTTTAGGCTCAGGGGAGCAGCTATACTCGTCTTCTCGGCCCCGCGAATCGAATCCAAGACACCCATGCCTAGCACTAATCTTGTAATGTAGGGTCCAGAGAAGATCACTCCCAGTCTAGCATAGTGCCCCTGATGTCTGATGTACTCTGCCATGATGTGCCCTAACTGAATCGGTACGCGTTGCACCATAGAGTACAAATACAATAATTCATGTCGGCCATTCACCGACCTACTAATGATGGCATGTAAATATCTGTAAGCAGGTCGGGAAAGGCACGTGGCCTTGGACACCCCTAGCTCGTACTGACCCTGACCACATAGCACTTTGTAAGCTCTCTGTGGGGTCAAGGTTCAAGGATAATCAGTCAGTAACTGAGCGTACTCCTCCGTATCTGTGAATACCTCCTCATACAGGCCAAGTCGTACCGAAAACTGAGTGACGCTCAAGGTATGGTGGTGTCCAATTACTCTGAACTGAATGGTATCCAAACTGTCGAAGCTTGTGTAAGATCTGTCAAATTCGAATGATGATAGTACCTCCAGTGCAAACTCTTGGATGGCGGGTTCTCTCATCATCAATAATTGCCGCCAACCACCTGCTGAAATGAGATACTCTACCTCATCAGCGAACTCATCTCCCTGCTGTAGATCTCGCAGTATAGTCGGGTCCAGAAATCGAGTCTGGCCGAACCAAAGTCTCGACAAGTGCTCATAGCGAACCTAATGCTCTGGAATAGCAAACCTCATGCCCTCAGACTCAGGGGATGACTCATGCGGCCTCTTATCAGCTTGCTTCTTCGATCGAGATGCCATAATCTACAAAATTTGAAGCGAAATCAATCAAACAAATTGATAAAATAACACTGCAGAAATCTTGACAAGGTCCCCTTGCTTATATCCCGCAAGTGCACAGTCTTGTTGAAGAAATAATCCCAGGTGAGCGGGGTCGAATCTACAGGGAGTAGGGAGTAAAGACACTTAATTCGATTCTTAGCTATGTGAAGTATCAACAGTGATAAGTGTGGTAATGATTCAATTCTCAGAAATTAAAAGCAACAAGTAAGAGAGCAAAAGTAAGGAGGAGGCAAGGCAATGGATAAAGATGGGGTACTCGGATGATGTTTCACCTAGGATAATCGCTTCAAGTGCAAGAACTCTCTATTATGCTTCCTATTTAATGCAACGGTGAGTCGTGGAAATCCTTACATACATAGTCCCAAATCTAAGGTCAACTATGCCTAACTCTATACATGTCCCGGAGGAGAAATAGAACAATCTCAACACCTCGCACTCGCATTGAGTTGCAATGAGCTCTAGGGACTCCAAGTGATAAATCTCTTCCTAGATTTAGACCTAACCCTTTGGTCCAGGCGGAAGGTATATAGCCACAATTAAGCCCTAGATACTAAGATCACCTCAACGCTTCACTCCATTGCACGCGCAACTAGGCCCCAGAGGAGGTTCATCCCTTAGACTATTCCCTCTATTATGGCCGCAAAGAACTCGAGGACCGAAGGTAGAATCTATCACGTCGGAGGGGAAAGGGGACGCTCCTGTACCTCTCGACTCACCCTCTCAACCCTCTCCAACCTAGCTTTGTCTAACGCTCGTGGTGTGTCACTCACTCACAAGGTTACCAACAAGAACTCTCAACCCTAGTGTCACTCTAGGAGAAATGTTCATACAATCAAGCATTCAAGGTTGGAACTCACAATAAACATCAATTTATTGAAAGCATAATAAAGAAGTTCAATGAAACGAATACATCCTAGGTTCACAATCATCCAAGTACCCACTAGGGGCTTAGCTCTCAATGGAGCTAAGTACAATCAAAGAAATCAAATGTAAAAGCAATAAATCCATAAAGAAACCCCCTCGATGGTCGTGTCGATGGTCTTGTGGAAAGTCCTCTACTCGTCGTCCAAGGATTCCTTCGTCCGGTATAGGATATGCCTCGATCGAAGCTCCCCTACCAACCTTCTTCCTAATGGAATCACAATGTCGGAGCCGTAGAACCTCTCCAAAACCTTGGCCAATACCCCTCAAGACCCTAGCCGAAGCCCTCTCGCAAGTTGGGGAAAAGATGGAGAAAAGAATACCAAAATCGAGGTTGAATCGGCTTTAAATAGGGCTAAAATCAGGCAACTACACGGGCGTGGACGGTGCACGCGCCCATGCAGAATTTACACACGGACGTGGATAATTTCCACATGCCCATGTGGATTCTCTGTCTCTCTGATTTCTCGGCCGGCTTTGAACAGTGTTGCTACAGTAGTTGCTCCGGTGATGCTACAGTGCTCTACTACAGTTTTCGACCCGAATAACTTCCCAATTCCATACTTTCATCGGGGTAACACAAACGGGCACACGTTCATGTCGTGAATCACTTGCTTCTTCAATGATATATATGTTGGTGGGGTTCTTGTTCTTTTATGCATAAGATGGAATGCTCGAGTGTGCCTGCCTTTATGCCCCTCCAAATGGATGTACTCACTCGAATGCAAGGAGGTTGGCACACACTCTAGCATATCACACCTGTCCTATGTCATCGTGTTTGAACCTTAGCAAGATCTCCTCCAAAATAGGTGCATTATGATCCACATTGGCCCATTTCCTTCATACTCGGCCTCACAACCCTACCTGTATAAAAAGTAACATAAAAACACACATATTAATGTAAAAAAACTGAGAAAAGTAATGCTCAACATAAGGAATGAGCAGCTTCGCATTCATATCGCACAAGCACTTATCAAACTCCTCCACACTTAAACTTTTTGCTTGTCCTCAAGCAAACATTAAAAACGATACGTGCATCAATGAAGAAAATATTGAAATTGCTTGGCCTTAGGTTGACAAAAGTATACAAAGATAGCATTCTACAAGTAAGAAAAATTTCAACACTAAATACGAAAAAAATCAATGCTCTAGCTAAAAAAACTTGAATCAAAAAGGATAACAAACCCGAATTTCGTGTAAGTGTGTGAACTCACTCAAAAACACCCCAAGTTATACTCCTCAAAGTTCTAAGTGCAAGGGACTTATTTATCTACACAAGTGATAAAAAAATTTTTAAAAAGATGGTAGTAGCTTCACACATCCTCTAAGGTAGCCCTTTCCAAAGCGGCCGCTAAGTTGGCTTTCACACTTTCGAGGTGGTAGCTTTTTCTACCCGGGTGGTAGCTTTCACTCATCCTATGAGATAGCACTTTCTCTCATTAGGGCATAACTAGTATCCGACTTGTGAGAGTAGCTTCATACTTCATAGGTGGTAGCTCTTTCCATCCAAGAAATACAAATAAACAAAAAAACTATTTTTGTTCCTTCTTTTTCATTTTTCCTTAAAGAAGTAAATCTAACTAGTCCCTTTAACATCAAACATGAGTTTCCAATATAGTGCAAAGAGTGAGTAGTGCACTAAGTGTAAATCGGGCAAAAATTCCTAAAAATTCAAGCAAGAACTAGAGAATTAAAAACATTCAATGTTAACAATTCTCCTAGACTTAAGAATACAAACATTGCAACTAAGGTGAACCGCCATTGGCTATGTGAGCATATATCAATCAAGAACAATAGAAAAAGATATGCGCATTATGAAACTTCCCCCACACTTAAGTTGTACATTGTCCACAATGTACACATGCAAGCTCACTCAAAATATATCATTCAAAAATAGATGTGGGAGAAGCAATCAAAACAATACTCCCCTGACTCCTAGTGTTGCATTTGATGAAGCTAATTCATTGGGAGTAGTGTTCCAACGGGTTGTGAAGCTCGCACGGCCAAGTGCCGAAGCACCTTGACCGTGCCCATCACTAAGTCTCAATTTCGAAGAAGACAAGACCATCTGCACGCATACACGAGGAGGTTCAGTGAAGCTCAAGAAAAAACAAAAATAACTCGAGTATATAAAAGATAAAGCAATGAATACAACTCGAGAATGCAAAATAACATAAACTCAGAAGGAAAATCCTTTCTGAGTGAACAAGTCTAAAAACAAGAAAATAAGATAAAGTAAAATGCATAAAAGTAAAAGAAAGGTCAAGTGTCATAGTCGCTCTCGGGCTCCGCTGCTACTGCTGCTGAAGTGGAAACATATAGTGGGTCCTCTGGTGCTAGGGTCGAGGATGGAGGTGCTGGAGGTATTGGCGGTGCCTGAAGAGTCCTTGGCTGCAGGACGAATGATGAGGCAACGTCTCGCTCTAGGATCTGCTGTAATATGTCGAAACATGCCATGAACTCTGTGTACTGAGTAGCCTGCGTAGCCCTAATCTCGGCAACCTCGGCTTGGACCACTCCTATAGCATTCTCGAGCCTCTCAAAGCGATCATTGGCTCGAGAAGGTGAAAACATACGCACTGGGGGTGGTTCCTTGACCGCTGGAGGTGCCTCGGTCTCCATCGATGCGGGTTGAGGCTCGGGGGCGGGCTAAGATGCTCCGGCGTCATCACCCTCATCCTCAGCTATCTCTGGGGCTGGTAGAACTAACGCAAAAACCCCTGTCCAAACCATGTGGACCATGCCCATCAACCGCATCGTCTCTAGACCCAGGGGAGCGGGTACACTCATCTTCTCGGCCCCGCGAATCGAATCCAAGAGACCCATGCCCAGCACTAATCTCGTAATTTAAGGACCCGAGAAGATCGCTCCCAGTCTAGTGTACTATCCCTGGTGTCTGATGTAATTAGCCAAGATGTGCCCTAAATGTATCGGTACAAGACACCAGTACTATTGAGTACAAGTGCAGCAGCTCCTATCGCCACGGCCAAGACACCAGTACTATCGCCACGGCCATTCACCGACCTACTCATGATTGCATGCAAATATCTGTAGGCAGGTCGAGAAAGGCACATGGCCTTGGAGACCCCCGGCTCGTACTGACCCTGACCACATAGCACTCTGTAAGCTCTCTGTGTGGTCAAGGTTCCAGGATAATCAGTAGGCAACTGTGCATACTCCTTTGAATTTGTGAATGCCTCCTCGTATAAGCCAAGTAGTATGGAAAACTGCGTAATGCTCAAACTATGGTGGCGTTCAAACACTCTGAATTGAATGGTGCCCAAACTGTTGAAGCTCGCATACGCTCTATCAAACTCAAACGAGGAGAGCACCTCCATTGCAAACTCTCGGATAGCTGGCTCTCTAATCGTCAACAACTACCACCAACCACCATCTGAAACAAGGTCCTCAACCTCATCAGCGAACTCATCTCCCTGCTGAAGATCTCGTAATATAGTCGTGTCGAGGAATCAAGTCGGTCCGAAGCGGAGTCTCGATAAGCACTCATAATGGGCCTGATGTTCGGGAATCGCAAGTCGCATGCCCTCGGGCTCAGAGGATGACTCACGCGGCCTCTTATCAGCTTGCTTCTTTGTCCTAGGTGCCATGATCTGCCAAATTTAAACAAAATTAGTCAAACAAGTTGATAAAACAATACTGCAGAAATCCACACGGTCGTGTGGAATTTCCACACGGCCGTGTGGATTCACGGGGCGTTAGAACCGCACGGCCAGGTATCAACAATCCAAAAATACAACTCAATAATATCTCTAACTTCTTTCTAAACATAAATCATTGTTCCAATTGAAGAAATGAAGCATTATTAACCAGATTAATCAATAGAAATTATGAATTGACGAAGAAGATGAAGAAAATGAATTTACCGATGAGGAGAAGTAAGAAAATAGAGAGCCGGCTAGAAAACTTGCTAAAATCCCACCAAACTGGTGCATTGGACTCGGATAATGTTGTGAGAGTATTTTCAAGTGAAAATGAGTCGTGAAGAAGGAGAGAAATCATCAGCTTTTTAAACAGAACTCGCGACTTTTGACGTTCTGTGCATCCACTCGGGCGTGTGGAAATTCCCCACGCCCGTGTGTCTCACTTCAAAAGCGCCACAGGGGCGTATGCACGCCCCTGTGCGCTCTCGGGAAAAACTCTCACTGACTTAGAACGATCTTCCACGGGCGTGCGGAAATTATCCACGCCCGTGCGCCGGACCCACAGGGGTAGATGCACGACCCTGTGGCTTCCCTGGACATCCGAGAAAAATACCAAGTATTACGCACGCTCGTGCGGAAATTCCCCACGGGCATGGACATTCACATGCCCAACTCACAGGGGCAGCTGCACGCCCCTGTGTTTTCTCGGGATGGAGGGAACAACCTACAGAGCTTCGTACAAGCGTGCGGAAATTACCCCACGCCCGTGTGTGGTTCACAAGGTTACCCACAGGGGCGAGTCCACGCCCATGTGTGTTCTCGGGAAAATCTTCCCAACTCTGCATGAAGGAACACGCCCGTGCGGAAATTACCCACGGGCGTGCGCCAGTCGCATGGTCGTCCACAGGGGCAGCCGCACGCCCCTGTGTCCTCTCTGGAAGATTTCACAGTGCACATCCACGGGCGTGTGGAAATTTCCCATGCCCGTGCGTTTTCTCTGGATGACTTAGAAAAACCTGCAGGCTCTGCAGAACTAGTCTGAACATGTCTACACACTCAGAGCCTGCCCTATTATGCAAAATTTACCACATAAAAACACAAAATAGAACTCAAACGACCAAACTTCGCCAATTCGCAACAAAACACACAATGAATTCTTTTAAAAACCCACAATAAAATCGCAGCACAAGTACTCAAAAATTTCGACACCAACACTTAACAATTTATTCGTGCAAACAAACTAAACTAAAAGGTACGAAAACAGTAAACACTTTGGTTGCCTCCCAAGAAGCGTTTGTTTAACATCACTAAGCTTGACGTATCTTTCTTACCTCACGGGGGTTCATGAATGAAGGTTGCCCTCTTACCCATAACTTGAAAGCATGATGAGCAAAGTCTCTTGAGGGTAGAGGGTGTACTATCGCGCTTCGGACCACCTAGCAATCGTTCTTCCAAATTCCTTGGCTCATGTACGTCTCCAATAGTCTTGGGGCGTTTTCGGTGGCGTCTCTTAGCCCTCTTCATTTTCCGGAGCACATTCTTCAAGATCCCCGGGGTAAATGTTTCCTCTACATTCGATCTAAGCATCATTACTTCTTCATTGCTCTCCTCTTGGTCGAACAAACCTTCATACGGATCCGGGTTGAACATTTCCTGTATATATTCATCAAAAATCTCATCAGTAGTGTCTAGAAAATACAAAGTGTCATCAAAATCAAAAGAATGTCACATGGCTTCAGCAAGGCGGTAAGTGAGCTTATCATCTCCGACTCTCAATGTAAGCTCTCCGCCGTCCATGTCAATCAATGCTTTGGAAGTTTGCAAGAACGGTCTCCCAAGTATCAAGGGTACATCTGCATCCTCATCGACATCTAGCACTACAAAGTCAACCGGAAAAATGTTCTTGTCCACCTTGACAAGCACGTCTTCAATGATGCCTCTCGGATGTCATACCGTTCGGTCCGCCAATTGTAAAGTCATCCGAGTAGGCCTAGGCTCACCCAAGCCTAGCTTTTGGAAGAAAGTATATGGCATGACGTTGATACTTGCCCCTGAATCCGCCAATGCCATTTCCTCACCTAAGTTGCCGATGTTACACGGAATAATGAAGCTTCCCGGATCCTTCTTCTTGTTTGGCATATTCTTTTGCAACACCGGCCAGCATGAAGCATCAAGCACCACTGAAGCACTCTCCTCCAATTTCCTCTTGTTGGTCAATAGGTCTTTCAGGAACTTCGCATACTTAGGCATTTGAGCCAAAGCCTCAACAAAAGGAATGTTGATGTGGAGTTGCTTGAACAAACTCAAGAACTTCTTATACTGTTCATCCCCTTGGTCATTCTTCAATCTAGAGGGATAAGGGATTCTTGGCTTGAAAGGTGGGGGTACCACCTCTTTCTCTTTGTTTGCTCCCTTCTCAACCTCTATAACCTCGGGTGCGTGTTCTTTCGGCATCTCACTCGGAAGCCTCCCTTCAACCTCATGACCACTTCTCAAAGTGATCGCCTTCACATGTTCTCTAGGGTTGGTTTCCGTGTTGCTTGGTAAACTTCCATGTAGCCTTTCGGAAATAGATTTCACAATTTGCCCCACTTGATTTTCAAGATTGTGCAAGGAGGCGGTGTGATTGCGAAGTGTAGCCTCGACTGATTCAAACCTTGTATTTGCCGATTGAACAAATATAGCCAATGCTTCTCCAAATCCGTCATTCGGGTTTCCAAGCCTGAAATTCTGTTTTCCACTTGAGGGGCTTGTTGTTGTTGGAACCCCGATGGCCCCATCGTCTTCTATGGTCCTTGATTACTCCATGAAAAGTTGGGATGATTCTTCCAACCTGAATTGTAGTTGTTGCTGTATGGATTCCCTTGAGGTCTCATTCCATTACCTACAAAGTCGACATTCTCAACTGAAGAAACATCACCAATGACGATTGGGAAATCGGAGGGAGCATGTCCTCCACCACAACCGGTGCAATTGGTCACGGCCGCAACTCTATTTGAAGCTATAAGATCTAGCTTCTTACTCAAACTCTCCACTTGGGCTGCCAATGAAGTTACCGCATCAATTTCATGGAGACCGGCCACTTTTTTCTTTTTCCTAGCGTTCCACTGGTAACTATTTAACCCTATTTCCTCAATCAATTGATGAGCCTTGTCGGGGGTTTTGCTACCTAAGGTACCTCCTGCCGTCGCATCCAAGAGTTGCCTTCTACTCGGGTTCAAACCATTGTAGAAGGTTTGAACAATCATCCACTCCGAGAATCCGTGTTGCGGACACTTGCACAGGAGTTCCTTGAACCTTTCGCATGTCTCGAATAGAGACTCCAATTCCAACTGCATAAAGGATGAGATCTCATTCCTAAGCTTTGCTGATTTTCCGGGAGGGAAATAACGGGATAGAAAAGCTTCTACCATCTCCTCCCATGTAGTGATTGATGCTCTAGGTAATGAGTGTAACCACTGCTTCACTTTCCCCTTTAAGGAAAATGGGAAGGCTCTCAACTTGATGGCATCATCCGTCACACCATTTATCTTCAGCATGTCACACACCTCGAGGAAGGTCTCTATGTGACTGTTTGGATCCTCATCGGCCAAACCGCTGAATTGTGCGGACTACTGCAGCATATGGATGAATGCTGGCTTTAGCTCGAAATTCTGAGCTGTAATTGGGGGACGCACAATACTCGATTGTGCCCCCAACACTGAAGGTCTGGTATAATCGGATAGTGTTCATTCTTGCTCATTTTGTTCTGCCATGTTGTCAGATCTTTCTACTACCAAATCAGCTGGATTAGGCTGTTCTTGTACAGGTTCATTCCCTTTCCTTCGAAGTGTACGTTCAAGCTCAGGGTCTCCTTCAATCAATATTGATGGATTCCCTCGAGTCATAACCTGGAGCTGCACCAAAAGTAAAGAAAAATAAAATCAGAACGATGATAGAATAAGAAGATATGAAATAGAATGTGTAGTGAAATAGCAAAGAAAGCAAAGTGCAAAGTATCTCTAAACGCCTAACTCTCTAGCAACGGAGCCAAAAACTTGAGAAGGTCCCCTTGCTTATATCCCGCAAGTGCACGGGCTTATCGAAGTAATAATCCCGGGTGAGCGAGGTCGAATCCACAGGGAGTACGGAGTAAAGACACTTAATTCGATTCTTAGCTATGTGAAGTATCAACAATGATAAGTGTGGTAATGATTCAATTCTCAAAAATTAAAAGCAACAAGTTAGAGAGCAAAAGTAAGGAGGAGGCAAGGCAATCGATAAAGATGGGGTACTCGGATGATGTTTCACCTAGGCTAATCGCTTCAAGTGCAAGAACTCTCTATTATGCTTCCTAATCAATGTAACGGTGAGTCGTGCAAATCCTTACATACATAGTCCCAAATCTAAGGTCAACTATGCCTAACCCTATACATGTCCCGGAGGAGAAATCGAACAATCTCAACACCTCGCACTCGCATAGAGTTGCAATGAGCTCTAGGGATTCCAAGTGATAAATCTCTTCCTAGATTTAAACCTAACCCTTTGGTCCAGGCGGAAGGTCCCTAGCCACAATTAAGCCCTAGATACTAAGATCACCTCAACGCTTCACTCCATTGCACGCGCAACTAGGCCCCAGAGGAGGTTCATCCCTTAGACCACTAACTCTATTATGGCCGCAAAGAACTCGAGGAACGGAGGTAGAATCTATCACGCCGAGGGGGAAAGGGGACGCTCCCTGCACCTCCTCGACTCATCCCTCTCAACCCTCTCCAACCTAGCTTTTGTCTAACGCTCGTGGTGTGTCACTCACTCACAAGGTTACCAACAAGAACTCTCAACCCTAGTGTCACTCTAGGGGAAATGTTCATACAATCAAGCATTCAAGGTTGGAACTCACAATAAACATCAATTTATTGAAAGCATAATAAAGAAGTTCAGTGAAAGGAATACATCCAAAAGTTCACAATAAGCCAAGTACCCACTAGGGGTTTAGCTCTCCATGGAGCTAAGTACAATCAAAAAATCGAATGTAAAAGCAATGAATCCATAAAGAAATCGCCTCGATGGTCGAGTCGATGGCCTTGTGGAATGTCCTCTACTCATCGTCCAAGGATTCCTTCATCCGATATAGGATACACCTCGATCGAAGCTCCCCTACCAACCTTCTTCCTAATGGAATCACGATGTCAGAGCCGTAGAACATCTCCAAAACCTTGGCCAATACCTCTCGAAACCCTAGCCGAAGCCCTCTCGCAAGTTGGGGAAAAGATGGAGAAAAAGAATACCAAAAATTGAGGGCTGAATCGGCTTTAAATAGGGTCGAATCGGGCAACTCCACGGGCGTGGACTCGGTACACGAGCCCGTGCGGGAATTTCCACACAGGGCGTGGATAATTTCCACATGCCCGTGTGGATTCTCTGCTCTCTCGATTTCTCGGCGGTCGTGAACTCGTCGCTGCCATGATAGTTGCTCCAGTGCTCTACTACAGTCTTCGACCCGAATAACTTCCCAATTCCATACTTTCATCGGGGTAACGCAAACGGGCACACGTTCAAATCGTGAATCACTTCTTCAATGATATATATGTTGGTGTGGTTCTTGTTCTTATATGCATAAGTCGGAATGCTCGAGTGTGCCTGCCTTTGTGCTCCTCCAAATGGATGTACTCACTCGAATGCGAGGAGGTTGGCACGCACTCTAGCATCTCACACTTGTCCTATGTCTTCTCATTTGAACCTTAGCAAGATCTCCTCAAAAATAGGTGCATTATGATCCACATTGGCCCATTTCCTTCATACTCGGCCTCACAACCCTTCCTGCATAAAAGTAACATAAAAACACACATATTAATGTAAAAAACTGAGAAAAGTAATGCTCAACATAAGGAATGAAAACCGCACAAGCACTTATCAAATCTACACAGTCATGTGGAATTTTCGCACGCCCATGTGGATCCACGGGGGGTGAAAACCGCACGGCCGCCCTCCAAAATTTAACAGTACAACTTAAAAATACTTCCAATCTAAACATCAATCATCTTTCTAATTGAAGAAACGAAGCATTATTAACCAGATTAATCGATGGAAACTATAAATTGGCAAAGAAAATCATGAATAAGGCTTACCAACGAGATGGGATGAGAAAATGAAGAACCGGCTGGAAAACCTCGCAAAAATCCTATCAATGTAGCGCTATGAAATCGGAGAACGATGTGAGAGTGTTTTTAGATGAATAGAGGTCGTGAAGGGGGAGAGAAACTAATCTTCTTTAAAAAGGTCTTGTGACCCTTGATGTTCTGTGCATCCACACGGGCGTGCGGTAATTACCTACGCCCGTGGCTTCATTACAAAAGAGCCACAGGGGCGCACGCACGGCCCTGTGCACTCTCAGGAAAACACTCCTTCGACTCTGATTGCTATCGCACGGGCATGTGGAAAATACCCACGCCCGTGAATCCGACCCATAGGGGAAGCCGTACACCCCTGTGGCTTCTCTGTACATCTGAGAAAAATACCAAGTGTTATACACGCCCGTGCGGAAATTCCACACGGGCGTGGACATTCACATGCCCAACTCACAGGGGAAGCCGCACGCCCTTGTGTTCTCTCAGGATGGAGAAAACTCCTCTACAGAGTGTCGCACAGGTGTGTGGAAATTACACACACTCGTGCGTGGTTCACAAGATTGCTAACAGGGGCAAGTCCACGCCCCTGTGTGCTCTGGGGAAAATTTGCCAAACCCTACAGGAATTCACACGTCCGTGTGGAAATTACCCACGGGTGTGTGCTAATCGCATGGTCGTTCACAGGGGCAGCCGCACGCCCCTGTGCCTTCTCTGGATGAGCTCGCAGTGCAAATCCACGTGGCGTGCGGAAATTCCACACGCCCGTGTGTTTTCTCTGGATGACTTAGAAAAATCTGCAGGCTCTGCAAAAAATCTCTGAACATGTTTACACACTCAGAGCCTGCTCTATTATGCAATTATTTTACCATTAAAAAACATGAAATAAAGCTCAAACGATCAAACATCGCCAATTCCACATGAAAACACACGATTAAAATTCAAAGTTCACAAGGAAATCTCAGCACAAGCATCCAAGAAATTAAGACACCAACACTTAACAAATTATTCATGCAAACAAATTGAACTAAAGCTAAGAAAATAGTAAACACTTGGGCTGTCTCCCAAGAAGCGCTTGTTTAACATCACTAAGCTCGATGTACCTTGTCTTACCTCACGGGGGTTCATGAATGAAAGTTGCCCTCTTATCCATGGCTTGAAAGCATGATGTGCAAAGTCTCTTGATAGTAGAGGGTGTATTATCGGGCTTCGGACCACCTAACAATGATACGTCAATCCAAGCATCATTACATCTCCACAAGCCTTTGAGTGTTTCCGGTGGCGTCTCCTAGCCCTCTTCATTTTCCGGAGCACCTTCTTCAAGATCCCCGGGATAGATGGTACTTCTTCCGTCGATCCAAGCATCATTACATCTTCATGTCCCTCCTCTTGGTCGAACAATTCTTCATACAGATCCGGATTGAATATCTCCTGTATGTATTCATCAACAATCTCTTCAGTAGTGTCTAGAAAATATACAGTATCATCAAAATCGAGAGAATGCCGCATGGCCTCAGCAAGGCGGTATGTAAGCTTGTCATCTCCAACTCTCAAGGTGAGCTCTCCGTCGTCCATGTCAATCAATGCTTTGGAAGTCCGCAAGAACGGTCTCCAGAGTATCAAGGGTACATCCGCATCCTCATCAACATCTAGCACTACAAAGTTAATTGGAAAAATGTATTTGTCCACCTTGACAAGCACGTCTTCAATGATGCCTCTCGAATGTCACACTGTTTGGTCCGCTAGTTGCAAAATCATCTAAGTAGGCCTAGGCTCGCCCAAGCCTAGCTTTTGAAAGAAGGTGTATGGCATGACGTTGATACTAGCCCCTGAGTCTGCCAATGCCAATTCCTCACCAAGATTGCCAATATTACACGGAATGATGAAGCTTTCCGGGTCTTTCTTCTTGTTCGGCATGTTCTTTTGCAATACCGCCGAGCATGAAGCATCTAAAATCACTAAAGTACTCTCCTCCAATTTCCTCTTGTTGGTCAACAAGTCTTTCAAGAACTTCGCATACTTAGGCATTTGGGCCAATGCCTCAATAAAAGTAATATTAATGTGGAGTTGCTTGAACAAACTCAGGATCTTCTTGTACTGTTCATCCCCTTGGTCATTTTTCAATCTAGAGGGATAAGGGATTCTTGGCTTGAAAGATGGGGGTACCACCTCTTTCTCTTTGATCGTCCCCTCTTCCACCTCTATAACCACAGGTGTGTGTTCTTTTGGCATCTCACTCAGAAGCCTACCTTCAACCTCACGACCACTTCTCAAAGTGATCATCTTCACGTGCTCTCTTGGATTGGTCTCTGTATTGCTTGGTAAGCTTCCATATGGCCTTTCAGAGAGAGACTTCACAATTTGACCCACCTGATTTTCAAGGTTATGCAAAGAGGCGGTGTGGTTGCGAAGTGTAGTCTCAACTGATTCAAACCTAGTATTTGCAAATTGCACAAATCTAGCCAAATGCTTCTCTAGGTCCATCATTCGGGTTTCCAAACCTGAGACTCTGTTTTTCACCTGAGGGGCTTGTTGTTGTTCGAAACCCGGTGGCCCCATGGCCTTTTGTTGACCTTGATTACTCCATGAGAAATTGGGATGATTCTTCCAACCCGGATTGTAAGTATTGCTATATGGGTTTCCTTGAGGTCTCATGCCATTACCTACAAAATCAACATTCTCCACCGAAGAAACATCACCAATAGAGATCGGGCAATCGGAGGGAGCATGTCCTCCACCACACCCGGTGCATTTAGTTATGGCCGCCACTCTATTTGAAGTTAGAAGATCTAACTTCTTACTCAAATTTTCAACTTGGGCCGCCAATGAAGTTACCGCATCTATCTCATGGAGACGGGCCACCTTTTTCTTCTCTCTAGCATTCCATTGGTAGCTGTTTAACCCCTATTTCTTCAATCAACTGACGGGCCTCATCGGGGGTCTTGCTACCTAAGGTACCTCCTGCTACCGCATCCAAGAGTTGCCTTATACTCGGGTTCAAACCATTGTAAAAGGTTTGAACAATCATCCACTACGGGAATCCGTGTTGCGGGCACTTCCTTAGGAGCTCCTTGAACCTTTCCCATGTCTCGAATAGAGACTCTAATTCCAACTGAACAAAGGATGAGATCTCGTTCCTAAGCTTTGCTGATTTTCCAGGAGGAAAATAATGGGTTAGGAAAGCTTCCACCATCTCCTCCCACGTGGTAATCGACGCTTTAGGTAACGAGTGTAGCCACTGCTTCACTCTCCCGTTTAGGGAAAATGGGAAGACTCTCAATTGGATGGCATCATCCGTCACCCCATTTATCTTCAGCATATCACACACCTCGAGAAAGCTCTCTATGTGACTGTTTGGATCCTTATCGGCCAAACCATTGAATTGTGCGGACTGCTGCAACATGTGGATGAATGCCGGCTTCAACTCAAAGTTCTGAGCTGTAATTGGGGATGCACAATACTCGATTGTGTCCCCAACACTGAAGGTATGGCAAAATCGGATAATGTTCGCTGTTGCTCAGTCTGTTCTACCATGTTTTCAGATTCTTCTGCTTCCAAATTAGCTGGATTAGACTATTCTTGCACAGGCTCTTTCCCTTTTCTTCTAAGTGTACGTTCAAGCTCAAGATCTCCTTCAATCAATATTGAGGGATTCCCTCGGGTTATAACCTCTAGCTGCAACCAAAAAGAAAGAAAAAGAAATCAGAACGATGATAGAATAAGAAGATATGAAATAGAATATATGGTAAAATAGCTCAGAAAACAAAGTGCAAAGTATCTCTAAACGCCTCCTCCCCAGGCAACCGCGCCAAAAACTTGAGAAGTTTCCCTTGTGTATATCCCACAAGTGCACGAGTTTGGCAAAGTAATAATCCCGGGTGAGCGGGTATCGAATCTACAGGGAGTAGGGAATAAAAATACTTAATTCGATTCTTAGCTATGTGGAAGATCAATGATGATGAGTGTGATAATGATTCAATTCTCAACAATAAAAGCAACAAATAAGAGAGCAAAAGTAAAGAAGGGGATAAGGCAATCGATAAAGATGGGGTACCCGGATAATGCTCCCCCTAGGATAATTGTTTCAAATGCAAGAATCCTCTATTATGCTTCCTAATCAATGCAATGGTGAGTCGTGAAAATCCTTAATTACATAATCCCAAATCTAAGGTCAACTATGCCTAACTCTATACATGTCCCGGAGGAGAAATCAAACAATCTCAACACCTCACACTCGTATAGAGTTGCAATGAGCTCTAGGGATTCCAAGTGATAAATCTCTTCCTAATTATTGACCTAACCCTTTGGTCCAGGTGGAAGGTCCCTAACCACAATTGAGCCCTAGATACTAAGATCACCTCAACGCTTCACTCCGTTGCACGCGCAACTAAGCCCCAGCGGAAGTTCATCCCTTAGACCATTCACTCTATTATGACCGTAAAGAACTCAAGGAACGGAGATAGAATCTATCACGTCGGAGGGGAAAGGGGATGCTCCTGTACCTCTCAACTCACCCTCTCAACCCTCTCCAACCTAGCTATGTCTAACGCTCATGGTGTGTCATTCACTCACAAAGTTACCAACAAGAACTCTCAACCCTAGTGTCACTCTAGGGGAAATGTTCATACAATCAAGCATTCAAGGTTGGAACTCACAATAAACATCAATTTATTGAAAGCATAATAAAGAGATTCAAAGAAACGAATACATCCTAGGGTTCACAAATACCCGAGTTCCCACTAGGGGTTTCGCTCTCCATGGAGCTAAGTACAATCAAAGAAATAGAATGTAAAAGCAATGAATCCATAAAGAAACCCCCTCGATAGTCGCGTCGATGATCTTGTGGAAAGTCCTCTACTCGTCGTCCAAGGATTCCCTCGTCCGGTATAGGATACGCCTCGACGGAAGCTCCCCTACCAACCTTTTTCCTAAGCAATGACGATGTCGGAGTCATAGAACCTCTCCAAAACCTTGGCCAATACCCCTCAAAACCCTAGCTGAAGCCCTCTCTCAAGTTGGGGAAAAGATGGAGAAAAGAATGCTAAAATCGGGGCTGATTCGGCTTAAAATAAGCCTGGAATCGGGCGACTACATAGGCGTGGATGCTTCACGCCCCCGTGCGGAATTTCCACACAGGCGTGGATAATTTCCCCACGCCCGTGTGGATTCTCTGAACTCCTGTTTTCTCGGCCAGCTGTGAACAGTGCTGCTACACTATCTGGCCTGAATAGCTTCCCGAATCCATACTTTCATCGGAGTAACGCAAACGGGCACACGTTCATGTCGTGGATCACTTGCTTCTTCAATGATAGGTACATTGGTGGGGCTCTTGTTCTATGTGCATAAGTCGGAATGCTCGAGTGTGACTGCCTTTGTGCCCCTCCAAATGGATGTGCCAAACTCGAATACGAGGAGGTTGGCACACACTCTAGAATCTCACATCGACCTATGTCTTCGCGTTTGAACCTTAGCAAGATTTCCTCCAACATCGATGCATTGTAATCCACATTGGCTTTTTTCCTTCATACTTGGCCTCACAACCCTACATGCATGATAGTAACATAAAAACACACATATTAGTGTAAAAACCTGAGAAAAGTTTTGCTCAACATAAGGAATGAACGCTTCGCATTCATATCGCACAAACACTTATCAGTATGCGTACAGATGGTCTTCTCATTATGGGAATTGAGCTTTTGTCATGGGGCTAGAGGCAAAGAAAACAATTAGGGGTATGAAAAAGATTGGGAGAAAAATTTAAAAACACTGTCAATTCTTTATTTCATAAGGCTAATTTAGTAATATCATAACCTAAAAACAGCTTTTGAAAAGTCTTTTTCCTAGAAGCACCACATGGCCAGCTTTTTAAAAAAAACAGAATTCAGTTTTTTTATCAACTTTTACTTCTGCAAAAAAGCCAATACAAATAAATTTTTCCGAACCTAGAAGTGCTTAACATATTAAAAAAATATTTTTTTTGGGCTTTCCAAAAGCTATTCCAAACGATCTCTCAAAGTAAGCGTTAATAGTTGTAGTGGTGTCAAGTAGGTCGGCCCGGCCCGGCACGAGCCCCCCACAACACGAGAACTATGCATCATACCACTAAGGTAGGCCCTCCATGTGGCCTACCTCGGTTATATTTTATTTATATTTTTTTATTTTAAACCCAAAAATATAAAAAAACTTTTAAAATTGCTAACAAATTGTTAGAAGAAAGGGAAAATTTTACAAACATTAAAGTGAAGGTCTCATTAAAAAAATTGAAAATATACCAAAAAATAAAATAAAATAAAATAAACCTTATGGGATGTGCCGACCTGCATAGTCCATGTACCGGCATGGTCCGCAAACTGCAAACCCCCGCCCTAGCACGACCCAGGGGTCTATGAACTGTCCGACCTGGGCATATTACTGTAGCACCATGCTTGGGCGAAGCACGACCCATCTTGTGCCAGGCTATGCTGGGCCCGGGCCTATTTGACACCTCTAAATAGTTGATATAGAATAATTTCTTCAAATATTAAATTAAATTGTTAAATAACTATGGTGCTAAGGCCAAAAATATGAGGGAAAAAAACATAAAAAAATATCAAATCTCAACTTGTCTTGAATTAAACATTTAATAAATTATTTACAAGGTTCTATTCCACTATCTAAATGAATTTACTGACATGGACCAATAGTCTTTGGGTCAATTGTTATTGGGTCCTTTGATTTGGGCGTTCGTTTTGGGCAGAACCTGAGATCGAATCCCATGTCTACTCAAGGTAAGGGCATTTGTGGTATTGAGCTTGTGGTTGCGCTCCACACAAGTGCACGTCCCTTATAGATGCTTGTCACCCTTTTAAAAAAAAAAATTACTGACATGACTTATTTACAAACATTGAAGACGATATGAAAAGGCTCTCACATATATATAAGTTTGGCATCCAATCAACAAAACGTAAAGCCAATGAAGAGTGATTTTTTTTTTGTTTGCGGTATTTCTATTCAAATTGGAAATAGTTGTGTTGCAAGTTTTTATTTAGTTATATCTTAATTAGCTGATTAACAATAATGTATTACATTTGCCACATTATGATTGCTTCATATTTATATTTGGTATTATACCTAAATTAGTCCCTCTAGTTTTCTTTCTCTTTCCCTTTTAGTATCTCTACTCAGAAATGCGCCCCACTAATCAGTCTACTCTTGGAAATGCCCCATTTAATCTCTCTACCTTTAATCCCTTTCCCTCTAATCCCTCTACTCTTGAAAATACAGCCAATAATTGGCCTATTTTAGAGTAGAAGGGACTAAGTAGAACTATTTTTAAAAGTAAAGGGACTACTTGGGAGCATTTTTAAGTAGAGGGACCAAAAGAGAAGAGAGAAAAATAGAGGGACCAATTTGGTTATTATACCTTTATATTTCCATTTCTTAATTTCTTTAAAAATTAAAAATTTTAGTTAAATTCAATCAATTTAATTAGTGACCCAAATCCCAGTGATTTGATTAATTAAGAATCTTTAATTCATACTTAGACATAAGCAAGATGGTCAAATGATTCAACAACCTCAATGCAGGCCATGCGTACTTGCCATGAAATCATTTGGAACTATTCATTTAACAAGTTATTTATTAAATAAACAAATTATTATTATTATTATTATTATTATTATTATTATTATTATTATTCTTATTATTATGAATAACTGAACCAAAATTTATACCAAAAATATATCAGATTTTTCTGATATGAAAAATACGAACATTGCTTTTTTATAGTGGCTAACACTATATTTCTTTTATAATAGTATTTATACTTGTATATTTTTATAATACAAAATAAATTTAAAAAATGCATCACAACTTTTTGATTGTTTTCTCATCATCAGTCTAGGGGGTTTTTTTTTATATTATTGTAAACAAAAATACGGAATCATGTAGTTTGTGGATTATTTATGAAAATGCTTGGGCGAAAACGAGAAATTTTCTGATTGTTTTTTCATATATTTATTTATTAAAAAAATTGAAAAATGAGATTCTTTCCAGTTTTCCTTTTGTTTTAAAAAAAATCTTACCGGCAGCCAAGCAATTACAGTTAAGAATTTTTAAATTTTTTTAAAACTTAACTTTTAAAATTTTCTAAAAATTTATACTATAAACTAATAGTCCAATTATATTTTTTTACGTTTTATTTCTAAAAAAAATATGAATCCCAAAAATATGAGAAAATAGGATGGTTAAACCTGCAACGATCAAAAAAATTATTATGAAGTTGGACTGTTCAATCTGTACTAGTCAGTAATTATTACGAAGTTGGGCGATCAAAACCGGCGTCGGTCAGACGGTCAAACTTGCACCAGTAATTAGTATAAAATAGGACAGTCAAACCTGCACCGGTTAGTATTTAGTACAAAATATTGCGGTCAAACTTGCACTAGTCAATACTTAGTACAAAATATGACGGTTAAATCTACACCAGTATGTAATTAGTACATGCACCGGTGAGTATTTAGTACAAAAATAGAACAGTAAAACATGCACCGATCAATAATTAGGAAGGTCAAATTTGCACCAGTCATTAATTAGCACAAAGTCGGATGGTCAAATATGAAATATGTATCGTCCTAAGAGTTTCCAAAGAGTTTCTAAGGGTATTAGCATCAATCCAAACCAAGGAGGCAAGAAAATGAAGGAAATTTATTGGTGTTATAGTAACAAAGTTTCCCTGCTAAAGAAGGGTTCAAGGTTGTTCATATAAAATAATAATAATAATAATAATAATAATAATAATAATAACATAAATAAATAAATAAATAAATAAATAAACTAAATGCATCTCCTAATTTAAATAACAAAAATTATTATTACAAAATACTCAAATCTTAGGATCAGCCGAGAGCACCAATCTCGAGGCGCTCTAAAGTACTCAAATCTTAGGATCAGCCGAGAGCACCGATCTCGAGGCGATCCAAAATATTCAAAATACATAAATCTCAGGATCAACCAAGAGCACCAATCTCGAGGCGCTCTAAAATACTCAAATCTTAAGATCAGCCGAGAGCACTGATCTCGAGGCAATCTAAAATATTCAAAATACACAAATTTTTTTATCAGCCTAGAGCACCGATCTCGAGGCGGTCTAAAATACTCAAATTATAGGATCGGGCAAGAGCACCGATCTCAAGGCGATCCAAAACATTCAAAATACACAAATCTCAAGATCTGTTCGAGCGCCCCGATCTCAAGGCGATCCAAAATATTCAAAATACACAAATCTCAAGATCAGCTGAGAGCACCGATCTCGAGGCAGTCTAAAATACTCATATCTCAGGATTAGCCGATAGCACCGATCTTGAGGCGATCCAAAATATTCAAAATACACAAATCTCAAGATCAGCCTAGAGCACTGATCTTGAGGCGGTCTAAAGTACTCACAATCAGGCGAGAGCACCGATCTCGTGGTGATCCAAAATATTCAAATCCTAGGATCATTCGGGAGCATATATCTCGAGCCGATCCAAAATATACAATTCCCAAGATGAGCCATGAAATATCGATCTCAACGCAATCTAAAATATCCGAATTTTGACATTACCTGTTAATGCAAATTACGAGGAAAAATAATATAATCAGATAAAAAACTAATTATAATGATGATGAAACAAAATAATTTTAAAAAAAATCAGTCAAATTCGACCAAATATATATATATATATATAATAAAATCAAATCAAACCAAATCAAATATAATAATACTAAATAAAAATTAAATTATCTTAAACCAAATAGAAAAAACATATATGTATAAATCGAATCGTATAAAATAATATATATATATATATATGCACATATATATATTAAATTAAAATTAAAAAAAATCAAAAAGGAATAAAAAAATCAAAAGAGATAAAAAAATATAAATATAATAAATCAATTAATATTAAAATAAAATAAAATAAAATCAAATCAAATAAAAATAAATAAGTATATAATAATAAAATCAAATCAGATAAAGAAATATCATATAATTAAAAAATATATATACATAAAAGAAAATCAAATCAAGATAAAATAATAATAATAATAATAATAATAAACAAATAATAATAATAATAATAATAATAATAATAATAAGAAACAAATAATAATAATAATAAAACAAATAAAAATATAAAATATATAATATATAAAATATAAAAAGAAAAGTGGAAATTGTCAAAAAGACCCTTAAGTTTGCAATATTGCAAAAAACACCCCCTTAATTTGGGAATCCCTAAAACCCCTTCCTTTTAAACTGAATGTTTTTCAAACCCCCAAATCATGTAACGGTAGTTAACGGAGTATTTTTAAATTTTATAGACAAAATTGCCCATGCATGGGAAGTCGTGGCACTGTAATCATTTTGCCGGTTTGAGAGGAAGTGGGGAATTTTTCTTAGGATAATTCCTAGAGACGACTTTACTGGAGCCGTATACTTGTTTTTTCTCAACTCGCCTCTTTAGCTTTTCCCTTTCCAAAGTTGTCTCTCCGGCACATCCTTTGTAATTTCAGCTTTTCAATTTCCACCGTTGTCTCGAAGGAGAAGTCTCACGCAAGTATTCGGTATTTCATCAGTTTGCAATCTAAGGTATTGAAGAAGTTGTGATTATGGTTTTATGTTAACTATTATGGTACAAATAAACATTTTTCGGTTTTGTTTCTTGGTTATGTTTTTATTGGAAGATATTGAAGGCTACAGGGGGATTTCTCGGTTGGGGTTTGATAAGTGCTTGTGTGATATGAATGTGAAGCATTCTTTCCTTATATTGAGTATTATTTTTCTTGGGTTTTTACACTAATATGTGTGTTTTTATGTTACTTTCGTGCAGGTAGGGTTGTGAGGCCTAGTATGAAGGAAAGAAGCCAATGTAGATCATAATGCACCAATTTTGGAGGAAATCTTGCAAAGGTTCAAACGCGAATACATAGGTCGGGTGCGATATGCTAGAGTGTGTGCCAACCTCATCGTATTTGAGTTAGCACAACTATTTGGAGGGGCACAAGGGAAGTCACACTCAAGCATTCCGACTTATGCATATAGAATAAGATCTCCACCAACTTGTCCGTCATTAAAGAAGCAAAGCGATCCACGACGTGAACGTGTGCCCGTTTGCGTCACCTCGATAAAAGTATGGACTCGGGAAGTATTTTAGGCCAAGTACTGTAGCGGAACACCGTAGCGAAAGTATTGTAGCATCACTGTTCACAGCCGGCCTAGAAAATAGGAATTCAGAGAATACACCTCGGCGTGTGGAAATTATACACGGCCGTGTGGAAATTCCACATGGGCGGGTGAAAAATCCACAGGCCCGTGTGGTCGCCCGATTCCAGCCCTATTTAAAGCCGGTACAGCCACAAATTCAGCATTCTTTTTTGCATCTTTTCCCTAACTTGAGAGAGGGTTTCGGCTAGGGTTTTGAGAGGTATTGGCTAAGATTTTGGAGAGGTTCTACAGCTCCGACATCGTCATTCCTGAGGAAAAAGGTTGGTAGGGGAGCTTCCGTCGAGGCGTATCCTATACCGGACAAGGGAATACTTGGACGACGAGTAGAGGACTAGCCACAAGACCATTGACATGACTATCGACGGGGTTTCTCTATGGATCCATTGCTTTTACATTCTATTTCATTGATTGTACTTAGCTCCATGGAGAGCTAAACCCCTAGTGGGTACTTGGGTATTTGTGAACCCTAGGATGTATTTGTTTCTTTGAATCTCTTTATTATGCTTTCAATTAATTGATGTTTGTTGTGAGTTCCAACCTTGAATGCTTGATTGGAAGAACATTTCCCCTAGAGTGACTCTAGGGTTGAGAGTTCTTGTTGGTAACCTTGTGAATGAGTGACACACCACGAGCGTTAGACAAAGATAGGTTGGAGATGGTTGAGAGGGTGAGTCGAGAGGTACAGGAGCGTCCTCTTTCCCCTCTGACGTGATAGATTCTACCTCCGTTCCTTGAGTTCTTTGCGGCCATAATATAGCGAATGACCTAAGGGATGACCCTCCGCTGGGGCTTAGTTGCGCGTGCAACAGAGTGAAGCGTTGAGGTGATCTTAGTATCTAGGTCTTAATCATGGTTAGGGACCTTCCACCTGGACCAAAGGGTTAGGTCTATAATTAAGAAGAGATTTATCACTTGGAATCCCTAGATCTCTTTGCAACTCTATTCGAGTGTGAGGTTGAGAGGTTATCTAATCTCTCCTCCGGGACATGTATAGAGTTAGGCATAGTTGACCTTAGATTTGAGACTATGTAATTAACGATTTCCATGACTCACCATTGCCTTGATTAGGAAGCATAATAGAGGGTTCTTGTACTTGAAACAATTATCCTAGGCGGAGCATTATCCGAGTACCCCATCTTTATTGATTGCCTTACCTTCTCCTTTACTCGTGCTCTCTTACTTGTTGCTTTTACTTTTGAGAATTGAATCATTGTCACACTTATCACTATTGATCTTTCACATAGCTAAGAAGCAGATGAAGTGTTTTTACTCCCTACTCCCTGTTGATTCGATACCCGCTCATCCGGGATTATTACTTCGACAAACCCGTGCACTTGTGGGATATATGCAAGGGGACCTTGTCAGTGTTTTGTTAGTCTGTTGGGAGATTTCTCGGCCAGGGTTTTGATTTGTTTTACATTTTCGTCTGTGTACATGATCGAAATAATTTTTTGATTGTTATGATTTGTGTAATGTTTATAATGTACATTTCCCCTTTAATTTGATATGGTTGCAGTTTTACAAATGATCTTTCTATTTAAAATATGAGTTTTAGTTAAAACGGATGTCTCCATTTAAATATTGTGGTTACCGTTTAAGAAACTAGATCACTGTTTACAATATTATATCTATGTTTAATAACTTAGCCTTCCGTTTAAAATCTTATATTTCCGCTTAAAACTTTGTGAATACTGCTGAATGTATTTTTATTGTCATAGGCTTATGATTATGGCTGTCAACCTAGTTAACTTGCAAAGAGTAAAGCAAAACAACAAACTAAAGAAATAAAGCAACTATCCATGCTCAAATGTC